>NC_139616.1:30965851-31275765 GCF_964270895.1 Podarcis filfolensis | reverse complement strand
CCCAGAGTCGCTCAAGTAATGCATGTTAGTAGCCTGCAGGCCACTTGCAGGCTGCATTAATGTAAAATAACATGCCAGACATTTAAAACGCAATGTAAATGATTCATAGGAGCGGCGAGATCAGTGGGACAGAGGTTCTAATGAAACAGCTAAAGTTGCAGACAGCGTGGCCTTGTCACAAGCAGATCTGTTTACCTGATCCGGTTGAAAACATGAGGCCAGTTCTATATCTAGCATGGCAAGAAAAACGAAAACAGTCACAACGATAACTCCTGCAGTATCTCAATGTCCCGGGCTGCAGCAAATGAGGAGTGTTTAATTTCCTCTCTCATGTCTGGCTGGCTTGGCAGTCTTGTGTCCCTCTGGTGTTAGCAGATAATAAGAAAAGGAGATTGAGCAATTCTGGTCTCTGGACAGTCCCTGCTGTGTTGTAGTGTGTTGTAGTGGATAGAATACTGGACCAGAGGCCAGAACGAATCTAATGATTACAGATGCCTTTCACACAATTCCAGAAGAGGAGATTCACTCCAACCTTTTTATTTATTTATTTTCCCCAAAGATTTCCAGCTGTTAGGGAGTTTGAGAAGGGAACACAACACACATATGTACTGTTCAGAACATTTTCTACTAGAAAAACAACAACTAGATGGCATTGAAATAAAACATGGTTGAAATATGGTTTAGCTACAAACCTAGTTGGAGTCAGGAATTAGCTAGCTGTGCATTAAACACACACACATCACTAACTAAAAATAATATACTTTGCCAGCTGAAGAAATGCACCAGAAGGGTTCAAATATCAAACCAGTTCACGTGACATACAGTGGCTTGTTTTCCTCCGACTAAGCCATGGTTTACTAAAACTGTTGTTTACCTGATCATCTGGACCCTGTTCAGTGGATTACCTATGGCTTCTTTACTGCCAACAAACCACAAGCTGAAGCTATGGTTTGTCACTGACTCACATTTTAATTGTGGCTTGGTGTCACAAAGAAAGCCAGCACCGTCCCCAAAGCAAGGTTTGGTTCGTCAACCCACCACAAACACTTGCCAAGCTACCAGAAAAGACCAGCTGGAAAACAAACCACATTTTAGAGAAACAAGCAATGGGTTTGTTTTATCGTCCATGGGACAAATCTGTAGTTTGTTAAGCAAACCATGGTTTGGTGTGAGTTGTGCAAACGGGGCCAAGGAGGACATAAAAATCAAGAGCTGGTTTTTTAAAAAGAAAAAAACCCTGAAAGTTTTCATCACCCAAATTACAAGCTAACCACGGCATACACTACTCTCGCGTCTCAGATGTTTATATATGAAATGTTGAGGCGGGCTGTGCTTTTCTGCCAGGGGCCAGGGCATTGGCTTTTGTAAAAATCTCAGCACAAAATCAAAAGAAGGGAAAGGTGTTTCTTGCTAGGGCTTTCCCCAGGTGCTCCACTGAGGGGGCTTCCCTGGACTTAGAAACCCAGAGGGCACACCAGGAGAATTCCTATGTTTCTAGGAAAGGGGATCTCACCAGCAGATGACTTCTACAATGACAGGCAAATTTCACAGTGCTGTTGCTCATGAGACTGGCGAGGCCCTGCGGTGTCAAGCAAAAAAGTTCTCCGTGGGGTGATCTACCCAGGCAATGCTGGTATCCCTTGCCATGCAGAGTCCCCACCAAAACAGAAAATTTACAGGCTCCAAGTCATGCTCCCCATCATCTGGAGAGATGGCACCTGTGCCATTTTGTTATATTTTGGTTAAGTCTTTCTAAGGCCTTTGGGTATCTACACGTGCTGGTAAAAAAAAAGAAAAAGCAAAGCCATAACTAAATCCCGTCTTCTTGGTCAACTTTAAGTGTTGTGCCGTTTGCGGTTTTTTAATTATTTTTTTATAAAAGTGGGGGCGTTACTCTGGCCACCTTTGGACCCCCATTACAATGGTGTTTCCACCTCACTCAATACGCAGAAAACTCGTCTGTCAAGTCTCAAATCAGTATCAGTTGTTGAACAATACCGAAAGTCCAGCATTTCCTCCGTCGGGGCGGGTTTGGCGTCAGGGCAGCCTAGGAGTTGATCACGTTTCCTGACCACGTCTCGTGCTTTATCCCCGGAGCGAGGTGAGTGATGACCACCTCCACGGCCTGGAGCTTCTCGTTTTTCGGAGGGATGGTGCACACCTTGTAGGTGACTTCATCCCCGGTCACCGGGACATATTCTCCTTCAATGCTTTCGGGAGGCAGGGGGAGAAGATACAAAACAAAATAATTGCCCAAGTGGTTCGCCAAGTGGGTGCCATACCTAGGCGATTCCCTAAGAGGCAAGGGGGCAGCAGGGGGTCTCTGGAGGCGTCAACGGCTCCCAGACTATGACTGGATCAAGGTCATCCATTTGGTTTATTTTGTTCCAACTGAATTGTTTCAATTGGATTTTGAATAAATGTGCAATCAATCGTTACTGTTTTGAATTTTACTGTGTTGTTATCTTCCTTAGTGAGTCGTGCAAACTGCTGTTTGCTGAATAATGCTTCTTGTAGGGTAGGGTAAGGGGCACTGGGGATGCGTTTATGGAACCAAGGGAGTGGTAGCCCCAAAAAGTTTGGGAACTACTGGGCTAGATGAACCATTCATCTCATCACAGGACTTTGCCCTCCCAACTTGGTCATGCCCAAAAGCCACAAACTCAAAAAAGGGAACATAGAACCCACAAGAATCTTTTTATTCATTCATCTAACCACTAAACCGTGGTTTCCCCAAAGTGGTCGATATTTACTCACTCACCCCGGACATGGAAAACAAGTGTATGAACTGTGTTTCTTAGGACCCACCCTGTTTCTGTGGTTGTAACCTGTTCAAAACTGTTTTATCACTGGGTTTTAATTGTTGTAACCCACACTGGGACCTTGGGGTGAAAGTGGGTAAATCATAGTCATCATAATGCTCCAATAATAATAATAGGGAAATTTGAGTCTCAGAAATAAAGGTCACGGGCATGTACAGAACACACCTCCTTTGCCACTTCTGTATCTTAATGATTCCACAATACAACAGTGACTGGTGATTCATCAGTGTTGATATTTCATGACTTTGCTTCATTTACATGACTAAGAAGTTGTGGTGCGGTCGATGGCAATGTTATATATCTCATCCAGGGGTCAATGAACTCAGAAGCCTGGGAAAGCCAATGCTAAGCCTATCCTTTGTGTCCAGCAAACCACAGATAAGCCACGAGTTGTCCAAGAGACAATCACGCAGACCAAGGCTTGCGTCTCCACAGCTTGCTTAGGTTTCCAGCTGCTCTTGGCCTCTGGCCTTTGTGGCTTAGCTGTACAAACCACAGTTAAGAAAGGGGGCCAGATCTGCACATAACGCTGAGTCATAGATAAGAGACAAATGAAGCTTGGTAAGCCAGCGACAAACCATGGCTTCAGCTTCATTCTAGGGCACAGGTGGGGACTCTTTCCATCACGACCTCCCCAGGCCATCACCCTGCCCCCCTCCCCAGCTTTGCTCTGCATTACAAGCATTCTTGCCTGGCTGCTGGGACGTGCCCTTGAATTCTGATCGTGCATTTTGCTTGCCTTGGGTGGAGTGGGGTGTGTAAGAGTGTGCAGAAAACTACTGGCTTTGCAAAGGTAAAATTTACATTCATTGCTCCGCCAGCCTTGCCTCTGGCCCTGGCTCACTGCTTAGTGCTGGATTTAGGTATAAGCTAAACAAGCTATAGCTTGGGGCCCCACTCTCTTGGGACCCCCAAAAAAATTTGAAGGGGAAAAAAACCTGGATGTACATTTCCAAAATATAAGATAAAAAATAAATAAAAGAAAACCTACATAGAGCAATAATGTTTTGTGTTGTGTAGGCTCTTATGATGTAAGTAATGGGCCCCGTCTGCTAGCCTGCTCCCTAAAATATCACTGGTTTGCTCATTTCTATATATAGGGTGCCTACATTCTGCATGGACTGGTTGCACGGCAACATGTGCAAATGGCTTTAGATACCTAGTAGGTCCATAAATTACCATATAGCATACAGTGGTACCTCGGGTTACATACGCTTCAGGTTACATATGCTTCAGGTTACAGACTCCGCTAACCCAGAAATAGTGCTTCAGGTTAAGAACTTTGCTTCAGGATGAGAACAGAAATCATGCTCCGGCGGCGCAGCGGCAGCAGGAGGTGCTAAAGTGGTGCTTCAGGTTAAGAACAGTTTCAGGTTAAGAGCGGACCTCTGGAACGAATTAAGTACCTAACCTGAGGTACCACTGTATATTCAACACACAAAAACAGCGATAATTTGTTGTTGACAAAGGACAGCTGGACATATAAAGGGCCCCATTACCTTCAGTAGCTTAGGGCCTCATCAAACCTAAATCTGGCCCTGCCACTGCTGACATGTGGTCCCCAGAAGGTTGCCCTGATGGGAATAATGCAGCCCTCAGGATGAAAAGATGAAGGGCAAATCCACCAACACCCCCCCCCCCCGCGCACTTACTCAGAAATGTGCACAAAGATGTCTGGACTGCCATCGACAGGCGTGATGAAGCCATGGCCCTTGGAGCGGCAGAAACATTTACACACACCCTTGTAGGTAGGCCCTTCAGAGGCTCTCGTCGTCCTGTGAGGAACAAAAGCAAGTTCAGAAAACCATTCTCCACCTCTTCTTACATTAGGGCGCAGAAGTCAGCTTCTTGGGAATTAATGTGGCTGCTTCTAAAAGTCAAGTTTCTTGTCCATATGGAGGAAAGCACTCGGGCAACATGCCTGCTGAAAGCTGAGAAGCCTGAATTCGAGTTCAAGTGATGCCACAGGGTGCTTCTGTGTCCTGTGGAACTACTCACCACCCACTTACAACTAGCAGAAGAAAAATGAACTGTGGCAGGGCACACACTTCACATGCAGAAGGCCACAGCTATGATCCCGGCATCTTCAGGTAGGGCTCAGAGGGAAGCCTACTGAAAACCCTGGATTTCCTCCAGCAATACTAAGTTGGATGGACTAATGGTCAAACATGGCACAGGGCAGCTTCCCTGTATCCCTACATTCTTAACAAACCGTGCAAAATGAGGAGAAATCAGGCAAATGTATGCAGGTAGCAGAATTCAGATTTTCAAGAGAGAACTGGGCACAATGCTATAGAATGTAGTGTTCTTTTTAGGAAAATAGGGTGAAATTCAACACCGTGCTATTACAAATATTCCGTCTGTTTGCCAGATCCCCCCTCCCACGTGCTGTTCTGTGGGTTCCCCCAATCCCCCCACAAGCCAATTCCAGGGGGTGGGAAGCCCTGCTGCGCAAACAGATGCCCTCATGCAGGGCTTCTAAGTGAATCTCACCCATAGAGATGCATCCAACTACATTATACTCAGAGTAGACCTGCTGAACTTGATGGACTTTGATTAGTCATGCCCATCTATTTAAGAGGGTCTACTCAAGAGTTGGATAAGCATCAAATGCAACCCACAGGGAACTGCTTTACACTGAGCCAGACCAAGGGCCAATCTAGCACCCAGTCATCAACAATGACTGACAGCAGCTCTCCTGGGATTGAGGCAAGAGGCTCTTCCGAGCCTTACCTGGAGACACCGAGAACTGAACTGTCTGAAACAGCTGTTGAGCTAGATGGACCAATGGTCCGATTTAGTATAAGGCAGCTTCCTACATTTGTAGGAAGGAATCAGAATCTGGGAAAGAGTGTCAGAATCATCCAAGGACAAAGCAGAGCTCATAACTGGCCTTGAAGACATGCCCTTCTAAGATCATCAGAACATCATCAGAACCTACTGGATCAGGCCAATGGCCCACCTAGACCAGCTTCTGTTCTCACATTGGCCAACCAGGTGCCTCTTCTGGGAAACCTACAAGCAGGACCAGAGTTCAACAGCACTCTCCCCTCTTGCGGTATTCATAAGCATAGCCATCACAGCTAGCTGCCATTGACAGTCGCCTTATCTTCCTCCATGATTTTGCCTAATCCTCTGCTTAAGCCATCCAAGTTGGTGGCCATCACTGCCTCCCTGCAGCAGCGAGTTCCATAGTTTGTGCAGCGTGAAGAGGTTCTTCCTTTTATCTGTCTTGAATCTTCCAGCATTCAGCTTCCCTGCATGTCCCCCTCAGCTTCTAGTGGGAGCGAGAAAAAGGGTTCTCCATCTATCTGTTCTCTCCACGCCATGCATAATTCTATAATATTCCGTACTCGCCTTTTCCCTAAACTAAAAATTCCCAAACTCTGCATCCGGGGAGCCTCTCCGTCCCCTGGACCCTTTTGGTCTCCCCTTTCTTTCTGAATCTTCCCCAAAATCTGCAATATCCTTCTGCCGCCTTCCTCACCTTGACGAACTGGACCTAAGACTTTCCGACGCCATGGAGAAGCCCGTCTGCCTTGAGTGAGAGACGGCACAGCTTTCTACAGAGCATGGTAGGCCATTCTGCTCCCATGCCCTCTCGCTTCCCCGCCCGCCCGCCACCTCCCTCCTCTCAACACAACTTCTGAGCTTCTGGCCTGGGGGCGATTGTGACATAGCCAGCCATCCCAGAGTCATTTGTACTTCCCCGCTTGTCATAATGTCATTCAGCTGCAAGCTGAGCTAACCTTCAGAGCCCCAGGGGATTCAGTCAGTGACACACCCAACTTACAGCTGAGAGATTACACTCTGCTGCTCAATTCGGTATTTTGCAGGATGGGGGAGGGGGTTGCATATCAGGGATTTGTCTCAGCAAGACCAACTCTCAGTGTAAATCTACAGTGACCTCTCAAACATCTACGGCCAGAGTCATTCCTTCCTGGGTGGGCTGTATGGAGGTGATCACAGAAGGAACCAGGCAGGGTGAGGCTTGCAAAGGTGAGTGACCAGCGTTGTCTTCTTCTTTGGCAGTCACTCATAGCCGAGTAAGATTGCCTTCCATAAACACGGTTTCAACAGTGTGTCCATAAGTGACTGCGGAGGCCAATTCTGGATCCACACGTCCTTTCCACAGTAGGAACATAGGTCTCCAGGCAGGAGTTGATCATGGCGAGGGTTTGCCAAGCGTGCCTTCCTCTTATTACATGTCTCCCTTTCGTCCTGAGTTCAAGCGTCTTCAAAGTCCATGACACCTTTGGTAAAGGCTATTCTCCAATTGGTGCACTTGCAGGCCAGTGTTTCCCAGTTGTCGGTGTTCATACCACTTTTTCTTTTTTAACCAGGGACAACACCAGCGTTTGTTTTGTTTGTTATTAATTTATTAAAAATATTTGTATACTGCTATATCATAAAAATGTATGTTGAAGCGATTCACAGCAATAAACACATAAAACCATAAAAGTTAAAAACAAGTTAAAAGCAAAAAAGTTTGAAATGTTCATTGTGGTACCAGCAATTCAGAGTCAGGTAAGAAGCAAATTATCCCTATCTACCTAACAAAATTTATATACCACTTTATGGTAGCAAAACCTCTAAGGGGCTTAACAAGAAATATTAACAATAAATAAATAAATAAATATTAACATTAACAATAAAAAACAGACGAAAACAATGAAAAAATGTTTTAGAAGATTGAAATTAACAGTAAAGGAGATTAAAACACAGCAACATCAGTATGCCTGGTTAGGCTTGCCTAAGCAACATTGTTTTAAATGAGCACCGAAAGAACCCCATTCCACCTGCTCCCCTTGATACTCACGCTGAAAATGTGCGTGTCCTCCGCGTCGGAAGCGGGCTTGGGATGAGGTAGCCTCTCATCGGAGACGGGGAACGCTCTCTCGTCCTCCGCCCTTCTGGGAGTCGGAGGCTGCGTGGAGACGGAGGCTGCTCGTGAGAGGAAGCAGATTCTGAAGACATTTCAAAGACCTAAACAGGAGAGGAGGTCTTGTTTTAGAAGCAGGAGTTTAGTTGACCAATCTTCTCATTAATTTAGTTTTGGCTCTTGCAAGTTGAATGTCAGCCGCTCTCTCTCAGCTATCCATTACAATGATGCTCTGAGGTGGTGTCCATTAAGGCTGGGCGATACAGTGGTACCTCAGTTTTCGAACACCTCAGAAGTCAAACGTTTCGACTTTCAAACACCAAAAACCTGGAAGTAACTACTTCGGTTTTCGAACACTTTTCAGAACCTGAACATGCCACGCGGCTTCTGTATTGAGTTTTCCAGAAGTAAATGCTTCAGTTTTTGAACGTTTCGGAAGTTGAACGGTCTTCCAGAATGGATTACATTCGAAAACCGAGGTACCACTGTATCTGGTTTTCAACATTGTGATGTATTACCAGCTAAACATTGTGCGATTAGCTGGCTTCACTGTTTTTCCCACATTGTGATTTTTGCATAGCATGTGCACAAACACACACACAACATGGATTCACAATTATATTGCCAGGTCAAAAATTATGAAACTGATATCACAATATGGACTTCAAACCAGTTTTGGACAATATATCACCATATTGCCCAGCCCTAATGCCCATCTTTGGGTAGAGCAGAATGTGTCCTTTATTACCTTACTGCAGGCTGAGAACTTTTAGCTAATCATGCTTTGCAATCTTTTGTTGTATTTTATTCTGGTATTATATGCTTCTTTAAAAACAAACAAACCTATAAATCACTTTGAGACCAAAAAGAAATTTTTGGTAGTAAGCGACAAATAATTATCCTAAATAATGATAATAATAAATAATGACAGAACTGAAAATGCCCTAAAACACAACAGGAAACCAATTCAACACAGAGAGTTCAGATCCAACATCAATGAAGCTCCCACACAGACGACTGCATGAATTATGCAGAGGATCCTTGCCTGACATCTCATGTCAATGCGACAGTTTTCCACCCCTTGTAACAATAGTGGAAAGAACAAAAATTTATGGCTTATTAGTAGAAGAGCATCCAGGAACAGACTCTCTCTCTCTCTCTCTCTCTCTCTCTCTCTCTCTCTCTCCCCCCCCCCTCCTCATCCTCTGTTTAATTGCTCCAGGTATGAAGAGGTTATAACTTTTAAAAAACAAAACAAATGAAGTCAAGATCCCATGAGGAATAATATGCATTCACTCCCACCCACTATCAAATTCCAGAGAGTATCATCACGCTGCTGGAAACAAGGAATTTCTCACACTTCGTGTTAACTAGGTAAACACACACACACTTAGAACCAAATAGCAGTCAGAGCGTGTTAAAAAGATAAAATGTTGATGGCTCAAAACTGGAAAGTTAAGTTATTCCCTCATTGAAAGGAATGGCTTAATAGAGTTTGGGCCATCTCCATAATGGCAAAAATAACATATTATCTAAAAGCGAGATATGCAAGCAAATGCAGAAATAAATTTTGGGAAAACTAGACTCCCTCTTGGCAGTGTGGCCCAGAAAACAATTATCTCCCGCAAAAGCAAATTCAAGTAGGTTTTGAGGTTTGTTTTTAAAGCAAATGTTAATTTATGTTATATTTTCTTGCAGGAATATTTATGATTTGAAGGAATTTTATCTGAAGCAGGGTTTCATTGATTATTGTTAATAATTGTCAAAATGGTTAAATACGTAAATAATGTTCAAAATCGCAAGTGCCATAAATTAAAGAAGACCAAACATTGAGTATTTGATATTTTATATGGCTTTAAGATTCCAAAGGTCCAAACTCAGTGGGAAGTTGGCGTAAGGCAGTTGAAAAGGGGAAGAGCAACTGACGCAAATTAAGCAATACTGTCTCTGTGAATACACCATACATTTAAAGCACATTCCCCACCTCCCTGCCTAAACAATTCTGGGAACTGTAGTTTACCCCTCACAGACCTGCAATTCCCAGCACCCTTAACAAACTAGTGTGTGCCTGCTTTAAATGTATGGCCAGGGGAGAGGCTTTTAAGAAGAAAAGTTATCCCGAACAGCTGCTGGAGGTGAGAGCTCTCAATAGAACCTGCATTATCAGGGGCACTGTACCAGATGTCAGAGACAAACAACAGGGGAAAGAGAAAGAATATCCATGCTGTGCTCATAAATTTCCAGAGCCTTCTAGGCAAGCAGTTTGCCTGATCCACTAGGGCAATTATGGGAAAGTTCCACAGTGCTTCACTTGGCAGATTTGATACACAAACTGAAGCAATTATGAAGGGTGGGAGCTGAGTAGTGTATTTATTCAAGAGGGGCAAAAAGTATATACTCCAATATTTATTTATATTTTTAAGCATTAGCCAGGTTGGCCTTCCTGAAGCCCCCATGTTCAGTAGCCGTATAGCTCTGTGAATTCCACACACCCGCAGTCATCTTGCCCCTGAACAATTTCTACCCCAGCAGGTCATGGACTACTATTTAACCTGTCAGACTCGCTACCTGAGTTTGCATTCTTCCTCTGCCCTCCCAGTCCCCTTTTTCTTTTATGTGTGTGGCTTTTTGCCCAGAAACCTGCAGGCAGGAACTGTCCTGTATATAAGCTGCTCTGGGAGCCCTTTTGAATGAAGAGCCGGCTACAAATGTTCCGAATAAATAAGGATGGCTGGCTGGGCAAGCAGGGATGATCTTCTGTTGATGCAAAACAATAACCAAATTCTGGCCACCCCAGAGCAAAACATGAACATGAATGAGCTAAAGCCCAGCCTGCGGCTTCCAGCACACGACATCAGTCCGATTCTTGCCACAGGGCTTCTGGATTTCTACAAACCACGCGTCGCAAACCCAACAGCCATAGTTTTACTCTTTCGTCTCCACAGCAGGGCTGTCGCCCTTCAGTTTACACATCACGGCAAACACAACAGAGGCATTGGGCTGACTCACTTAATTGCCAACGCTTATCCAATTCCCTTGCTCTCTGCCCTGCTTGCTCAGAACACAAAACACAAGCAGCAGTTCAGCGGAAACGAAGCCTTTGTCTCCCTCCCAGCCAGATCCCCTGAGGCCAGACCAAGAAAACAGATTTCTGTCATTTGTCACAGGACGGTCACAGGGAGAGGAATAATACACAGCAAACTGTTTCAACATCAGAGGAGGAGGAGAATGCTGCGTAGGAAACAGATCAGCCTTCCCAACTGGGTATCCTTCAGATGTTTCAGACTATAGCAGTCGCTGCCTGAAAGATCTGGAGCGCAACAGGTTGGTGAAGGCTGCTATATAGCATCTATGAATAAAAACTCAGACAAAGCTATGGCTTAAGCGCTTTGCATTTGCAAATTCCAATTCTGCTAACTGAGGCATGCTGTAATCTCATGACTCTAGAAGCAGTCTAACAACAAATCTGACTACATAAAAAAATAATAATTAAAAAGCAACCCTTGCTCTGCTTAATGCTTTCAAAGTCAGAAACAGACACAACCCTACTTCCTTCCTTCCAGTAGAAGCCCTCTTGCCAAATCTACATACAGCAGCTGGATGAAGTAATTAAGAATATCTCAATGTGCCAGGATGGACCTAGACTGAAGCTCGGAAATAACATTATTCAAAGCTCCCCTTCGTGAAACCGACAGGCATCTCTTCACTGAGAAAATTAGCACATCAGGAAGAATGCTTCCAGCCCTCCTTGGCGAGCAAACTTTCTCCTTGCAGAGAGGTTATTTTTTATGTAGAGGGAGTTCTCCAAATGATATCTCCCACCTATGCAGTCTGAGGTAGTACAGTGCACTCTACCATCCCGGGACTCTACCATCTCATTGTGCTGCTTGCATAGTGCAGGTCTTGATCTGGCTAATTAACGTGCCATATTAACAATGCAAATTCCGGCAACTTGGAAATCAGCCCCGCTGAAAACAATGATAAATTGCTCCCAGGTAATTCTAACCGTATCTACTCAGAAGGGAAGCCCTCCTGAATTCAATGGGGCTTACTCCCAGGTAAGCAGGGTTAGGATCATAGCAGAAGTAGTCTTTTCTATCCCTTTTTGTCTTCCCTTGCAAACTGATTCAGAACTCACAATATCACCCCATCTGACAATACTGGAGAGAAACATCTGTGGAGTTTGGGAAGCCACTTGGCCGGGTGGCAAAACCACACCCCTGACTCTTGCTCAAATTGAGATGGGCAAAGCAAGATGAAGAGGCGTGCCAGGAAACATTGGTAATAGGGACCATATTTATAGATCAACATGTGTACAGGCTTAAAACAGGTAGATGTGCTTTGAAACAGAAAACATGAAACAAAAATTATATGTGTGCACAAAGGATAGGCAAAAAACCTTAAAATCAATCTCCACTGGCTTAGCCTACAACTCCAGATGTGAGAAAGGTGCAATCCCAGCCAGGAACATGTCAAGAACACCTGAAGGTGAGTAATGCCATCAGCGATATGCTAAAATCAGTGATAAACTAGATTAAAACACGTGCTGACAACTCATGTCTATATGTTCCGTACAGGCTTGTCTAAACAAAAGACATGTGTTTGCATGTGTTTCGATCTGGGTTTTTGCTTACCATTGTTTTCAATTATGTTTTGAAAAACATTCTGCATGAGTGTTTTTAACTGTTTTTATTTATTTCATTGTTTTCTTCTTTTTGTAAACCACTTGAGGTTCATTTGCTTTTTTTTACAATCAAGCGGTATGTTAATTTGCTAACATAAATGCCTTGCATGATCAGAAAGGTCTAGTGCTGGAGCAAAAGACCACAAAGATGGTGTGAGGTGAAGCTCTGTACTTGGTGGGGGCCACCACTAAGAAGCCCCTGCACACAAAAAACCCTTGTTACCCACCCTACTTTATTTGACAGGGGGCACCCAAAGCAGGACCTCCAAAGAAGTTTGGAACGCAAGAAGCTGCCCTTATACCAAGTTGGACCATTGTGGAACATGTTTTCCTTTGAAATTAAGACAGGTTTCTGGGCCAGAGTCATGGCTCAAAGGCGAGGGCTACACTGCCCACCAAATATGAGAAGATTATCCACCCATCTCTCTGGCTTCTGACATAGCCCATTTACATTCCAGCATATATTTTACAACCATAAGGTCTAGAAACTTGATTGTCTCTCTATACTATTTCTGTAAGAAAAACTGTAGCTGCAGTGTGGGGCTTGGTGGGTTGGTAGACAGGGGAAGCAGCACCTAGTATCTTTTTTTATTATTTAATGGAAGCAGTGATTCTCAGGAAACTTGAGTCCTGCCCTCATTAGCGGGCTTTTCTGCACAGAATCATAACATGAACAGAGGGCTGGCTGCAACATGGCCCAGCAGCTCTGTGAAGGGAAAAAGAGACCCCATTGGCCCCTCCTTGCATTATCTAGTAGTATGTCAGCCACAACCTTGCCTTGGTAAAAAGAGATGCTTCTCTAGACCTTGAGACAGGAACACAAAGCAGGCGAAAGGGCAAAATGTATTACTATAGCATCGCACTGTCTTGTAATCGTGATTGAAAACAGAACATCCTCAACTTGGGCGATCTCCGGATGTTGCCGCACTCCAAGTCCCATCATGCTTTTAAGTTCAGAGAAAAGGCGAGCAAGAGGAAACACGACAGAGGAGAAAATGGACACAGAAAAGTTGTTTCTCCCTCTCGCGTAACGCGAGAACTCAGACGCATCTGATGGAGCTGAATGCTAGAGATTTAGGTCAAGCAAAAGGAAGGCCTTCATTATGCAGCGCATAGTTTAACTATGGGATTTCACTCCCACAAGGGGAAGTGATGGATACTAACTTGGGGGTCTTTCCTAGAAAATTAGGCAAATTCCTGTACAAGGAGGCTATCAATGACTACTAGCCAAAAGGGCCTCTCCTCTCAGTGCCTCTAAATACCCGCTGCTGCTGTCCAGGGATACAGAACTTGTGTGCTCAGAAAAATGCCTGAATGTGGCTATCCTGACACAGGACAAGTGATCCAACAGAAGAACATACAAGAGCAGCCCTGAAGGTCCAGACCAAAGGCTCACCCAGCCCAGCACCCTGGTCTCATGGCCTTATGTGGCTCTTCTGAGAGACCTGCAAGCAGGACTTGAGCACAACAGCACTGTCTCAGCAGAACATAGCCACTGATGCACGTATCTGGCTACATAAATCTGTCCAATCCTCTTTTAAAGACATCCAAGTTGGCAGACATCACTGCCTCCTGTGGGAGGGAGTTCCACTGTTTATGTACCGCATGAATAATTTAGCTGTCCTGAATCTTCCAACCGTTGTCTCCGCCAGCAGCAAAACATTTCCGGCCGGCTCTGCCATTTGGTGCACTTAAAAGATACGCGTGTGGGCCTGAGGCGCGTTGCATCTGCTCCTCATACAGTTGTACCTCAGGTCACAGGGGCTTCAGGTTACAGGCGCTTCAGGTTACAGACTCCGCTAACCCAGAAATAGTACCTCAGGTTAAGAATTTTGCTTCAGGATGAGAACAGAAATCGCGTGGCGGCAACGGGAGGCCCCATTAGCTAAAGTGCTACCTCAGGTTAAGAACAGTTTCAGGTTAAGAATGGGCCTTCAGAACGAATTAAGTTCTTACCCCGAGGTACCACTGTATATCCAACACTATTTCACCCATGAGCATAGACAGCTGCCTCGTACTGAATCAGACCTTTGCTCCAGCCCAAGCTGTAACAGGAAGGAAGGCCATCCAGATGCCTGGGGAAATCCCTCAGGAAGAGTATTCCCGCCTCTCCCGAAACTGGCTTCCAGCAACTGCTATCCAGAGGCATCCTGCTTTCCCAAAAGTGGAGAAAGAACATAGCCATCATGGCTGGAAGCCATTGATAGCCTTCTCCTCCATTAATTTGTCCCTTTTTAAAAAAAGCTATTCAAGTTGGTGGCCATCCTGTGGCCTCGAGTTCCACAGTGTAACTATGTGCTTGTCCTTTCTTTTATCTGTCCTGAATCTTCCAACCTTCTGCAGGCATAGTGTGCGCTCCAGCCACTAAGCTTTGAGGCCTTGGGAAATATTGCTTCCCACTCCAAGTCCCTGGGGATGGAGATAACTTTATTACAATACCAATAATAACAAGGCTTTCAGCACGGATGCCGATGATTCAACAGCAATTCATCAAACAAGCTGTCACGAGATTTTTCCACCTAGCAATTAAGATACATTTCATTGCGTTGTCAGAAAAGCGGCCCACGCTCAACGCACCTCGCAACCCGAAGGATCCTCACCCACTTTTTGAAAAGCCAAAACCACTCATCTTTACCATCAACACTGCATGTGTGGCCCATCAATTAATCCAGCCCCTTTTCCTACACCTATGTTAATATACTGACTTGACAGTTATTCTTGCATTGGGAGAAAGTCTAGACACAGATATCCACCGCCTGGTCACATCGAGGCTTGACTACTGAAGTTGGGTCGGGGGTGTACATTGGGGCTACCCTTGAAGACTATTCAGAAGTCTTAATCAGGTTCAGGACAGATTACCATATTTCCTGGGACTTGCCAAGCCCAACCGTATTTTGCAAACGTTTTAAAGATCACCACTGCATTCTAGTAACCTTTCAGGAGCAAGGATATATATGAAAGGCCAGCTGCATAGGCAGTCAGTCAACTGCTCTTCTGGTGCAGGGACTTCTTTGTGGTGGCACCCTGGTTGCAAAGACTTCAGTGCTGTTAGCTTTCATGTCCCAGAGAAGGCTGCTTTATTCTCTCTAGCTAATGTGGAGCTGGGAAATCCTGGACCCAGGAGCCAAACGCAGTCCCCCAGGCCTCTCTGCCGGGCCCTCCCTCCCTGCCTGTCCAGGCCCCACAGCCCACTACTCATTCATACCCACTTGAGTGTTCTTGCCTGGCTGGATAGTGTCCTTGAATGCTGACTGTGCCCCTCTGCTTCCCTGGACAGAGAACTGGGAAGAGATTGCAAGTGTGTGAAGAAACCATCCTGCAGTACAAAAGTATCATTTTCATTCATTGCTGAACCCATTTTTACCTCTGGCCCTCAGGCTGAAACCCCTGTTTGAGTGGATGTTGCTGCATTCTGCATTTCCTATCACAGAATGCTATTTTACTGCTTTTTATGACTTTTTACTGCATATTTTAATTGACATCTTACTCCCAAGCTTCAACTTTTGTTAGGGGGCTTAAAAAAAACAAAAACAGGAAGATCACTTGGAAGAAATGGATCTTAGCCAGATTTTGTTTTGGGCTGCTTTTTTCCTTATATAGAATTATTTATTTTTACCCAGCCTAACATTCTGAAGAGTTTTGTACCATTGCCATATGAGTTGCCTGCTTTCGTTTTCCATTCTACAGTCGTACCTTGGATCCTGAACGCCTTGCGAGTCGAATGTTTTGGTTCCTGAACGACGCAAACCTAGAAGTGAGTGTTCCGGTTTGCAACCGTTCTTTGGAACCCAAACATCCAACGCAGATTCCGATTGGCTGCAGGAGCTTCCTGCAACCAATCAGATGCTGCACCTTGGTTTTCGAACGTTTTAGAAACCGAATGGACTTCCGGAAAGGATTTAGTTCGACTTCCAAGGTACCACTGTATTGTGCTTTCATGAGACAAAAGCTTCCCCTGCTTGAGCTATCTCCCAAAAGAGGCCTGTAAATAAGTCCTTACGGAAGGCCGCAATCCTAACCCCCTACTAACCTGGGATTAAGCTCCACTGATTTCAATAGGATTTACTTCTGAGTAGACATGCTTAGGCATCTGCTGAATCTAACTCCAGTACTGGGGGGCGGGGACCTTTTTCAGTTCAAGGGCCACATTCCTTGCCGGGGTAACTTTACAAAGGGCTGCATGTTTGGGGAGGCAAGGCAAAAGTGGGCGGATCACTCAATATATATGGTGCAATAAACCGGTTTGTACCCATGCACACACAGAGAGCTCTCTCTATCTTCCATACATGCAAACAAGAGGCAAGATAAGAGTTCAGGTACACCTTCCAGCCAGGGGAAAACACTCAAGGAGAGTGCAAAGCAAGGCCTGTAGGAGCAGACCCTTCCAGTTTCTCTATTTTCCAGGGACATCCCTGATTTAGAGAAGCCGTCCCAGTTTCTGATTTGATCCTGGAATGTCCCACTTTTCCTTAGGACGTCCCTATGTTGGAGAGTATGGAGTTATCCGACCCCCAAGCCATCTGAAGGCTATCCTGTGTAGGGAAGTTTGTTTAATGTTTTTATTATGTTTTTATATATGTTGGAAGCCTCCCAGAGTGGCTGGGGCAACCCAGTAAGATGTGTGGGGTGTGAATAGTAAAATTATCCTTATGGAATGGGATGTCCCTATTTTCACCGGAGAAACGTTGGAGGGTATATAGGAGTGTGTGGCCTGGTGAAGGTTCTGAGGGCCGGAAAAAGAGTTCTAGAGGGCCACGTTTGACACCTGCCACTGGTCTCGTCTCCCCATCCCTGGCATAAATGATTAGTATTTTTTGTTGGTCTAAAAGAGCAACTTAAGTCTCTACTTCTTGAAACTACGCATCATAAGGCTCCATAACAGTGTACACACTGGGCTGTAATCTGCCTAGGCCTAACTCACAGGGTGGTTGCAATGATAAAATGGATGCAGGACACTTGGGAGATGGGCATAAATGCAAGAAAGTGTAAAATAAACCTCCGGTTCAAATTTCACATCAGTCACAAACTCAGTGGTCCTGGGTATGTTATATTTCTCTCTCTCATCACACCCTGCATATACAGGACTGGTCAATATTACAGGGCTGGTGTCCAAATTGCCAAGCTACTGTGGGTGAAGCCGTTTTGAAAACTTGAAATCCACAACTTTAAACGTGAATGATTATAAAACAGAGCTGGCAGCATGCAGAAGACTTTTTGATCAAGGAGATCAGAGTTCAAATCCACCCTCAATTATTGCAGCTGAACCACGGTGCAACGTAACCTGCTTCGTATTATTGTTTTTGTTAGAATTAAATGTGGGTGGGGACACATGGAACCTCCTTGGGAGGAAGGACGGGATACAAGGAGAAGAAACAATGATCTTCTGAAGGCTGCCACCTTCTGGGTTAAGTTTCCTGCAGCCAGAAACTCAACAGGTGCGGTCCCTTTGCTTGAAGGAATGGTGAGTCGTAGAATTCCTGCCTGCTAGGCAGCTATTGAAAGGCAAAGCACCACAAGAGAAAAGAAAATATAAGTAGCAATTCTCTTGGGAGTAGGGCTGGGAGGAAATAGCAGGCTTGCCTCTTCTTCCTTGGACTTGCACAATCAGGCTGGCCAATTGTTTCTGGAACCCCAGACCGGATGCCAAGCTCCTTCCTGGAAAACTGTGGCCTCCTCACCTTCAGTTTTGCCCAACTGCAAGTCAGGTTGTCTCACACTCCCACAACTGAAGTGGCAAAGAGGTTACACATGCGCACACAAAATACTACTTTTAAAAAATGCAACATACCAGCTTTGTGTTATTGCTCCCTTCCCCATCAAACATGTTTTTCCCTGAATCCAAATACCTTTAATGCTGCAATCCTAACCATGTCTTCTCAGAAGTAGGTCCTGTGGAATTCAGTGGGGCTTACTCTCCAGTAAGCAGCATAGGATTTTTGCAGATTCAGCAATCCTAAACTTTATTTACAAAAGATCAGGCCTCATCCAACACAGCAGGACTATCTCTCTGCAAACATGCATGGAGTTGTCCCATGTCTATGGAATAAAAACTCCCATTTTAACAGAGAAGCAGCAATCCTAAACCCCACTTACTTGGGAGCAAGTCCCATTGAGTTCAATAGGGCTTACTTCTGAGTAGACATAATTAGGGCAGCACTGCTATTCTAACTGAACATGTTTTACCCCATCAGCTTTAGTATGTCCCTTTTTTTAAAAAAAAACCCTTTCATTCCCTCCTCCCCTTGAAGGTGGGGGTGGAACCCTTTAATTTTCAGAAAGGAGACCACACCTTGAATTTTTTAAGGTGCCACAAGGTTGTTTTGATTAAAAAGACACTTTTTAATATCTTCCAACCTCACCCCACAAACAAAGAGACCATCTCCCCACCCTTATATCAACTCTTCCAGGGTTAAATTAGTTTGGGAAGTCCTGCACATCTCCATACACGCCCCCCCCCAAATCAATGAAAGCCTTTACCCTTTGTCTGCACACCCCCCATAAAAATGAGGGGGGCACGCAACTCACAAGTAACTTCACACACGCACACAACACGAGTGAATCCCCAAGTTTCAACGTCTGGTATCATTTCCCATTGGTGATTTGCTTCTCTTACCTTACAATTCTCGTTGTGTCCTTTGGTGGGATTGTCCGGGGGGGGGGGAACCTGCAGCAAATTTTCCGGGTGTTGCGGGGCGGGAGCGGCAAAGAGGAGTAAAGCACCGAGGCCACTTCCTCCACCTCCCCAAAACGAGAAGAATAGCGCTTACACATTTCGCCCCATATCTCAGGTTCCACAAATGCTAGAAACTTGCTCTTTTCAAACAAATGGAAGCTGGGGATCTGGAGATTATATTCGGGGGCGAAGTTGGGGTCTCTGCCCCCATCTTGCCCCCCTGCAGACCCCCAGGGCTGTTGCCTCCCCCTTTTCTCTTTGTTGCAAACTTCAATAGATCCACCCTTACTCTCAACTCCCCACATTCTCGACCCCCACGGCTTGCAAGTTTCACTCCATCCTCCAAGCGCCCAGCTAAGGCTACGACCACGACCCCGGGCACGCTTTCCCTGGAGTAAAGCCCCGTTTAAAAGAGCGGGGCTTACTTCCGAGTAGACCCGCGCGCTACTTCCTCTTTTTTTAAAGTTGCACACGCATCCATCAACTTTGCAGCCTCCCTTCCGCGCAAAAAATAAAAGAACAAAAATAAAATCCAAAAAAACCCCTCACCTATCTTCCCCTGCGAAGAGGTTCCGGGGCTCGCCAGAAGCTGCTGCCACCTTTGCTTACTTGCTGCCGTTCAGTGCGCGCGCCTCTGCGCTTCCCCGGGCCCCAGTCGGGAGGGGGAGCGGCTTCGGAAAGGCCAGCCCCCGGCTAGGGAGGCCCCTCGGGGCGGGGACTCCTGCGCCGCTGCAGGAGGTGCGCTTACGCAGCCGGCTGGTTGCATGGTCTAAGCGCGGAGGTTTCTCGGGGTCCCGGGGCTTCGCCCCAAGAGGACAGGTCTCTGCCCCGAAGGAGCTTGCAATCTGGAGAACGCGGAGGAAAACGAGGAACGAAGATAAGGTGGTTTGCCCAAGGCTTGGGGTAGAGATTGGTGGTTTGTTGGTTTACAGGGAGTTCAGAACCGTAGAATTGCCGAGTTGGAAGGGGACTAAAGAGTCATGTAGTCCAACCCTATGCAATACAGGAATCGCAGCTAGAGATCTGGACATAGGGTTGCCATGTGTCCTCTTTTTCCAGGACACGTCCTCTTTTTCAGGGGTAAAATTTGGGACAAACTGCATTTATGTGCTTTGAATGGCCATCATAGTGCCATTATTATTATTATTGTCATTTTTCATACAGAATGGTTATTGACAAGTACATACAGAATGTAGTAAGAATATTGAATGTAACAAATAAAAATAAATAAAAAGACAATGTGGGGGACTAAGAAATAACAGAGTGCAGTGCCGCATACAATTATCACAGACGAAAAAGCTGAGTCAGATTACTTTTCAATAAAGCTTGTCCACATATTTAACCGTGGAGCAGGAGGTTTAGTGGATGAGTTAACACAGGACAAAAACTTATACCATACGTCTATAAAATAAAAGATTTTGAAGGGGGTTTAAGTGTCTGTATTTCAATCTCCGAAACCGAAATACTGGTATTTTTTAATGTTTTAAGTGACTAGTGCTATAGAAATTAATCAGTCAATCAACCTTGAGCTCCCTCGGAGGTTTTGTTTATTGCTAGGGCTTGTGGCTGATGCAAATAAAGATTCTATCTATCCCTTGGAGGGGAATGGTGGGATACAAATGCAATAAGCAAATACTAAACTTGCCATTGATGCAAAACAGGCCCCCATCAAAGCCTCTCTCTTACCTGCATTGCACAGTGGCGCCTGCAAAGCAGTGGTAGCAACGGTGGGTTCTGGTGAGATCTTGTGTGCTGCACATTATTTTGTGTGCTCTGCAAGGTCTCGTGAGATTTTGGTGAGATCTCGCAAGATCTCACCAGAAGACACCGCTGCTGCAGCTGGTACGGCTTCTCCACAGAGTCACTGCTCCTTGGACTTCTGCTGCCTGAGGCAGCTGCCTCAGTCTACCTCATGGGCCCCAACTAATGCTTTATTGGTGTCAGGAGTGACTCACTTGTGCAACGAAAAGCAGTATGAAGAATGCTTGTTAATTAAAAAAAAAGCACTTTGGGCTCAACCAGACTTGATGCTTCGCTTTGAGGAAACCCAATCTTTACAGCTGAATCAGAGCAAACATCGACTGGGTTTTCTGCAAATTGATGTTTGGAACTAGCTGTTTTTAATTGTAATTTGTTTATTTTTTGGAATGTTTCAACTGCTTCTGGTTTGTTTTTAAATCATGTATCTATTTACCCTAGGCTCCTTGGGGAGGAAGAACAAGATTTAATAATAATAGTAAACATCTTTTGAGCAGCAGTACTACACTTGGTGAAGATGTGGTCACTGAACACAGATTTCTCATGACATGTACAGTGGTACCTCGGGTTACAGACGCTTCAGGTTACAAACGCTTCAGGTTACAGACTCCGCTAACCCAGAAATAGTACCTCGGGTTAAGAACTTTGCTTCAGGATGAGAACAGAAATCGCGCAGCGGCAGCAGGAGGCCCCATTAGCTAAAGTGGTACCTCAGGTTAAGAACAGTTTCAGGTTAAGAACAGACCTCCAGAACAAATTAAGTTCTTAACCTGAGGTACCACTGTATTATCTAACATATTAGGCAGTGGAATGTTTTCCCCTTGCATTTTGTATTTATATATTTAGTTTGTTTGTACACCTCCATGTTGAAGGAATTTTCGTTCCAATAAGCTGTTTTGGAAATCTGGGCCTGGAATTGTGAAGGGGGCTTTTTCCTCCCCTGAACCCATTTTCAGGAGAAGCCCAGGCTCACTCAAAGCCTGCACCAAGCCTGGCCAGCCAAACAAAGAAGCCCTTTATTTTCGAAAGAGCCAGAACACAGCGTTGTCCTGAGCTGTGGTGCTACACAGTGCCTTTTGTCTGCAGGGCAGAAAAAGAAGGTCGCGTGAAATTAGTGTTGCTTCTGTTCAACAACAAAAAATAGGATGAAATGTTCAGAGGGGTTTTAGGCAGAGTGTTGCAGGAAACACCTTTTGAAGTGAGGCAGCGGAAGATGTAGCAGTTAGAGCAGTGGCTCTCAAAGGATGCAACACTCCACACTGGTGTGGCATGAAAAGATGGCAAGTGTGGCAGGAAGATTCAAGGACACTCAGAGAAAATATTTCAGTACAGTATAGTATCCAAATATTGTTTTTCTTTGCAGAATGTGGATAGGTATCTATTCAAAACCAAGCACTGATAGGAGTCGTTTCTTTTTGTTTTCCTATGTATTTCTTATCAATAAAAAATATTTGGTGTGGCGCGAGCAAATTTTTATTCTGAAAGTGTGGCCGAGGGGAAAAGCGTGTGTTAGGACCTAGGAGACCATGTTTCAAATCCCCACTCAGCTATGTAGCTCACTGGGTAGCCTTGGTCCTGTCACTCACTCTGAGCTTATCCTACCTCACAGTGTTGTTGTGGGGATTAAATGGGAATGGGGGTGGGGGAGAACTATGCTTGCCACTCTTGTAGGCACTCAAGAGTGGCTTGTGAGAGCCATGTGGTCTGAGCTGGAGCAACCAACTCAAACCTCTTCACATGCTGAGCTGCTCAGATGGACAGGGGTGGGAGTTTAACAATAATCACGAGTTTTAGTTCTTTCCAAGGTGAGGGGAAGCAGTTTTCAACCTTTCTGAGTCCATGTCTCCCTTGGCCAACCATATTCTTTCTACAGCATTACACTGGGGTTCCATTACAGGACACACTGATAGTGGGAAATTCCCTATTCTGCCCCTGGGGAGATATGTATATATGCAGGAAGATAATGGGCTGCAAGTTAACAAAAGAGGGAGGGCACCCCTGAATGTTCCTCAATTTACCCCAGGGTGCCACGGCACACTGGTTGAAAACCACTGATCTATGGTATTAACCCCTTCACGCAATAATTAGGCTTAAGCATGTTGGTTATATGAGACTGGTTATCCCACCGTTTCAAGGCCCTGTGCCTCAAGACTTAGCCGCTCTGAGTCTCATTGCAGTTAAAGGCAAATTTACCTAAGCCACACTTTCTGAAAAAATAAACAAAACCAAAATGCAGCCCTCCTTCAAAATTTGATATTGTGCAGTGGGGTTCTCTAGGTAATGTATACAAAATGCCTACATTAGGGTAAAATGTGCCTATAATTCCATATGTGAGTAAATATAAGTTTAACAAATGCAGTATGTTGCAAAAATGTATATATTATGCAAAAATGCATATAAAAATGTGTGTGATGAGTTCCATTAAACTGCTGGTGAATTTTCAGGAGTTCTTAAAAAAAATGTTTAGCAAACTGATGTGGAAATGTGTAGAACTGAAGACAGAAGAAACTGAAAAACTGAGAGAAAGCTACATTTGTAGATTTATAGATCCCTAGTAACAACTCCCCTGCCTAGCTGAAGCTTCTGAGTCAATGCCCGCCTGTCATTCACAGGATCCAAACGCAAATTGCTCAGCTTCATGTCTTAATGGCTTCTGGCAATGCTTAATCACACATTCTTGATTATGGGAGACAGGCTGCCTTGCAGCAAAAGTGCTCCCTCCCTCCTTGCAGAAAGTTTGCATCCCACTGCTCTCTAAGCCTAAATATGTCAGATTTCGCTTGGCTTACACAGCTTAAGCCTGTGTTTGTGCTTTCAGATTTAGAAACTACCAGTCCAATATGCTTTGGACATCACAATTAAACTAAGACACAATTTCTATGGGGTGTCATGATCCTTTTAGCTTTACTGATCATTTAATCATTTGCATATTATCTTATGATACACCACTTTGGGCCATCCCATCCATGAGACAAGGTGAGGTGATCTACAGCACTGCTATTTTTCTAGGAAAAGAAGTGCCGGAACTCACCACAAACTCCTCCCTCGTCTCTTATAATGGCAATGGCACCTGCCTGAGAGGTGCCAGAACTGAGTTCCAGCGAGTTCCAGATGAAGAAAAAAAAGCCTTGGGCAGCAGATCCCAATGTAGATCTTTATTCCCCATTTGTTGGGGTTGTAGATCTTCACTCCCTCCTTTGGAGTGGGGGGGGGGGGCGAGAGACACCATTTTGTGGTTTGCCTCAGGTGCCAAAATGTATTGGGCCGGCCCTGAGACGCAGTTTACAAAATCTGCAGATGAAAGAGCAAGTATGAATAAAATCTCCCCTCATGACACAGGGCAGGGAGAATGAGGGCCTTTTAACCCCTCCTGAAACTGACAGTCAGCAAAATTCAAGAACCGCTCTGCTTTCACCACACACCGGCAGAAGCTACGAGCGGGGATAAATCTCGCCCATTCGTTGCAGTGCCCCCATTGTGCTAGTTTTGCTGACAAAGCCCTCATCCCCAAGCAACAGGTTGGTGGACAACAGATAATGGTCACAAGCTGTGGATCATTTTGAATGAAGGCCAGGCCAAGGTATCTCAGAGGCTGGGGTGGAAAGGCTCAGACCGAACCGGCCTCACCCATATACAGACACACAGCTTCACATGTGGCAGGTTATTTTAATCCCTGGACTTAATGGTCTTTATTTTCCAGGCAGACAGCTCCTGTGCCCTGCGCCACGGACTTGTTCCTCTGTGGTCCTTGGTCTGTTGCGAAACGTGCCTTTCCTTACCGAAGGCCCTTCCTTTTCTTATGCCTCCTTCTCAGAACACTTTGGAATTTCCTTAGAACTTCAGTGGTGGTGGAGTTTAGAGCTTACTCTTTCCGTGGGAGGCTGCCTTGGATGGCGTCTGTTGTTTTCCCTTCCAGTGAAAACAAGCTGAAAACACACAATCAACATAATACCTCACCAAACCTCCAGGTGGCAGCGAAGTGTGTAGCACAACCTAAATTAAGAGCGGTTCCACTGAAATGGGGAAATGCAATCAAACCAGTTCCCAGTGCCAAGGTAAAAAGGTGGCCTCTGAATACGTGCAGAGTGCTTTCCCATGAATCACCAGAGGTGGCCTCTACAAGACTGATTAACAAGCCAATAACTACCTTATCCATGCCATGCTAGGAAATGCTTCCTTCTTTCTATGTAGTTTAGAACAATCAAAAGGGATAATGTTTTATTTGATGATAATGATGTTGATGATGATGATTTGATGATGATGATGATTTTATTATTTATAGCCACCCATCTGGCTGGGTTGCTTGCCCCAGCCACAAAATAAATTGCTGTGCTTTTGCTTTGTTTTTGTTTTTAAAAAAACTTACAACTATATTGCTTGAAGGAAAATAAGATGTTCACCTGACTGTCTGGAAGGGCTCAATTTTGTGCGTGTTTAGTTAACTTGCTTTCCAGACCATTAGCTGTATTGATCTGCTGCACTATAAGATAAAATGAAAATAAATCCTCTGTATTCCCGCATAGTGTAACCCCATCATTATAATTACTTTTTAGGAGACTGATATAGGATTGGGAATTCTGCGCAAGCCCATATGGACCCATAGAAACATGACCTGCTTTGCTGATTTTATTTGTAGGCTGATCCCAAATTAAAGAACCTCTTAATGAGGGTGGAGGAGGAGAGCGCAAAATATGGTCTGAAGCTCAACATCAAAAAAACGAAGATCATGGCCACTGGGTCCATCACCTCCTGGCAAATAGAAGGGGAAGAAATGGAGACAGTGAGAGATTTTACTTTCTTGGGCTCCATGATCACTGCAGGTGGTAACAGCAGTCACGAAATTAAAAGACACCTACTTCTTGGGAGAAAAGCGATGACAAACCTAGACAGCATCTTAAAAAGCAGAGACATCACCTTGCCAGCAAAGGTCCGAATAGTTAAAGCCATGGTTTTCCCAGTAGTGATGTATGGAAGTGAGAGCTGGACCATAAAGAAGGCTGATCGCCGAAGAATTGATGCTTTTGAATTATGGTGCTGGAGGAGACTCTTGAAAGTCCCATAGACTGCATTCTTAAGGAAATCAGCCCTGAGTGCTCACTGGAAGGACAGATCCTGAAGCTGAGGCTTCCATACTTTGGCCTCCTCATGAGAAGAGAAGACTCTCTGGAAAAGACCCTGATGTTGGGAAAGATGTTGAGAGCACAAGGAGAAGGGGACGACAAAGGACGAGATGGTTGGACAGTGTTCTTGAAGCTACTAACATGCTCAAGCATTCACAAATTGGGGGGTGCGGGCAGGCAGGGTCACACCTTCCAGCCATGTTTCCATCGACTCCTCAAGGCAATATGGGGTAAGATCACTACAACCACTGTGGGGCACTTGCCTCCTGAGGCAGCTGCCTCACTCTGTCTATTAGTAGGGCCAGTCCTGAGTGAGAAGTAGGCTGCATTTATTTTATTTCCCCCAACAGAATTTATATCCTGCTAGATTGTAAGAAAACTTCTAAGTGGTTTACAAAAAGAGCAGCAACATTACAATTATCAGTAAAAGTCAGCTAAAACAAGTATTTAAAATCATTCAAAAGAGAATTAAAATCTACAGTAAGCTAAAAAGAGGTTAAAACACATTCCACATGTCTGGACAGGCTTGCCTAAATGTTTTAAGCAGGTGGCAGAAAAGGAACAGCGAAGGCACCTGTCTGGTGTCAACAGGTAGGAGTTCCCAAATGTAGGTTCTGGTGACGCCCTGAAAGATTGATTCCTTACAAATGCAGAATGAGTATTACATGACACCTAGAATGGTGCCTGTTCTTCAGATCAAAGCAACAAAGCAAACCTGCACACGGCCATTGTATTGGTACCGTGCCCAGAAAAATGATGCTCATTTTTTCTGGCCTTGCTCCAAAACACTCTTAGACATCCTCTCAACATTTATTGGGAAAGAGCTTCAGTCTCTGACGGGATCCTCCCTCGGATCCACCTCCTGGAAGTGGAGAGAGGATAGCCAGAGCCATTCCAGGAACTAATCAGGGTCATCATCCGACCTCAGTAACTGTCCAGAAGGTAAATGGGTGCTAATTGGTATTCACACCTCTCCCTTCCTGCCCACATTTCCACCACGTTGTGGAAAAGTCGACCAGCAGGCTCTTTGGGGCAGAGCACTTCTCTGAAGCACCAGGTAACCAGTCATGTTGCTCGGGAGTGAATAAGGATCTTGTGACTCGCAGCTTTCCCAAACAGATCTGAGTCATGGCACTTGGGATGAACCTGCTACGCAGGTATGCTCCAGGCCAGCATCTCCATTTTGGGACTTGACAATCCAGACCGAGTCACTGCCTGAGATGGAAATCTTTGTCATCAGGATTATTTCAGTGTCCCCTCCCCCCTTTTTCCCCTCAGAGCAGATGCCAACCATAAGCAAACAAGTAGGACTGATACCTCTTCATAAACATTGGGCAGTTTAGCTGATTCAGGCACTGATGGGTAGGCAAACTAAGGCCCGGGGGCCGGATATGGCCCAATCGCCTTCTTAACCTGGCCTGCGGACAATCTGGGAACCGGTGTGTTTTTACATGAGTAGAATATGTCCTTTTATTCAAAATGCATCTCTGGGTTATTTGTGGGGCCTGCCTGGTGTTTTTACATGAGTAGAATGTGTGACTTTATTTAAAATGCATCTCTGGGTTATTTGTGGGACATAGGAATTCATTCATTATTATTTTTCAAAATATAGTCTGACCCTCCTCAAGGTCTGAGGGACAGTGGACCGGCCCCCTGCTGAAAAAGTTTGCTGACCCCTGATTTAAATGAACGATGCATACAAATCACCTCAGACAACTGGCCTTTGTGGTAAACCAGATGTGGATTATTAGGGGGCATTGAAGTTGCTGTTGCTGTTCTGGTTGTTGTTTTCCCAGGTCTCTCCTTGTCCAGGCTCTCCCAAGGTTCTGACCCCTCACCGCCCTGCTTCACACCTTCCTTGAGCTCTTTTGCCTGGCTGAAAGGTGCACAATGTGTGCAGGTTTGTGTGGACAGGTGTGTGAGCAGCTGCTGCACACAGGTAAGAACCACGTTTATTGCACTGCCCACTCTTGTCTCTGGCCTTGCCCACCGACGGCATACAGCCCCTGGAGGTTTCCCCACAAAGGGAATGTGGCCCTCAGACTGAAAAAGATTCCCCACCCCTGTTGTATTGTGTTGGGGTGTGTGGGAGAGTATGAGCACTTACTCAAGATATCTCCGTATGAGGCAAAGCCGCAGAGGGACAACTCCTCTCCTTTAGTTTAATTTATGTGCTTGTGCCATTGACGAGTAGCAAAGCAATTAATCTATCTGGGTGGAGTCCCACATAAATTGCCAGAGGTGTTTGCCTGATTCTGCGTCTGTGTGTAATATATTGACTATGCTCATTCCCCTTTGCTGTCCCTCACACAATCCTTTATTCACAC
Organism: Podarcis filfolensis; assembly: GCF_964270895.1. Classification (NCBI taxonomy): domain Eukaryota; kingdom Metazoa; phylum Chordata; class Lepidosauria; order Squamata; family Lacertidae; genus Podarcis; species Podarcis filfolensis. Next base: position 31,247,499 of record NC_139616.1, on the reverse strand, counting down.
TGCTCACATGGAATGTTGGAAGCCCCAACAGCAGGGATCATTCAGTTTGCAACTTAAGATTTAATTCCGTTATCAGTAAGTCTCTCAGCAGTGTAGTTCTAAGAGAGTTTTTTCCCCCCTTTGTATGTTTGTTTGAATGTCTCCCTGCTGTGTACAAGGCCTGACTGTCAGAAAGATAAACCCTCTCTGTTCCTTTCTCCTTCTTGTGTTTTGTTCAGTTTCCTCAGTAAAGGGTTGTCAGGCTTTCTTTCTCTCTTGACTTTCTGAATTACACCACAGATCAGTTCCTGTGTACCTTCAAACTATGGGGCAGCCAACCTGATGTCCTAGAAATGTATTGGACTACAACTCCCATTCACTGTCTGCTGGGAGTTGCAGTCTAACAACCTCTGGATGGCTGGAAGCAGAGGAATGGTGGTAGGAACCAGCTCGGGAACTCTCAGGAGGAGAAGGTTCAAAGCCTGGGGATTGGTGGTGGGATGATGATGACCAGTCAGAAGGAGAAGGGGGAGAAGACTGGGAGAAGGAGGTGTTGGAAACAGAGGTAACAGGGCTGAGTGAGCAGGAAGAGTCTGTGGCAGACAGCAGTCCAGACTCAGAAGCAGAAGTGGAAGCAAGAGAGTGGGATGAGGCAGGGACTGGTTCAACGTCACCCAGCGAGCTTCACGGCCAAGTGAGGACTTGAACCCTGGTCTCTCTCAGGTCCTAGCCACCACACTGCCCTGGCCCTTCACACAAGCTCTTGGAGTCTAACAGCATCTGGAGGGCACCCAGTTGGGGAAGACTAATCTAGCCTTGTATATTAGGAATCTGCTGTAATCTACTATGCATTCTAGCAAGCTTCCTAAACTTTGGCTGTGACTTTGCACATAGAAAGGGGGGACGCGGGTGGCACTGTGGGTAAAAGCCTCAGTGCCTAGGACTTGCCGATCGAAAGGTCGGCGGTTCGAATCCCCGCGGCGGGGTGCGCTCCCGTCGCTTGGTCCCAGCGCCTGCCAACCTAGCAGTTCGAAAGCACCCCCGGGTGCAAGTAGATAAATAGGGACCGCTTGCTAGTGGGAAGGTAAACGGCGTTCCGTGTGCTGCACTGGCTCGCCAGATGCAGCTTGTCACGCTGGCCATGTGACACGGAAGTGTCTGCGGACAGCGCTGGCTCCCAGCCTCTAGAGTGAGATGAGCGCACAACCCTAGAGTCTGTCAAGACTGGCCCGTACGGGCAGGGGTACCTTTACCTTTACCTTGCACATAGAAAGATAGGTTAAATTAGGTGTAAACACCAGGACAGATCTGCAAGGGGTTGCGTCTCTTCTTTATAGCTCTTATAGAGAACATGGGAAGCTGTCTCATACCAAATGAGACCCTTGGTGCAGCCACATCAGAATTCCAGCAGCTTTGCAGGATTACAAAGTGGTCTTTCCCAGCCTTACCTGGAGATGTCAAGGATTGAACCTGGGACCTTTTGCACACAAAGGAAATGTTCTACCACTAAGCTACAGCTAGACTTCTGCTCTTACTTATACTGGGTATTCCAGTCATAAAGATAAGAAGAACAGGACTTGCAAGACAATGGACTGTAGGCTGATCACCAACAGAACACAGCTGTGTGTAGGTCCACCCAAAGTCACGCCAACAGGGCAAGTCAACACAGAGATAAAGGAGTGTTAGCAGCTTCTTGTGTTTTGCAAAAGGCAGCTGGAATTCTGTGGCACTAGTTTTTCCCTATCTCAATAGAGATAATAATGAGAAGGCGACCGTCCTCTATGACATGCACTCTGCTAGGGGTTGGGTTGCTGCCCCTGTTTGTATTGCTTACCAACCCTAGCTCTAAGCCTGCTTCTTAAATTGTGCCCAGAACTGGACACAGTACAGTCATACCTTGGATCCTGAACTCTTTGCGAGTCGAATGTTTTGGCTCCTGAACGCCGGAAACCCGGAAGTGAGTGTTCCGGTTTGTGAACGTTCTTTGGAACCTGAACATCCAACGCGGTTTCCACAGCTTCTGATTGGCTGCAGGAGCTTCCTGCTGCCTATTGGAAGCCGCGCCTTGGTTTCCGAACATTTTGGAAATTGAATGAACTTCCAGAACAGACTCCGTTCGACTTCCGAGGTACAACTGTACTCCAAGTGTGGTCTGACCAAGGTCGGTGTTGCTTTGACAAAGGAGCAGCAGGATATAAATATAAAATAATTATCAGTAAATAAAATGTATTGTTGTATGTTTTGGGGGCTCGGTCAGCATGATGCCTGAGTCCCTTCCATTTGTTGGGTTCCTGTACCTGGTAGAAAGTTATGAGAGTAACCTTTAGTTGTCATTGATGCTTTAGCTGAGATTCCTGCATTGCTGGTCCAAATGACTCTCAGGTCCCTTCCAACTCTACAATTCTATGATTCTAAGCTTGCTAAATCAGTCCCTTTGTCTAGTTAATGGCTGCTGGCTGAGTAGTTAAGCGCCATGATCAGCACTACAACTGACAGTGCCCTCTAGAAAAATGGGTCGGCCTTCCCCTCTCCTCACCTGGCTGGTAGTTTGAAGGACAACAGGCAGGGAAGGTGTGTGAGAGTCGAGCAAGAAGGCGGGTTGAAAAGCTGGAGACAGAGCCATGCTTGATTTGGACTGGAATCCAAGGCTGCAGCGGCATAGCTAGCCACTCAGGTGCCTGGTGCGGGGCGTGTCCTGCAGCCAGGGGTGGGGCTAGCTGCCCATGGGGGCGGGGCGGGGCGAGCCTCTCCGCCACTTGGAGCCTCTCCACTGCCTCCCCCTCAGCTGTAGGGCAGCTGAGGGAGAGGCAGTAGGCAGCATGGAACTGGCAGGCACCTAAGCCACCATTTCACTCCTAAAAAGTTTCATGAGCCCATTTTTTTAAAAAACAACAACACCTGTTTTGTCATCTCCCCCCAAGTGATGACACCCGGAGCGCACCGCACTCCCCACACCCCCTTCTTCCACCACTGAAGGCTGTGACTAAGGGGGAAAGCACAGGCTGTTGGTGTGTTAATGCTCCGAGCCCCTCTAGGCTCAGGTTGTATATACTGTGTAAATATATGCCAAAGTAAACCATATGTCTTAGAGATGCCACAGTCACCCTCATTCTGGGGAAACTGAACCCTGCGTGAGCACTTGGAACCCCTGGAATCTCTTACCCAGGGGTCAGCAAACTTTTTCAGCAGGGGGGCAGTCCACTGTCCCTCAGACCTTGTTGGGGGCTGGACTATATTTGGGGGGGGGGATGAACGAATTCCTATGCCCCACAAACAACCCAGAGATGCATTTTAAATACAGTGGTACCTCGGGTTAAGTACTTAATTTGTTCCGGAGGTCCGTTCTTAACCTGAAACTGTTCTTAACCTGAAGCACCACTTGAGCTAATGGGGCCTCCCGCTGCGCCGTTGCTGCACGATTTCTGTTCTCATCCTGAAGCAAAGTTCTTAGCCCGAGGTACTATTTCTGGGTTAGCGGAGTCTGTAACCTGAAGCGTATGTAACCTGAGGTACCACCGTAAAAGCACAATTGTACTCATGTAAAAACAAGCAGGCCCCACCAACAACCCAGAGATGCATTTTAAATAAAAGCACAATTGTACTCATGTAAAAACATGCTGATTCCCAGATTTAGAAGGCAGTTGGGCCGGATCTGGCCCCCAGGCCTTAGTTTGCCTACCCATGCTCTTACCACTCAGAGATTGGGGGGTCTAATTGATTAATTGATTAACCAATCAATTAACTGGGCTCCTAGCAGCCTCAGTCAGCAGGGCCAATGATATGGGCAAATTGTGATCCAGCAACATATGGAGGGCACCATGCTCCCATCCCTAGTCTGGACTAGATGGATCAACACTGTGACTCAGTTTCATGTATTTTATTGGCAAGATGTAGTGATGTGTTCCCCCACCCACCCCCACCTGTACACAAAGAGAGATACTGGCTGGCTGCTTCTCTCATTCAGAAATGAAGTGATGAAGAGATGACTCAGCGCATTGTCATCTGCAATGGATCACAAATATGAATGGAGAGGAAATGCAACCGGGTGAAGCCATTCATACATTGCCAAAGTGCCCGTGCTGTGCTCAGAGGGCCAGGGTCCCAGTGACAGCCAATGCCACGCACCTCCATCAGAGATGACTGGCAGACTAGGCAGTGTTTCATCAGGAAACACAAAGGACTACTTCACAGCTACTGGGAGGTGATTCACACTTCCAGGTGGAACAATAAAGTGATCAGGACATCTTAGATGACTGGACCCACCCTCTTCTGATGGGACTGGTTTGCAATAGGTTGCATACAGCATTCCGTGGTGCCTGATGGCTTGTTGTTGAAGGCAAAAGCATTTCCTATTGGGGAGAATAGGAAAGTTCTGCCTGCAGGAGGAAGGGCTGTAGTTCAGTGGCAGAGCAGCTGCTTCACATGCAGAAGGTCCCAGGTTCAATCCCCAGCGGCATCTCCAAGAGTCTAGAGTGTCTCTGCCAGTCTGTGTAGGCAAAACTGAGCTAGATAGAACAATGGTCTGACAGTATAAGACAGCTTCCTATGCCAGTATGGAGTGCTGTCACTGCTTTGTTTGCTGCCTGTCAGAAGCCAGAGTCAGGTGAAAGTCAGCAATAAAAAACACACCAGTGTCAGTGAAGTTAACTCTTTATTCAAAGAAACTAAAACAGTGCAGGCCCAGTGATCCCAGTAGGTCTTGCCCCAATGAGGTAGTTGCAAGGACTGAAGGTCCCCTCCTCTGCAGGATTTTCCCCAAGCAATCAGAGACTGCAACAGTGTGCAGCCAATCTCTCCTCTGCTCTTTGCATTTCTCTGCATGTTCTGAGAGACCGAGGGGGTGGAGTGCTGGCAGCGGTGAAGGAAGCCTCTTGGGCACCTGGGGTGGCGCGCCCAGGGGCGGGGCAAACCACCCATAGGGGTGGGGCGGGGCGGGGCGGGGCAACAGCGCCCTTAGGGAGGGACAGGGCACGCAGCACCCATGGGGCGGGGTGGCAGCACCCTTAGGGAGGGATGGGATGGGGCGCATGGCACCCATAGGGATGGGACGGGGCATGCCGCGGGGCCTCAGCCACCCTACAGCTGAGGGGGAGGCAGCAGGCAGACAGCGTGGAGCCTGCTGGTGCCAGAGATGAGTGGCTCAGGCGCGCTGCAGGCCCCACGGTGAGTGCTGCCCGCCATTTTGTCACTCCCCTCAGTGGGGACACCTGGGGCGCACCACAACTACCACCCCCCCTTGCTACACCCCTGGGTGTTGGTTGCTGCAGGAAGGGGAAACTCCCTGGATTCTTCAGCAGACTGCCTTCTCTCAGCCTTCTTACCTCCTCTGCTTCTGGACCAGCCTCTTCCTGCTCCCTAAACCCTGGTGCCTCTTCAGCTTCTGACACCTCCTACCCCCAGTCTACCCCCTCTTCTCCTTCTGATGACTGACTCCTCATCACCCCACCACCAATCCCCTGGCTCTGAGTCTTCCTCCCTTGGGGGCTCCCCCTCCCCCGCTCCTCTGCATTCAGCCAGTCCGTGACACTGCCCTCGGCAGCCATTTTGTGCCAGCACCCACAACACTTCGATCAATGTATGGGGTGGATGAGGCTGAGAAAGAGTGGCTTGCAAAGACCAAAGAGTATCCACACGTGTGTTTTTGCCCAGCCTGTGCTATCCTAAATCTAACACGATGAGGATGCCATAATGTACTCAAGTCCTACAATCATGTCCTGCTTCCAATGGGAAACTGGCTGGCCACTCTGACACCAGGATTTGAGAAATTACTGTAAAAGAGGATTAGACAAATTCATGGAGACAAAGGCTACCAGCGGCTACCAATACTACCCACAGTGGCTATGCTCTGCCTCCATGGTTGGAAGTAGTAATGCTACAGAATGCCAATTGTTGGCTTTTGGGCTTTCCATTGGGGCATCTGGTGAAAGCACTGTGAGAACAGGATGCTGGACAAGAGAGGCCACTGGCAGGGCTATTCTTATGTTTTAATGCTGGCAAAATCTCCGCTTCGTCTCTCCCAGCAGCCTGCCCCTTCTTAAGTTCTTAAGATTCAGGACAGATAAAAGCACAGCACATAGTTAAACTATGGAATTCACTGCTCCAATAAGTAGTGATGGACACAACTTGAATGGCTTTGAAATAGGATTAGGCAAATTCATGGGGAACAAAGTTATCAGTGACTACCAATTCTGGTGGCTATGTGCTGCCTCCACAGGTTGAGCCCCCCCCCCCAAATACCAATTGCTGGAAAGGACAGGAGGGGGGATTTCTTAGGTAACAGAATTCTGGACTAGGTGGGACTTTGGCTCTACTTACCTTCTCAGCATACATTGTCTGTAATAATCTACATAATTACGTAGGCTACTTTGGCAGCTGCAGCATCCACCACGTCAAGACAAAGATCTGGACCAGTTAGTCTTCAAAGTGGTTGCAGACCTATAATTGCATGAATTAGTTGCTGGCAACTGCATTATGCAGCAAAGTGGCCAAGAAAACAAGATGCGTTGTTCTAAGATGGAAGATTAAAAGATCTGAAGAGAGTCACAATTGAAACAGGTGGTTGTTATGTGTGGTTTGCTTCAGCTGTGTTTAAGTTAGATTAAGCATTCAGCTAAGTACTCCGCAGAGGAGAGCCCAGGGCAAGCTAGGTTGCAGCCTGTCATATTACCAACACCCAGGTGTATTTGCATCCACCATCCTTTCTCGGGTTCCTGATGTCTTGCTGAGACTTAGTACATGCTAATGAGGTGGTCTTCCAAGGCAAGGATGGGGAGTCTGCTGGACCACAACTCCCATCATGCCTGCTCATTGGGCTAGGATTGCTAGGGTTGATGGGAGTTGGAGTCCAACAACACCCGAAGGAGATGACGCCAAAACATAGAATTGTATTTTAGCCAGAAGTGATGATGACTGAACCTGTTTGGGGACCTGTGCAGGCACAGCAGGCTACTGTGTGCATATCAACATCCACTGCTTGAGTCACCAGGACAGAAAATCACTGCAGGATGATGGGTGTTGGAGTGACTGAACTGAGCTGGACCCCCATCGTTCAGCCTGGACACTGAGGTTCAGGACTGTGAGAAGTGAGGCTACAGGGAACCAGGCAGAGGGCCTTCTCAGTAGAGGCACCCGCCCTGTGGAACGCCCTCCCACCAGATGTCAAAGAGATAAACAACTACCTGACATTTAGAAGACATCTAAAGGCAGCCTGTTTAGGGAAGTTTTTAATGTTTGATGCTTTATTGTGTTTTTAATATTCTGTTGGGAGACGCCCAGAGTGGCTGGGTAAACCCAGCCAGATGGGCGGGGTAAAAATAATGTATTATTATTTTTATTTTTATTATTAATTTATTAGGATTCGTGTTAAATATATATATACAAAGTCAAAAGTCTCAGGACTTTCAATCAATGCAGATGCCCTACAGTGGTTATTTCCTGGGGAATCTTTCAAATGCCCTGCTTATTGACCATCCATCCTTACTGTCTCGCTCAGAACTTATCTGGATGAAGACTCTGTCCAGTATTTATTGAGCATTTATTTTGATTTGTTTGTGGGGAGGTGATGCAACAATGAGCATTTACCCAGATTTCTACATCTTCCCATACTTTCCAGTGCATTCTTCTGTCATTTTCCTAACCACACACAAACAAAAAATCCATTTCCTTTTAGGAGGGGTTTTGTTGCACTAAAGTAACACAAACTGCAATCTACTGCAATTGCAGAGACCTATATTTCCGGTACGCACGTGAATCACTCACACAAATTAATGACAGTCTAGAGGAGGCCCGGATTAAATCTGACCCACCAATTTGTCCATTATTTCCATCCAGGGTGACCTCCCCATCATCTGCTAGTAAAACGAGGACTTCAGAAGTAGATGCACTCATCCTATTACCAGGGAAAACACTCTGAACAGAGTGGAGCCAGGGCCCAAGCATACTTCAGAGCTTCCAGCTTGCAGGCTTCCACTTCAAATCTCAGCTACAGCTAGGCTGGCATTTATCATGCTGTGATTCCTGCATTGCAGGGGGTTCATGACCCTTTCGGTTCCTTCCTTCTCCACAATTCCATGATTCCATGGAGGGAAGGGATTGCTTCTTGCGGCAGATTCCTAAAGTGCAACCATTACACACCACACACTGTCAGAAAGTAATCATTAGCACCATTTCAGGCAGAGGTGGTGGAAGGAGAAAGCGTAATCATTTTGTAAAACTTTCTTTAAAGTTTATTTTTTTTTTTTAGTAAATTGAGAAATAGAGACGAACAAAAATAGCATAATCAAAGCTACAAAACGTAGGATCCGTACAAATAAATAGACAGCAGATTATGTAGGAAAATAAAAGCAGCAAGACTCATCATTAAATCCATTGGTGGGGGAAGAGATATGTGGATATTTGAATCTGACACATAAGAAATGAAATCCCACCAAATGGCGTAGGAATGTTCTGGATCTTCCTTAACCTTAGAAATGCATCATTGGTGAGTTATTTTCTCTGCAATAGCCAGAGTCCACATATTCTTGTACTACAGAAAACTTAAGTTCTGCAGTGTTTTCTATTGCAAAGAAGATCTTGCTGCAGCCAACATCCAAATGATAAATTCCTTAGATCAGAGAATTACTGTTTGATCATCCCGTAAGTTCAAAAAGGACAAGTTGTGGGGAGGCTGGAATGGGGCATTTAATTTTCAAAAAATATTTCCTCAAAAACATCAGTCCAAAATTGCCAGTGGGCATTCCCACTCAAATCTGGAAAATGTCCTGTCGCTACCACTACAACCGTGCCAACAATCCTGTGAGGCATTTGATATCACATAAGAAGGATGCACAGGAACAGGGTTTTTTGGCCGCATGTGAGAGCCAATGTGGGGTCACTCTTTCCCAACTGTCAAAGGTTTTCAGGATTGGCTTATGACATTATTCTGCCTAAGCAGAAGAACCAAATGGTCCCCCTTCCCCATTCAGATGGGCAGATGAATCTGATTCCAACACTGGCAAGGGGACAGAATCCTCCTCTGCATCCAAAACAGAAAGCTAGTTTTGGGGGGAATAGTGTTGGGGGGTGGACAAGCTAAATAGCCAGATTGGCTCTATCTTCCAGCAGTTGGGAATGGCTGGGTGGGGCTCAAGAGCTTTTCCAAAAGAATGGGGAGATGTTTAAACCGTGCTTTTGTGGTTACATGTGTGAAGAAAGACAGAGAGACAGACAGAGAGAGAGAAGTTAGAATCATAGAACTGTAGAGTTGGGAGGGATCTTGAGTGTCATCTATACTTCCATACGACCGTCGTAACTTTGGAATCCATCGACCTCTGCTCCGACAGTGATTAACGACCTAAGCCCTTAATGAGGCTTCAGGCACACTCCCCATTCCGCAGAGTACCCGAACAGCAGCAGAAGAGTGAGAAATGTGTGCTACATTGCTATGTTTATTTCTAACTACTCAGGACAGAAAAGAATATGCATCTGCTCTCTGTGAGAGACAGAGAACAACAGGAAACAAAGAAACAGGAAACCAGTAACATCAACATCTGTCTCCCGTGAGGCTTCCAACAGTCTGGAATGTCAACAGAGTCTTGTGACTCCAAAACCTGCACAGTGGCATAACAGAAATCTAACAATCTAGTGCAATGCAGGAATATTTTTTTGCCCAACACTGGGCTCGAACCCATGATCATGAGATGAAGAGTCTCAAGCTCTACTGACTGAGCCATTCCACCGTTTTTTCTCCCTCTCTCACAGGCCTAGAACCTAACAGGGTCATCCAATGAAGCTAAGCCCTGCATGGTCTTTCAGTGTGGTCCTTTGCGCAATGCGTAACCAAACTATGGAATTCAATACCACAAGAGGGAGTGACGGCCACCAACCTGGGTGGCATTAAGTGAGAATTAGAGCACTTTGATGAAGCATATCAATAACTACTAATCACAGGGGCACCTGTGAACTTGATGGACCATTGGCCTGATCCAGCAGCCATGCTCTTCTGATGTCCTTAATAAACAGCCAGGTTGCTGCCGCTCACCTCATTCCACGTCATCTAAATGGTAGGGTTGGCCGCAGTAACAATTTGTGAGAAGTATAATCCGTACATGACCCGACAACTTGTTGATGTTATAGATACACAACATTAATACACAATGCACAGCTACCTGAAGCTCGAATTTCAGCTCTAGGGCTTAAAATTTCAACACTCTTGGAGGGTGATCTGAACCTCACCCTAGCAAAGCTCTCCTAACATGGTTTGCTGCTGGCTGGGGCAAAAGGTGAGATGGTCTCTGCCTCCCGTTCCAGGGACCAGCGCTGAGAAAACTTCTTGAACGAGGCACGGACTGGTGAGCTCTCGTGGACATGAAATGGCCATCTTGTGCAAGCACCCGCAGTAAAGATTCCAGAGGGATGATAAAATTGGAAAAGGACAATAATCATCATGAGCATTAATTATAGCCCAATTTGTTTACCTGCTGTTGCTTCAGAACTTTATATTGATTTCTTTTTAGACCGGTTGGTCTAAACTAATTCCAATAACAATTTTCAAGAAGTCCAAGCATGGTTCCAGGAAAGGAAAAGCACAATAAATCAATCTGCGATCTTCCAGCTGATTCATAAACCCACCCAAGGTGGCCCAATGGAACAGCAATGCCTGGCTTTTGTTGACCTTCCTTCAACAAGGAGAAGACTGTGACTGACATTATGCATTGATGGGTGCTTTGCCCTCTTAACCAAGTAGCTTTTTGTCAGGAGTGGAGAACATCTGTGTCCCTTCAGGTGTCACTGGGTCCCAGATACAGGCAGCCAGCATAGCTAAAGGTCAGGAATTATGGCATCTGAAGATCCACATAGTTTTCACAACACTTGACCTTTGAGTTGTGCTTTTCCCAGACCTGATAAATGATGGGGTGCAGCCAACTAAGTTCTACTCAGAGAAACCCCATTGAAATTAATGGACCTAAGTTAGCTATGTCCATTAAGTGGGTCTACTCTGAGCAGGACTAGTATGGGATACTGAGAGGTTGATTTGGAGTTAAAAACACTGAAAGCTGTCAGACCATTTAGTTCAGTAATGTCTACCCTGGCTGGCAGCAGCCCTCTACAGTTTCAGGCAGAGCTTCTTCCCACCTCTACCAAGAGATGTTGGTGATTGAACCAGGGACCTTCTGCATGCAAAGCAGATGTCCTATGACTGAGCTTCCCCATTACAAAATCTGCCATATTAGCATAGGTCCCAAGATCCAAACTTACCATAACAAATGCTTTAAAAAAAAAATTAAATGTACACACAGATGTGCCTTTAAACATGTAGGCAGGGGTCAGCAAAATTTTCAGCAGGGGGCCAGTCCACTGTCCCTCAGACCTTGTGGGGGGCCAGACTATATTTTGAAGGGGGGAGAAATGAACAAAGTCCTATGCCCCACAAATAACCCAGAGATGCATTTTAAATAAAAGGACACATTCTACTCATAAAAACACACTGATTCCCAGACCATCTGTGGGCTGGATTTAGAATGCAATTGGGCCTTAGTTTGCCTATCCATGATGTAGAGGGCTTCCACCTGCTTTGTTTTTCCACAATGGGCGTAAGCTTTCTTTAAGCCTTTTTATTGGTCTGTAAACAGGACAGACAGCAGTGTTGCAACCACCTAATTGCTTGAACAATAAATCTTTTTGCAGCCCATGAGATAAGAAGCAAGAACCCACACCAAAGCCCATGCAAGCCCTTCTTGATAGGAGCCCCAGCCAAAAGATAACAGATGACTTCTTGGTGTTGAAAACTCCCAACAAGTTCAAAACAAAACAGGGTTTCCCACAAAGGTGCATGTACCTGAGAGGGTGAAACTCAGGTTGTTCCTTTCAAAGCCATCAGAAAACCCACATTAATTAAAGACAGCCAAAACTTTCCAAGCCTGGATATAATCAAGCTGCTACAGTAAAGGCATAGCCTGCCTCTGGATGGGTGAGTTTGAGCAAATACAACCTCCCATAAAACCATCATTTGTGATACAAACACATCTGAGCAACAGGAGTCAGGAACGAGGAAGCTTTCTGGAAGATTCCTGGCAAGTTGTTGCGGGTGAGCAACAAGCCACAGTGAGCAGGCTGTGAAAAAAACTTGATGATTCTATGAGTCTATGATTCATTATGGAGGAAAGATCCCCCTCTGTGTATAGGGTGGTACATAAATTCAATAAATAATCACAATCATAATCATATTTGCTCAAAAACATATAATATAATAGTGAACAAAAGTGAAGTAATTGTTTGCTAAATAGTCTCTCCGGTGTTTAGTTTCCATATGGCTCATTCCAATAGCCCACAAAACATCTCCCTGAAAATATATTGTTTCCTCATCACAGAAGGGAACCAAGGAATCATCTAGTCCAGCCCTGTTTCTTCAAAGCTGCAACTGTCAGTTTGTCCATTATTGCCAGTTTAGCGCTTTTACATGAACAGGCAGTGGCTCATGAACATTCTGACAGAAATGATATTTGCGGCCATTTATTTATTTTATTGCCTTTATACCCCACTGTTTTCCTCCAAAGAGCTCAAGATGGCATACGTGATTCTCTCCATCCTCATTTAGTCCCCACAACAACCCTGTGAGGTAGGTTAGGCTGAGAGGCAGCGAATGGGCCAAGGCCACCCAGTGAACTTCATGGCCAAGTGAGGATTTGAACCCTGGTCTTTCCCAGGCCCTAATCTGACACTTTAACCACTAAGCCACACTGGCTTTCATTGATTAATAAGATAGAAACTGAAGATCTTAATCCCTTCTTTATCTCATATCCAGTGAGGATGAAGTTTTAACGGTTTGCCAGGAGTTAGGATTTGCTTTGGGAGCTGGAAGCCCGGTTGAGAATGTTAGTTTCTGTTTCCCTCACTGAGCAGCAGCTGCAAGTCATGGGACTATGTTTTCATTCCACAGTTCAGTTACTGTTGGATTCCCACGGGAAAGGGAGACTGGATGTGATGTTCACTGGTTTCCTGTTTCTTTGTTCTGTCGTTTCTTTATTGGGAGTTGCTCTCCCAACAAAAGCTCATCGGTTTCCTGGGACTTTGCTTCCACCTGGACGCATTGGACTCCTACACCCATAGATGAGCTTTAATCAGGCTCCTCTGTGGGAATTATAGCTTGGATTCCCCAACCTTGTATGAATCCCATAGCACCAGTTGTGGCTGAAAAGTGTTTGGAAATTCAACCCTGCCCTCCAAACACACAAGCACACACAATCTGGAGCTTACTTGACTCAGATCCAGTCCCAAATTGATTCAGAGGCTGAAGCTAATGTTTCATTAGTATCTTTTTTTAAAAAGTCTAATTAACTATGTGGCTGAGAGAGTAAAGAAGGGGAGGCTGCATCCCCATGTCCTCACTGAAGAGAGCAGGACTCAACCTGCTTCTGCACATTTGGGATAGCTCAGTCAGTAGAGCACGAGACTCGTAATCTCAAGGTCAGGAGTTCAAGCTCCACGTTCGGCAAAAAGATTCCTTCATTTCAGGGGGCTGGACTAGACGACCCTCAGGGTCCCTTACAATTCTATTATTCTATGCTCCATCTTCTTCTCACCTCACACCCAAGACCCTGTCCCTTGATAGCCTTGGATTACTCTGAGCAACCTGACCCGACCTGTAGCTTTCTTGACCCAACTCGACAAAAGTCCTGTTCTGCCTGAATCAAGCTGATTTGGTTTGTGCTTTGTCCAAATCCTAACCCTAACCCTAATAATAGGTTGCATTCAGCTAAGTTCTGCTTAGAATAAGCCCATTAACAGATCTAAGTCATCCATGTCCATACATTTTAATGAGTCTCTTCTGCATATGACTCAATATGATCCATCTCAATTACTATTATTTGAATGGAAAGATAATGCACCTCAGCAGAGTGAGGAACAAGGCATTTAATGCACTGCAACACCACTTTAAGCAGTCACAGTTGCCCTCCCCTCCAAAAATTGGGACCTGTAGTTTGTTAAAGGGTGCTGAGAATGGTTAGGAGACCTCTGCTCCCCTCTCACAATTCCCAGGGTTTTGTGAGAAGAGGGAGTGACTGCTGAACCACTCTGGAAATGGTAGTTCTTGGAGGGGAATAGCGGGTCTCCTAAGAACTCCAAGCACCCTTAACAAACTACACTTCCCAGAATTCATTAGGGGAAGCCATGGGTGTTTAAAGGGGTATCAAAGTGTTTTAAATGTTTCCAGTCAATGTGGCCGAGGTGACTAGTATTCCTGCTCAGTCAGCTGTCAAGGTGCTAAAACTGTTGGTGGGCAACTTCAAGCCCTCCCCACTCCTCCAGCTTCAGGGTGCTTCCTTCTTATAGTTCTTAACCTTAAAATCAGATTTGTGCCGCATCTGCACAATACATTAAAGACTGCATTGTATACTGTTTTATACATATAGGGGAGGAATAGCATTGTGATGAGAGAGCCCTTCAAAGGATTCCTTCAAATAGAGGACAGTCCTCTGTAAAGGACAGCAAGGCGACCTTACATACGAAACATGATTTTCCATAACATTCAACATTTCTCTGATGAAAATAGGGACGTCCTAAGGAAAAGCGGGACATTCCAGTATCAAATCAGAAACTGGGACAGCTGCTGTAAATCCAGAACTGTCCCTGAAAAATAGGGACACTTGGTGGGTCTGGATTTTCTTGCAGTGAAAAGAGTTGCAAATAGAGAAGATCTTCACAGCCCTTTGGGTCCCTTCCAGATCTACAGTTCTATGCTTCTATATAACTGTGGTCCTGGCAGATTTCAGCAGCTTCCATTGCACAGAATCTGAATTGGTTGACAGTTTTTCCACTGGAGGGGGATATCTCTTGGGGGGGGGATGGGGACTTCGAAAGTAAGCCATTTGTGTGTCAGGGCCATGAAAAGTTAACTTCAAAACTGTAAAACCAATCAAGTGACACATTTACACCTCTGTAGGGTGGCGCTGTGGGTTAAACCACAGAGCCTAGGACTTGCCGATCAGAAGGTCAGCGGTTCGAATCCCCGTGATGGTGTGAGCTCCCGTTCCTCGGACCCTGCGCCTGCCAACCTAGCAGTTCGAAAGCACGTCAAAGTACAAGTAGATAAATAGGTACCACTCCGGTGGGAAGGTAAACGGCATTTCCGTACGCTGCTCTGGTTCACCAGAAGCGGCTTAGTCATGCTGGCCACATGACCCGGAAGCTGTACGCCGGCTCCCTCAGCCAATAAAGCGAGATGAGCGCCGCAACCCCAGAGTCGGCCACGACTGGACCTAATGGTCAGGGGTCCCTTTACCTTTACCTATGTTGTATCACGAGATGTCATTAAAAAAGAAAACCCGTTCTCCACTGGGTGTTCTGTTTCGAAGTTTTGAGGAGCCATGGCCACTCTTTAAGCTAAAGAAGATGCTTTCTACATGAGTGAACTTTGAAATGGAATTTGCCCAGGAGGGTGGAAGTGCAAGCGGGTCAGGCCTTGGACTTGTGCCTGTGTTGATCTAATAATAGTGAACACCTTTCCGTGTTGTGGTTCTTCTGTTTAAAGAAAGCCTTGAGCAAATGCTCTGGGGATTATCTTCAATTACCTTCCATGTCAAGCATGAACCCAAATAGCTGGCATGGGATGAATGAGCCACATCCCAGCCCTCCCAGCAAACTCGTTCCCCGACATTCCTTAATTGGATGTTTGCAACAAGCCAAGTGTATGGAGGAGGCTGGAGCACTTGGCTAACCTGGGGGGGTAATTAAATGCTACCTGCCTACCTACCTGCCAACAGTCCCTTCCTGTCATTTTAAACTGGGATAAGCCATCTGTCAGCATCCTCATCTCTACAAGGGCAACACCATGCTCTTCCCCTTCCCTGGGACAACGACAGCATCCAACCTGAGGATAAAGTGATTGGAAATTTTGGGAGGGGAAACCGGTCGTCTCATCTTGTTCACAGTCTACTGAGGTATGGAATTTCCTTGGTAGTTAAGTTTGCTGTTCCGTTGAGTTGGTGGGGAAATGAAACAGAAGTTGCAGCAATGAAAGCAATAGTTAACTATGTTTTACTCTGAGTAGATCCCCTGAAAGGAATGGAGCAAAGCTAACCTTGTCCATTCACTTCAGTGGGTCTACTCTGAATAGGACTAGCATTGGATACAATCCCCCCCAAGGTGCGAGGTTTGTCAGAATTGATACAACACCATCAACAGATCGGCCACTTGGCAGAGATTCCTAAGCAAAACATAGATGAGTCTCTTCTAAATGCTGGATGAGGGTAAATGTTAGTTCTTTATATCTGTATATATTAGGGCTGTGTTTTGTTTATTTTAATATATTTATATTGAATCAGAAAAGCCTCTAATAAGCCATAGTTTGCAGTTTCATCCAAACTGGGAAACTATGGTCAACAGATCTAGAACAAGTCAGGATATTAAACCAACTTCAGCTTATGGCTTTACATCCTGGCTTGTTCCGAAACTGGCAATCATAGTTTCCCAGTTTGGGTGAAATGGGAAAAACTGGCAGCTTCCTGGCTTCTTTGCTCCTGCCACATAGGGGTGTATGCGTGAGAAAATCTCTCATTCAGATCTTGGCTGAATAAAGTTCTGTGATGAAACTCCAGGTGGTTCACACTGGAATTCCCAAGAGGAGCTCTTGGTCTACAGCTCCCATGAGCATTGGCCATACTGGGAGGAGAGGGACACAGGGTTCCCCATCCTTGGCTTATGACGTGTGGGCTAACAGCAGCAGTGCAAGACTTTGCTAGGATGGGATTTTATTCCCAAACTATGTTTGGATGACCATATCTCAGTTTATTCAGCCAAGATATGTACAAGACTTTTCTGTGCCTGCCTGCAGTCCCTGTGCACCTACCTTTTGAAGAACCAAGAAAGTTGTCAATTAAATACAGTTTCCCCCGTTTTGCCCAAATTGGGAGACTTAGGTTACCAGCTTCAGAACAAGTCAGGATGTTAAAGCCAAAAGTTGAAGTTGGTTTAATAGCCTGACTTGTTCCAAAGCTGGTAACCAGAATTTCCCAGTTTGGATGAAACTGGAAACTACGATTTATTAAAGGCTTTTCTGATTAAATCGTGGCTCACACAAAGAGAGAAGAGTCTGCCTGTGCAGGGAAAAGATTCATTCATATCTTACAAAGCTGAGACATGGTGATTCAACCAGCTCCATAATGGCTTAATTTAGGGTTGCCATACATTACAGATCTCCTGGACATAGCCGGCCATTGTCCATCAGAAACAGTGTCCGGGCGGAAATATGGGGGGGATTTTCACTTTTTGAAATATGGCAACCCTAACTTAAATTGTCACGAAGACTTAAGCTTAAGTCTTTCTTTGAAAAAGAAAAAGATACCAGCTTTACCAGCTTATAAAGTCAAATTTGAAAAGACTTAAAACTGGAACGGATGGTGGAGGATTAATGAGAATTCTTAAACTTGGCTTTTAACTTCTGATATGAATCTATGGTGCAGCCACACTTGAAATAACGATGGACAGTGCTGGATGCCTCACCTCAAAAGTGGTGTTGTAGTGTTTAGAGCTACAAACTTTTCATGCTGGTGACACCTTTTAGACATGCTTCATTTTGTGACACAGTAATTCATTTTTACTAGCAAACCAGAGGTTAAATTAATTTCTTTCCAGCCCCGGGAGGAGCACAGGGAGCATTTGCTCAACACACCTACACACGGCAGCCGACACACTAATGTGTCAAGACACACAGTTTGGAAAGGTCTGAGCTGGGGTATGGACTAGGCCTGGGAGACCAGGACTCAAATCATCACTCAGCCATAAAGCTCAGTGGGTGACCTAGGGCTAGTCAGTGCCTCTCAGCCTAACTTACCTCACAGGACTGTGGGGATTAAATGAGGAAGGGGAGAACCATGTAGCGCTTTGAGCTCCTTGGAGAAAAATAGATTGAAAAGGTTCTGAAAAAGGCAACCAAATTTATCAAGGGGTAGGAGCAACTTCCCTATGAAGAAAGCTGGACAGCGTTTGGGGCTTTTCAGTTTGGAAAAAAGGCAGGAAAGAAGGACATGAAGAAAGGTGTATCAAATCTGAGAAATTCGACATAGAAATATTTTTCTCCATTTGGAAACAGTAGAAACTGGTAGTCATCCAATAGAGACAGAGAGAGAACTGAAAGGGCACCCTGATTGGTGGTTTGGAGGTAAGACTATTGGAGAACTCCATTAGAAGCGGAAAGAGGAGTAGAAATTGCTACGGGTTCCATGTTTGGAGGTCAGGAATGGAAATTATGCAAGCAAATACAAGTGGTGTTTTTTACTGCTGCTTTTTTAAGTCCACAAATTTTATGTAAATAATTGTGTGTCGTTGTCTGCATTGACAATACATTCCACTGAAATGCATTGAAATTGATTACACAGTTATTAATTATGCCAGCTTTGGCCATAGCGAATTGTGAGGCTAACAGACTACTTTTAGCGGAAACAAACCGCAGTGAAATGGAAGCAGTGCTGATAGCGGTGAACACTCGATGGGATGAGAATAGCTGCTACTCCTCACATCCCTAGTTGCAGGAATGTATTGACACAAGCTGCCTTCTGCAGAGTCATGCCATTGGTCCATCCAGCTCAGTATTGTCCACCCTAACTGAAAATGACTCTCCAAGACCTCCCACAGAGGTTTCACCCCATCTCTTTGCTGCTGGGGGTTCCTTAACTGGAGAAGACAGGACAGAACAAGGTTCATACCTGTGCAAAGCACATGCCCCTCCACTAAGGCCCCATCTGAGCCTTACATTTAAAGCATCATTGTACCACTTTAAACCACCATGGCTTCCTCAAAGAATCTTGGGAACTGTAGTTTGCTTAGGATGCTGAAAGTTGCTAGAGGACTCCTGTTCCCTACAGGCAGCTAGCTCCATTTCCCAGAGTTTCCTGGGAAGATGGATTGATTGCTAAACCATTCCGGGAACTGAAGCTCTGGGAGAATGGGCATCAACACCTTTCAGCACCTACAGTGGTATAATTGGGCAGAAGCCGTGACGGTTCAAAGTGGTATGATATTGCTTTTAATGCATAGTGCATATGGGGCCTGAGTGATGTTCTCCTCCCACTGGAGGAGGAGAGGTATCTGTAATGACAGGCAAGTCTATTTCTGGCTTCATTGCACATAGTGATCTCATGGGGCAATATAATAATAAATAATAAAATTTTAATTATGTCCCGCCCTCCCCAGCCGAAGCCGGGCTCAGAGCCTCTTGCCTCTCTGTCCTGCCCCTCCCCTTTCATCTAGGCAGGTAGCCCTAAGCCAGGCTTTCTCAACCTCAGCCCTCCAGATGTTTTGAGTCTACAATTCCCATCATTCCTGACCACTGGTCCTGTTAGCTAGGGATCATGGGAGTTGTAGGCCAAAAACATCTGGAGGGCTGAGGTTGAGGAAGCCTGCCCTTGGGGCAGTGGGGACCAGTGCCTTGGCTTGTTTTCTCACAGGTGCAGGGGGAAAGGCATGTGAACCAGTGCTGCATGCATTTGCTCTGCGTTGAGGTTATGTAGAATTATTTCCCCCTGTATTAATGATTATGATGGTGCCTTTGAAGACCAGTTGCTGGCAATCCCAAGTGGGAGAGCTACTGTTTCATGCATGTCCTGCCTGTTGGCTTTGCTTTAGGATCATCTGGTTGGCCATGACGGGGGGGCAGGATTCCAGACTGCATAGGTTTGCCCCAACAAGGCTCTTCTTATGTCCATAGTGGCTGTATAGAACCTTCAGGATCAGAGGTGGTATATCTCTAAATACTGCTTGCTGTGAACCGTAAGTGGGGGAAATGCTCCTTCAGTCTTGCTTTTGTACTTCCCAGAGCCATCCAGTTGGTCATTTTGGAAAGAGCATGCTGGGTTAGATAAGCCTCTAGCTAGCCTGTTCTAGAGGGACGCGGGTGGCGCTGTGGGTTAAACCACAGAGCCTAGGACTTGCCGATCAGAAGGTTGGCGGTTCGAATCCCCTCGATGAGGTGAGCTCCTGTTGCTCGGTCCCTGCTCCTGCCAACCTAGCAGTTCGAAAGCACGTCAAAGTGCAAGTAGATAAATAGGTACCGCTCTGGCAGGAAGGTAAACGGCGTTTCCGTGTGCTGCTCTGGTTCACCAGAAGCGGCTTCGTCAAGCGCCTTCGTCATGCTGGCCACATGACCCGGAAGCTGTACGCCGGCTCCCTCGGCCAATAACGCGAGATGAGCGCCGCAACCCCAGAGTCAGCCACAACTGGACCTAATGGTCACCGGTCCCTTTACCTCTAGCCTGATCTAGCTGGAGGGATTTTTTCTTAAATGAATAATTACTCACTAATTTCTCTTTAAGTGGGCTGTCTCTGGACTGTCAGCATTTCTGTGAGCGGAATTCAAGCATATCCAGGAAAATTTAGGTTTTGCTAAATTTGTTGCGTATTTAGCAGATTACTTGCACTGCGGAAAGAGTGCTGGGGAGACCATACGTTCAGGAAACAACAAAGAAAAGCAAAAATAACTTTTGCTTGGCTTTAATTACAAAAACAAAAACTCCTCTTACATTAAATTACATTACATCTATAAGTATGACCCATCCATCAACCCATTCACCAGGGTACTGAGAGAGGTACATGCTGCTCTTTACATACTGTACCCAACTGCTGACACAGCTTAATTAACACAACTTAACAGCACCTGCTATACTGCTTTACAGTTGTAAAACGAGGTCATAATATTTGCTCTGGCCTTTAAAGAGATACACATCTTGTGAAACAATGATGAACCTTAGTATTTAAATAAAACATTCAACAAATTTATGCATCCTGCCATATCCTAGCACAACAAATCTGCACTTAAAAATAAACAGAGTTTTGTGGTTAAGAAAGTGACAGGGAAATGTATTGAAAAAATGAATAAGATGAAGACTTGCATAAACAGCCTGTGAGGAACTTGGGGCGATCGCCTACTGTTTTATAACCACCCCACAAACAAATCAGAATGAATGTTCAATAATGCCTTGCCTTCTGCATCATATGATTGCCTTAATCACAGCACATTAGTGGTTCTGTGATTCTTCCTCACTGTTCCTGCATTATTGCCATCTAAAAGGCCCTTGCCCACGCCACAAATATTTGTGGTTTGAAAAGCTACAGGAATTTAGCAGGACACGCATCTTTTGCAAACGAAGTAGTGTGGGAGCCCCAAAACTTTTGTAGGTACAAATGGTATTGAATGCATGATCTTGTGCAACCACTGCGATAACATCATGAGCATAAACCTTGCCAAATGTGCAATAAAAAGGATGTTGGGAGAGGCTCATAATCTAAACTGTATTTTAATACTTTGTTAGAAGCCGCCCAGAGTGGCTTGGGAAAACCAGCCAGATGGGCGGGGTATAAATAATATATTATTATTATTATTATTATTATTATTATTATTATTATTATTAACTCCATGTAAGCCTTGGGCAAGCCAATATTGGCAAACGATCAATATATAAGTCCTATAGAGAAGCCCCAGTTACGTAAAAGCAAGCTACAGCCATACCTTGGAAGTCAAACAAAATCCGTTCCGGACATCTGTTCGACTTCCAAAGCTTTCAGAAACCAAAGCACAGCTTCTGATTGGCTGCAGGAAGTTCTTGCAGCCAATTGGAAGCTGTGGAAGCCCCATCAGATGTTTGGCTTCCGAAAGAACATTCAAAAACCGGAAGTCACTCCTGGGTTTCGATTGTTCAGGAGCCAAAATGTTCAAGAACTAGGCTGTCTCTATATGTGGAACACTCAGGTCCTGCCTGTGGGGTTCCTGTTGGGACGTTGTTTGACCACTGTGAGAACAGGGCATACTGGACTAGATGGGCCACTGACCTGATCTAGCAGAGATCTTTGTAATGTTCTTACATTCAGCTTTAGATTCATCAACCTACATACTGAGGAAGGGCTGCAGCTCCCAGGCTTAACTTTTCACTGCACATTTCTTAAACCTTTACCATATATTTGCACTGTGGTAGTACTCCTGTTGTGACCCACCTTGTATCATGCCATAGCCAGTGATGCTGAAGACCAGTGATGTTGACAATACTGAGCTAGATGGAGATGCCTCAGATGTAGCTGCGGCAGAGCATCTGCTCTGCATATAGAAGGTCCCTTCTTCCATCCTAGGACCTTCCCTGGTATTGACAATCTCCATCGTCAAGTTGCTACATAAGCATGCATAGATTAACTTAGAGATTGCTGGCATGAAGAAACAATTGCATCACACACAGGTGATTTAGCTCAGGTGCAAGGCTACATAGTGCGTTCAGGACAGATGCAAGGTCCAAACCACAGGCTTCTTGAGCTGCAGCTTGTTCTCAGTTGCATCAGCACTGCAAATGAGTTGCATCGTCCAACAACCATGTCATTAGGATGCCACAAGAGTCTTTGATTTTTTGCTACATTGTATGTTGGTGTAGGGGGTGGGAGGAAGAGAGAGCATTTCCTTACTGGCAGGCCTGCTTTTTGTACAATGACCCCCTGCTCTGGAACAGATAATGATGGGGTACCCAGACATCATGGAAGTCAGATGCCTGAGGCTGCACACCCTAGACCAGCCACTGGTCCTGCTTGCTATGAATGATGGGAGTTGTAGTCCAAAAACATCCGGGGACCCAAGCATTGGCTGCTCTAGGGGAGGGATAGAAAACCTGCGACTCTCCAGATGTTGGACTCCAACTCCCATCAGACTCCAGATGGAAATCTTGGAGGCAGCCACTGCCAGTCACTGTAGCTAGATGAACCATTGGTCACATTTGGTACAAAGCAACTTCCTATGTGTCATTTCAGAAATACTTTATGGAACCACCACAATAGTTTCAAAGATGTTCACACTGGGTAATCTGACATTGGTGATGTCCTGATTTTACACTGATCTCCTTGTTAGAAACCTATGTGTATGTTGCCTCTCTCCCTAATTCAGTGAAATATTAGCTTCCACCCCTTACCTTGCCTTTGTTGTATCACTTGCAGACAAACCACCAGAAATGGAGCAACAAAAAAAGACCGTCTCGATCCCCATGATGCCCCTGGCACAGCAGCCGGAACCATTTGCACCAGGATATTCATCACCATACCCACAACAGTCATCATATAATCCGGAACCTTACGCCCAGGAACCCTATGCACCAGATCCATTCTGGCCAGAACCTTCTACTTCATCAGGTAGGCAGCCATAAATGCACAAGTGGCAAATGTTATAGGATGCACAGAAACACACTCACAAGTGGGCAGCTTTAGTCCAAACTAAATTAGGAAGGTTGGTCACTTGCCAGCCCCACGTTCAATACTACTAACAGAAGCTATGACCCACACTCTATCCCAGGCACTAGATGGGTTATTCCCTTGTACGCCTCCTTCTGGCAACTCCAGCAGCCAAGCTGGCGCCAAACGTATTGCTCCACTTTCCTATGGACCACATCAGTGAGGCTGAGCAGGGGAGGTGACTTCACTGAAGGTGCATTCATTGTCTCTCAAGACAGATGCCAACAATAACAGATGGGTTATATTGCAATTATTTAGCAGGGCTCTTTGTACGTTCTCAGCTGAAGCTGCCTGGGAAATCCTATGCAACTAAAGGTTCTTCTGCTTGTTTTTTTATTTTTCTTTTGGTGCAGGTGGCTATGGCTATGGAAAAAGCGGTGATGGCTACGACTGTCCATCTCCACCACCATATTCATGTCAAGATGTCCCTTGTGATCAAGTAGGACCAAGTATGTGTTAGAAACCTATACAGATCGGATTACTGTGATGTGCTGGGGGGGCGGATTTCCATGGGCTTGATCCGGAAACTGCAGTTAGTGCAAAATGCTGCAGCACAGTTGCTGACCAGATCAAGATCCCATCAGAATATAACACTCCTGGCTCAGTCATCTGCACTGGCTGCCAATTTTTTACTGAGCCAGATTCAAGGTGTTAGCATATTTTTTTAAAAAACAAACAAACCTGTAACTGCTTGAGATCAGTTAACTTGAAGGCTCACCTTGTACCATATATGCCCACTTAACCATTATAACCTGTGGAGCTCGGATTTCCTTTTAAAGCATCACTTGTAGGAAATTGATCTTTGGCAACTGGAACTCTCTGCCCATTGGCATTAGGCAGGTACCATCACTGTCCTCTTTTCAGTAACAGATTAAAACCTGGGTAGGCAAACCTACCCAGACCAGTGTGTTGACATTTATATTCCAGTTGTTTTAATGACCTTCTGCCCAGAGGTGAGTAACTGCTGGTCTGTGGGCAATATAGGGCTCCACACCCACCCCACAGCTTCTTTCCCTTGCCAAAGCCTCTACCCAGCACCACGTTTAGACTTGAAAACATCCACATCACATGGGTGCCAATAGAAGGGGTTTTTGAAGCCTAAGTTATTGTTTTCTCCAAGCAACTCAAGGTAGCGTAAACTGTCCCCCAACTGTCCTCATTTATCCTCACACCCACTCAGTGGGGTAGGTTTGGCTGAGAGACAGTAACTGGCCCAGTGAGCTTGATGTGAAGGAAAGAATTAAACCCTTCTAGTCCAACAACTCCGAGTGGCTGCTATATCACAAACGCCATGGGGAGGTATTCTCGATGGATGGGCTGCAGCTGGGAAGTGATAGTGGAACAAAGGTAAATGCTCAGACAGAACAATTTTGTTTTTGCAACTCCTAGTTGAAATGGACTCTGGTCCTCCGGTGGTGGTTGCGGGAATCTTCTCAAGCAAGCCAGCGTCCACCATCTGCCCTTGCTGCCGCCAGATCATTACGACGGAGGTCGTCTATCGTGTGGGAACTCTGACATACATAGCTTGCAGTGCTGTGTGTGTGATGGGGTGAGTGCTTTTTCTATACAAAGAGATGTACGTAGACAGAATGTTATTCCACAATTAAAGCCAGTGCTAGATGAAATGTGAATGTCCTCTTGCCCTGCAGAGAAGCTTGCCTGGTGCCAGCAAACAGGGGTGGGCATGGGCAAACAACTGCAACACACTGGGAGTCCTTGGTTGTCCTCCTGGAAAGACCCTGCTCTTTTGACACTAGGCACGGTCTGTCTGGGAATGCAGATATATATTTCTCCCATTGAAAGCAGGAAAGAGGCCGTTCCTCATGGTCCAAATGGATGGATGCTCTTGAATGCTAAAGAATACACTCCACATTTGGCATTTGGCAGTATTTGGGAAAACATAAGTAATCTTGCTTGAATTTGAAGCCTTGTGAGATTTCGTTCCTTGCAAAATGCATGCACACGCAACACACACAGAAGAGTGCCTCCTCCTTCAAAGGCAAGGCAGATATCAGAAAGGGGAGATAAAAATTTCTGTCTCTGTATGACAGCATCCTAACTTCCTAAAGGAAAGGACTACAGGTAAATCACCTGCTTTGCATGCAGAAGGTCTTAGGTTCAATCCCAAGCATCTCCCAGGTAGGGCTGGGAGACACCGCACCACCACCACCTCCTGAAACTCTGCAAAGCCACTGCCAGTTAGTGTAGACAATATTAACATACATTGACCATACATACATTGACTCAGAAGACTGCTTCCTCTGTTCTTAAGAGGGCCTTTTCAGATCCTAGTGAGTCTTGCCTGACATCCACCTAGTTATCTTGTAGGCACCAAACACCTTTCATTTGCCCAGTCTTTTAAAGAGCATTCTATTGCTGAGATTTTCTCTCTTGTGTTTTATTAGTGTTATTGGGGCTATATTTTTAAAACTGTCAAACTATTGCAAACTGTCCTGAAATCAAATTTTTGATGAAATAATAAAAACAATCCTCTTTAAAACTTTCTGCCCTCTCTCCCAGAGGCTGCATGGGCTGCTGCCTCATACCTTTCATGACGAATTGTTGCAAGGACGTAGACCATTACTGCCCTAAATGCAGGTACCACATCTACCGATACAAGAGACTATAGATGCCTGGAAGAAAAGCCATTTGAGGCCAACTCGCAGGAAATCAAGCTGGAAGAGAATCTCCTTTCCTTCGGTGAAATCATGCATTGACTCTTGGGACTGTTCCGGGTGCAGAATTGCTCAGCAATTTCCCACTCCTGCCAGCTTTTAATAATAATAATAAATTTTATTTATATTCCGCCCTCCCCAGCCGAAGCCGGGCTCAGAGCGGCTAACATCAAATTTTCAGTTAAGCTTTCCTGGAATGGGTTGCTGCAGTCTCTTTGCCCCTGCTGACCCCAGAAGGATGAAGCAGGAAGAGGCTGTTGGTAGGTTGGTCAACAGCTTGTGTACGGAACCTCTTGGCTTTTTGCCTGGGCTTTGGAATCAGGCACCCCTTGATTTCATACTTGCCTCGCATCCTTGTTAGCCTTATTCCCTGAACCAAGCACAGCCATTCTTAGCCTATGGCCTGGTTGATCATGCACAAACTCCCAATTCAGAAATTGCACAAGAACCTTTTGCTCCCATTTTCCCAAAGTTCCTTTAGAACACACCTATTTCTGTGACTGTAAGTTGTTTTGCAGCCCTCCAGGTCTCTCCATCTGCCCCTTGAGACTCTCCCCAGACCACACCTTTCACCAGCATTGCTTCATTCCCCTTTTGTTTTTGTTTTTTGCCTGGCTGGAATATGTCCTTGAAATCCTATATTTATTTGCCTGAATGGATCAGAGAGGGGTGTGGGTTTATAATTTTTACTGTACTGTACAGACTACTGTACAAAGGTTACACCTGTTGATCTGCCAGTTTTGCCTCTGGTCCTAGCCACTGCTGCCATGTGGCCCTTACGAGGTTGTCTCAGAAGGAATGTGGCCCTTTGGCTGAAAAGGGTCTGAGCTTAGCAAATCACTTTTCTTTCATTCTCTCCCAGCCTGTTTGCATTTTGGAAATGGATGGTGAAAGGTTTTAGGAAGTTTATAACAAGTTGTGACTATTTATAGAGCTCCTTACTTTGATGCACACCAAAGCTTTAGATCTTTGTGTAATTTATGCAGGAGAAATATTACATTGTTTAGAAAAAAAGAGAAATGTTTCTGGATCATCTTTTGTACCTCCATGGCACTTCATTTTCCTGTGTGCAGCCTTTGCATTATTCAGAAATTATAAGAAACCATTAAAAAAAATGATATGTTGTTAAAATCAGTGGTGGTAATGGAGCTTTCCTCTGTAGCTCAAACTTGACTCAGACAAAGCAGCTTTGTCTTAATGCCTCACCCTTCCTGGAATATAGGGATTGCTATGCAGGACCTGCTCTGCTGGTCTGTTGTGCAGATTACTGATACCATTCATGACATGCCTTGAAAAAGCCTAAAACAATGTACGACTGCAAAGTTAGAAGCAGCAGAAATTAACTTTGCATAAATCTGAACTTGCCAACATTTTTAACTATACAACACTTCCCAACAAAACTGTGTGAAAACTTTATAGCAACAGGACTTGTTTTGACATGCAAAATAAAGTATGTTGTTGTTGTTGTTAGTCTGGCAGGAGCCAAAACTGGAAACATTATAAAAAAAGAAAAAGCAGAGCAACCAGCTAACCAGACTTTCCATGCCAAATCTCTTTTGAGTATGACACCAGCTCTTCATTGCAAAGCATGGTCTACTACAGAACAACTTGCCCCTACCTGTTCATCTCATATGATAAAAAACAGGAAAATAGTTCAGAGATCTGATTAACAGGGTGTGGGTGTACTTACCTTATTCGCAGGAGTACAAACTAGGGCAAGATTCTTGGTCAAGTGATTGAGTTGGCTACTTTTTAGCATCAGCTAGCTAATAAATTAGCACGCCCAAACCATCAACTCCTGTACCTTTGTGAGAGACATCAAATCCCACCAATTTCCTGAACGTCATTGAACAAGAGAGTGTGCGCCATCTAGTGGCAATGCCACAGGCTTCAGTTTTCAATACACCTCATTATTTTCAGTATAGTGCGTACTGGATTTTTGCAGCACAATTGACAATATTGCAAGCTTAATTTGGGGGGGAAAGCATCACTGAACAGTCAGCTAAAGCCAGTATTTCAGGAATTCTAATAGAGGTAGCCCATCTTGACTGGGATAAATTATTCATGAAATTTCCTAAATTCTAATCAGATGTTTTAAAAATCATTCAGTTCAAACAGCAGCACATCCTAGAGGCTTGGTCCACTCTTCGTTCGGCTGTAGAGAGGCATGACCCCCGCTCCTTTTGGCGCTTAGTTAGACCTTCGGCACCACTCAATTCAGCTACTCAGATTTCCGCTGATGAATGGATTGCCTATTATTCAACCAGTTTCGCTTCTCCAAATCATCTTACAGATCTCCTTCACCCCCCGTCGGACTTCTGTTCCTGTTCTCTTAGTCCCACTTCTTCAATAAACTTTACCTCAACTCGCATCTTCAACATCATAATGTCCATGCGAAGGAATAAGGCCCCCGGCCCAGACATGGTCCCGTTGGACCTTTTCCTGACTGATCCTATTTGGTGGAGCAAACAGCTGACTCCTGTATTCACCGCTATCTAAAGCCAGTATTTCAGGAATTCTAATAGAGGTAGCCCATCTTGACTGGGATATATTATTCATGAAATTTCCTAAATTCTAATCAGATGTTTTAAAAATCATTCAGTTTCAGCTGAGATGGTTCAGCTAGTAGAGCATGGGACTCTTAAACTCAGGGTCATGGGTTAGAGCCCCACACTGAGCAAGATACTCCTGTATTGCAGGAGGGTTGGACTAGATTGCCTTCTTGATCCCTTCCAATTCCGATTCTGTGGTTAACTCAATTATTTTTCTAGTTCATTTGTGTGTGCATGTGTAACTCTTGAGTACGATTCCTAAGATGCCCACTTTTTCTTTTCTTTTTGCTACATTTATATTTTTGCAGCCATCAGTCTGTTACTAGCAGATAAATTTTAGGTGCTCAAGAGGTGGAACCCTGCAGTTCAGGGTGGGTTAGGGAGAGATGATGTCACAGGCATAGGCAAACTCGGCCCTCCAGATGTTTTGGGACTACAACTCCCATCATCCCTAGCTAACAGGACCTCTGGAGGGCCAAGTTTGCCTATGCCTGGATTATGAGCTGCTCAAAATGGCACCCAACCACGTGTGGTTCTTCAGGACAGATAAAAGGAAGCCCTTCCTCATGCAGTGCAGTTAAAATACCGAACTCTCTCCCCAAAAAGGCAGTGATGGCTACCAAGCTTGATGACTTTTAAGCCGGGTTCCTCAACCTCAGCCTTCCAGGTGTTTTGAGACTACAATTCCCATCATCCCAGACCACTGGTCCTGCTAGCTAGGGATCATGGGAGTTGTAGGCCAAAAACATCTGGAGGGCTGAGGTTGAGGAAGCCTGCTTTATAGAAAATTGGACAAATTCATGAAATGGAAGGCTACCTACAGCTACTAGTCATGATGGCTATGCTCTGCATCCACAGTCAGAGGTAGCAATGCTTCTGAATACCAGTTGCTGCAGCCCAAAGGAGGGGAGGAAGTGCTGCTGTGCTCATGTCCTTTGCAGGCTTCCCAGAGACATCCAGTTGGCCACTGTGAGAGCAGAATCGTGGATTAAATGCACCACTGGCCCGATTCAGAAAGTTCAGCTTATGTTCTTATCTGTTGCAAAAATCCTACCCCATGTTAAATCTCTGCATGCTGCATTTTTCATTTTGGTTGGCTCAATGTATAAAAGAGAATCTTTAACACCAGTGTCCACTCCTCCACCCTAATCTAGTTTTGAACAAGTGTCCCCAAACAGGGTGTCTTATAGCAATACAGTACACTGTTCCACCTGTGTCGAAATATCCCATTATTCCTTTCTAAATATGAATTGATACTTCTTCCTAGGTTAGCACTGCCTGGCTGGATTTTTGGGGTAAGTGGGGTGGGGTTCAAAGAAAAGTTCATATAGGCACATCTTGATTTTTGATAAAGTGCTCAAATCTCTTTAAACACAACTGCTTTGGAACACACCTGCTAAGAGTCAAATACTAAACTGAACACTGATGGGAAAATATTTTAATTCTTGGGAAATGAAAAGAGCATTAAAAAAACAAAACTATCTTGGGCAGTATAAAACTGCTAAGCAGCATGGATGTTTCATCTGGTATGAAAAGAGGGTATTAACACACACCACAAGGGGTTTCTTTATGGTTCTGGAAATAACCACAGAAAGACCAAAGAAGAAAGGCCTTGTAAAAGTTGGCAGAGTTTACCTACAGGGCTGCCTGTACTCTGAGATTAAGACCATGTTAATATTGCAAAACTCATGTTCTAAGCAGTGCTTGTGGTCAGGTGTTCCCCTCCTTATGAGACGTTTTTGAGATTTTGCAGGTGTTGTCCACACACACTTCCAAGCCTATTTTACAACCTTAAGGGCTAGAAACCTGATTTATCTTGGGATAACTAAATTCTGAATCAATACAAATTTACATGTTTCCACAAGTGCACCTATAGGCACTTTTATTAAATTTCTATTGCAGAAGCTTGAATTTTAAACAACTGGTTATGAACATAAGGACAACATTGCAAGGAGGGCCTAGAACTCCACAATGCCTCTGTGCCAGAGATGTTTTTGATACCTGGAATATCTTTGTCACAATTAAACGTCATCTAATGCGGAAACACACAACTTTGTAAAGCTCCAAAATGTCGCCACTTGGAACTCTAACCACAAGGATGGGGCATCTCAGGCCAAAAGTAGCCTTCCGAGCTTCTCTTGACTCCCCCCGCTCCACCCTCCCCAGGTCACAGACCTCACTGGAATGGGCTTTGACCTGTGATAATGGCTCTTTATTACTTTGATGGAGGGATGAGATGGAAGAGATTCTCTTTGTGTGTTAGAAACCTCTGGCTTTTGCATGGCTGGAAGGTAGCTTACTGTAAAGGTACCCCCAACCGTTAAGTCCAGCCGCGAACGACTCTGGGGTTGCGGCGCTCATCTCGCTTTACTGACCAAGGGAGCCGGCGTTTGCCCAGTTTTTTGGGGTCATGTGGCCAGCATGACTAAGCTGCTTCTGGTGAACCAGAGCAGTGCACGGAAACGGCGTTTACCTTCCTGCGGGAGTGGTACCTATTTATCTACTTGCACTTTGATGTGCTTTCGATCTGCTAGGTTGGGAGGAGCAGGGACCGAGGAACGGGAGCTCACCCCGTCGCAGGGATTCAAACCGCCAACCTTCTGATCGGCAAGCCCTAGGCTCTGTACAAAGTTTAAATCAAACCTATTGCTCCATCCGCCACCAGTAAGAGGTGAATGGAAAATAGTTCCCCACCCCCCTGCTCTGCCAAGACCATTTCAAGACTCTCACAGCCCAGGGAGTGGTGTCAGTTGAGGCACAGCATGGACACAGGCCTTCCGCTGTCCCTGAAGAGGACTGGATAGGTCTGAACTGCACATAGTGTTACATACACATGAACATGTACATGGGAACCGAGAGGGAACATTCTTCCTTTTCTTCTTCTTCTTCTTTTTAAAAAAAGATCAGGGAAATAAGAGTGCCTCTTGAAAAGAAATACAGAACAAAAGAAAAGCACCCCAGAAATACCAGTTTTCAAATCCATGGCCAGGGGCACAGAGATGTGATAAAGAAGTCAAGCCCTTCATATGGCATAAATCATATGTGGGTGGGAGAATTGCAAAAGAAAAAGAGGCGCTCAGGAAATATACCACATAAATAATGGTGCAAACCAGTGATGCAGAAATGGAGAACATCTGGCCAATGTGGCCCACAATGCAGTTTACCCCATATGGCATCCACTTGTCATATGTGACATCTGGAATGGGGTTGGGAAAGCTGCTTTCTGCAGGGATTGACTGTGTAACTGAGTTTCCCAACGGAGTTCCATGCTTACTGTCTGGAAGCCCCCAGCACAGGGCTCGAAAAGTCCCTTTGCACTGTGGATCCCAGGCACCTAGTCCACCTGCCATAAAATGACTGGTAGCTGTATTGTACCACCTGCTTGTCAAAACTGGCTCACAGAGGTGGGGACCAAAAAGGATCTGGCCCCTAGAGTGGAAAAAAGGCTCCCCACCACTCCTGCTGTAAGACTTGGGCTGTGGAAAGCATTCCATATGCCGCTCCCACTCCAAAACCATTGAACTATCAAAGCAGAGAGAAGGCAAGGCAGAAGGAAGTCCCTTTCGATGTGTGCTGGCAGGAAGGCGGTACTGAGAAAAGGAATTACGAGTTGATAGTGCCAGGTGCATAAACTAGTGTGGGAGTGCCTCCTCTGATCCAGATGTTTAGGGGAGAAAGAGAGGTGTAGAGGGGCACCCCTGCAGGGCTGGCCAGTTTGTGGAAATGGGGACAGAAGCCCAGAGAGTGGAGGGTAGCTTGGGCATCCTCTCAAACTGGGAAGCAGGTCTACTAGTTGATGCTGTCTGTGAGTGCTGCCTGGCACAGCATCAGCAATCAGCTGTGATTCCTGCATTGCGGGGGGCTGTACTAGATGACCTTGGTGTCCCTTCCAACTGTACAATTCTATGAGTCACCATGGAAATGTGTTTAGAGGGCAAAGAAAGCAGGTGGAATCAGTGGAAATGGCACCACAACAGGATTAAGTTCTCAGTATGAATGTGGTTAACTGACCAGTGTTCCCACCGAGTTTCTGGAATTTACCCAAGTGCAGTTTGAACTATTTGGCAGCAGAGGTTTGACAGTCCTCTATGGAGTCCACGACCGCATCTCTTTCGTGCTACGGACACAGCTCTGCATAGTCATTTTATTGCCTGTCAGTATGAACCCAGATACAGCAATGCCTCTGGAGCAGTGCCTTTCATTTTGAGGATTAGATAACTGATGCTGCTCAAAGTTCAAATATGATGAATGGATGACACTTACCCTTATCCCTAAATTAAGGCCAGATTTCAAGTGTGGATTAACGGGCAAAATAAAAATAGAAGATTCTGTCTAAACAAAATCTTCAGAAAACTTGCAAGGAGAGTGGAAATCTTCTTCAACGTCCAGGCCATCACTCACTGAAGTAAAATTTTATAGAAAATTTTTATTCAACATACAACATTTTTTTCCAGCAAAAAAAGAAAAAAAAAGGCAATATACAGGAAGAATTGTTGCACACCGCAGCTACAGAAACAAAATAAAATATTGGCAGGAGGGAATGGAGGAGGGGGGAAGAAGAGAAAGAATGAGAAATAATGTTGGGCGGGGGAGTGTAAATTGCTGCTTCTATATTTTTACCGCACTCAAAAACTTAGGAGAGACACATGGTGCTGCTTGTAGCTCCAAACTAAAATGGAAAAGCAGTCTGGGGACTGAAATAAAACTACACACAATGAATATTGACATCTGTGAAATTCACTTGCAGACTCACCCTGCCCCCCAGCCGCCCCCCCAAAGGAACCCCAAATGTTAAATTGTACATGTTCCTCTGTTAAATATACAATTTGTTTTCTTCCCCCTCCCAAGCCCCACCCCCGCATTTTTTACAAAGTCAACAGCTTACTAAATGCTAGTGAACATGCCCTCAGTGCTAAAAGGCTATTTTGTTTTGTCTTCCTATGTCTTCCCAGATTAACTAAATTAATTATAAAACAGATGCCTTTTCCTTCTTCAAATTCTCTGGGAAGTTGGTACTATGCTTGTAAATCTCACTGCAACCAAGGGATTTTACTCTCAAACCGTTTCTAAAGGGATACAAATACACTGCACCTCCTTCGGGGGGGTTCCCCAACTTCTTCCTTGGCAAAAGGTGATGTGAGAAAAACAAATTTGACTCAAAATCCATTTATTTATAATAATAATAATATTATAATAATAAAAAGAGAAATTCTAGGCTGATTGAAGAGACAAAATCTCCCCCCCTCGAATAAGTGCCAACAGTGTACACAATGAAGTAGAGATTGCTATTTATTGATGATGTGAGTTTCTCTTTGCATTTACAAATGCACAAAAATGTCATTTAAAGTATATAACTGAAGGAAATAAATTGGGCGTGAGCCTAACCATAGCGCCAACTAGCTGCAGTGATGGCAGGTACCACGCATTTGGGAAGTGGGGGAGGAAGGAGGGGAGGGCAAGGGAGGGGGAGGTCAGCCAGAAAAGGCTGTCCAGTTAACGTACTACAGACAATATTTCGCCAATGTCAACTGCTCTAACTCAACCCTTTCCTTCTTATGCTGACAATCTCGCTTTGTTTACATTTCCCATAAAAACTCTCATTGGCACCCAAGCTTTTATAAAACACCTTCATTTTTGCTCAAAAAGAAAAAAAAAGAAAGGGCAGTCAATAATAGATACAGAGAAGCCAAACTGAACAGCCTCAAAATAAAATTAATAAATCAGCAGCAAATCCTCTTGCTGGAGACTTCCGATCGAGTGCACGTGTACCAAAAGTCCTACAGTTGTTAAAAAGGTGCGCACACACACACACGCACACACACACACGCACACACACACATTGTTGCCCCTTTTGCCTCGAACAAACTGGAGAGGGTAAGTCAGTTATGGATTTTAATAGCTTTTTCAAGGTACGTGTAGCGACTTCTCTTTGGGGCTTTGTTGAAATGGTCAAGCCCTAGCCATGGCCTGGGATGAGACATGTTGCCTGGAAGGGAAGAAGAAAAACAAAGAAAAAAGAAGCGAGAAAGAGGGAGAGGGAGAATGAACACACTTTCAGATTGTTTTGTACAAAATTTAGAATGTCAAGAACTGAGGGTGGCATTCAGTGACGTGGTTCTGTCAGTGCAAAAGGACTTCCCCTTCCTGTCCTCTCTCCCTTAGTGTGTCCTCCCTGATTCAGCTCTGCCAGCAACAGGGGAACCCCCAAATAGATTTAGGGGGCCCATGGGAAGAAGAGAAAGAGAGGAAGTTCTGTTGCACAGCCAAGTCCTAGCACTAATGGAACAACTTCATTGGATGCTGCACTGAGTAAAGTTGTCACTCTAACACAGGCTTCTATGACAAAACGTATGCAAATATACGGAGCTGGTGGGCTGTGTTCACCTTGGAGGGCAAGACATTGAGCGGGTGAGAGAATAAATGCCACACATGGAAGTCTGCCCCATTGATCTTCAAGGAGCCAAAAAACCCCACAAACCCCTCCTAGAAGCAAAGTAAATAAATGGACACTCACCAGGTTGGGGCTCAAAATCTTTCAAGTTCACTTCATATTCATCTTCATTTAGATACTGGTGTCGACCCATCATTACAATGGCAAACTTAAACTTCAGAAAGAACAAATAAATAAATAAAAAACGTCAGAGCTCAAATGTTAATTTCTCAAGGAGTATTGTTAAGAAAATTAATTTCGTAGACTTCAAAGCCTCCCTGTCTTGTGCTTGCATTTCCTTGGCTCTCATCTCTCAACCCAGTCTCCCTTGGAAGGTGGTGGACTCTCTTTCATTGGAGGTTTTTAAGCAGAGGTTGGTGGCCCTCCGTCATGGATGCTTTAGCAGAGATTCCTGCATTGCAGGGGGTTGGACTAGAATCCAACACTTGAGTCCCTTCGAAATCTGTGATTCTAACCAACAGCATGGAAACAGGCCAAAGCTAGTGTTCCCATTTAGTTGTTTACTATCAGCACCCCCCACACACACACACACCGTAGACAAGTGCCAATTCCCAAGGTGGGCAACCTGGCGACCTCCACTGGCCATGCTGGCAGCTGGGGCTGACAGCAGCTGGAATCCAACAACATCTGGAGGGCACAGGGGGTTCAGCTGTGCTGGGCTTCTTGCCTTTCCCATTGCCAGGACAGTAAAATTTGATCTCCTATTACATTACAAGCAGGATCCCACTATTCTAGCACCAGTGGAGATGGCCCCCTGGTGTTGCCCCTCCTTGTGCCACCATGACTGAGGTGGCTGTCAACTGACTCACACTTTACCTTACCTCGCAGTGCCACTGCGTTTCCTAGCGGAGCCCAGTGGCTGCTTGGATTGAGGCATTCACTATCTTTAATGTCCCGCAATACAATGCCGTGGAGCCCCCCCGGCAGAATTATGGGGAATTAAGATAGAGGTGATACAGGACTGATGGGAAGTGTTTGGTGGGGTTAATTTTGGAGGGGGCTCGCTCAGTGGTTCTCACCATCTGTGCAGGGACTGGCAGGGGGTGGGGAGGCCGGGCTCTACCAGCTATTGATATATGCAAAATATAATAATGATGATGATGATACTACAGTCATACGCTGGAAGACGAATGGAATCCGTTCCAGAATTCCGTTTGATTTCCAAAATGTTTGGAAACCAAACTCGGCTTCTGATTGGCTGAAGGAAGCTCCTGCAACCAATCGGAAGCCCTGTTGGACATTCGGCTTCCAAAAATAGTTCGCAAACTGGAACACTCACTTCCGGGTTTACGGTGTTCGGGAGCCAAAATGTTTGACAACTAAGCTCTTTGAAAACCAAGGTACAACTGTAGTAGTAGTAATAATACAGTGGTATCTCGGGTTAAGTACTTAATTCGTTCCGCTGGTCTGTTCTTAACCTGAAGCACCGCTTTAGCTAATGGGGTCTCCCGCTGCTGCTGCGCCACCACTGCACAATTTCTGTTCTCATCCTGAAGCAAAGTTCTTAACCCGAGGTACTATTTCTGGGTTAGCG
Source organism: Podarcis filfolensis (assembly GCF_964270895.1). Lineage (NCBI taxonomy): Eukaryota > Metazoa > Chordata > Lepidosauria > Squamata > Lacertidae > Podarcis > Podarcis filfolensis. The sequence goes on along the minus strand of NC_139616.1, from coordinate 31,211,079 downwards.
GAGTCTGTAACCTGAAGCGTATGTAACCTGAAGTGTATGTAACCCGAGGTACCACTGTAATAATAATAATAATAATAATAATAATAATAATAATAATAATACCCTGCCCATCTGGCTAGGTTTCCCCAGTCACTCTGGGTGGCTTCCAGCACAATATAAAAACATAATAAAATGTCAAACATTAACAACTTCCACAAAGGTGGTTCCGATACACAGATGCTGATGCCAAACCGGGCAGGACTTCCTAAAATCCCACCCTGAAATTGCAGAGCATCAAAATATGCAGAGAGCGACTTCCTGTGTGGGGACGCAGGGGGAAGAGGAGCACTTGCAGAATTATAAGAGACATTCATGTTGGCAGGGCTAACATGTTGGCAGGTCTAAAAGACGCAGGTCCCTTCAGAAGCTATGCTATGCTGAGCAAAATCTTCCTGAGTGATCTGCTGAGGCAATACCTTTTCAAATTCCTTCTCCTGGATGTCCAGCACTGTCTGAATCCTCTTCATCACCTCTCGAAAGTGTTCACCCTAGGCAGAAAAGCACAATCCCAGCCGTACAAAAAAATTAATGCCAACCAAAGTTCTGAAACCTATGTGGCTAAAGATGCCACTGAACATGTAGTAAAATGTACTTGGCCAAACTTGGGTATCAGCGAACCTCTAAATACAGACAAAAGGAACTAGATGACCAATTTATGTAAGGCCACCCAAATCACAGAAGCTGAATATAAACTGCACACAAGAAACAATGGCCGCAGGTGACTATTGCTACTCCTGGATAATCCACGATTTAATGCAACAAACTTTCCCTTCTAGCAACACGTCTTCTCCAATGTGGTGCCCTGCAGCAAACCAGGAGGGTACAACATTGGTGAAGGCTACCACCTGTGTTGCAATAGTACATAGTTAAGAGAAACAGGACTCTCACCTGGTGTATCCTTAGCAAGAAAGGAGTGCCAAACGTCCCAAAAACCTCTTTCTGGAAATGAGCCACTGTGATGAGCATCTCATTCTCCTTATCTAGATCTACCTGGTCCAGGGGGATTTCCTGCATTCAAAGACAGCAGCACACGTTGCGCATCAGGCAGATGTACCACCAGAAACAAAAGAAGACACAGGCAGAAACAACAGCAATGGAAACGGAGTTTTTAAAAAATGAAACTCATGAAATAATGAAAGCCACAGCAGCAGCACAACTTCTTCAATATTCTCTGTGTGTCTAGAGATGAATTGGGCCCTGATAAGGAGACTTCCTGGTTCCTCTTCATTGGGGTAGGAAGAAGTAAGCCCCACCCACCTGGAACTTAGTTGGGGAAGGTTGCTGCAAATGCTAATGAGGTAGAATGACCACTATCCATTGTTGCTATTTTATATATTTGATTTTTTATTTAGAAAGATTTATAAATTGCTTAACCAAACATGGTGCTTACATAATGAAATTGGGCACAAAACACAGCTAAAATAAAAAAAAATTAAAACACATACAGAGAGCGAAAAAATGGAGCAGAAATTTAAAAATGGACATAGTTAACTAAACTAACCTAGAATCCTGCTCTAGACACATTATGTCTGCCAGTGGCCTCAATAACTGAAAGTTTGAGCTATTAACTATGACAGTTCAAATATTCACATTTCACACCACACCACACTGACCTCTATTCGAAACGTTCGACTTGTTGCTGGTGATAAACACTCTAACAATTCATCTTCCTGATGGACACCAATTATTTTGTAACTTACAATTTCTAGCAGCCTTAACAAAGGAAGAGAAATAGATTACGTAAGAACACTAAGTATTAGGGTTAATGGTCTATATAAACCAACAGTGTCATGGGGCAAATTTCCTTTTGCACTGACTGGGCTTGTGCAAAAGCAGTTCCCAGCACATGGTACCCAATGTCTTAAGTGGAGCAAACATCGAGTTCAGCTGAGCTAGTTCTTTTGCCCTCCAGATGTTGCTAAACAACATCTCCCATCAACCCCTGCCAGCTTTGGTCTCAAGACCGATGGAAGTTGTAGTCCAACAACACATGGAGAACCAAAAGTTTCCCACTTCTTTAGGGAGTTTTGGTTAATGTCTGATGCTGGAGATACTTTATTTGACATTTGGAATGTTATTAGGTGAACTGTGGAAGAATTCATTCAAGAATATGGGAAAACATTCCAGGTTTACAACAAAACAAAGATGTTTAGGTATACCAGTGCTTTTTTCTTTAAAAAAATGTTTAAGAGTGGTCTCATTTCCCTACTCATATTGAAATAAAGTCCCTCAATGAGGCCAAACTTAGATTCACAAAATGTTTAGCGGTATGCGTACCCCTGCATCCCCCCCTCCTGAAAAAAGCACTGAGGTACACACATCAGCCTTACTTACATGTACAGCAGTCGCAAAGGGAAAAGAAGAAGAGGAGTTTGGATTTGATATCCCGCTTTATCACTACCCTAAGGAGTCTCCAAGCGGCTAACATTCTTCTTCTCCTTCCTCCCCCACAACAAACACTCTGTGAGGTGAGTGGGGCTGAGAGACTTCAGAGAAGTGTGACTGGCCCAAGGTCACCCAGCAGCTGCATGTGGAGGAGTGGAGACGCAAACCCGGTTCCCCAGATTGTGAGACTACCGCTCTTAACCACTACACCACACTGGCTCTCAGGGATTATGGCTGGCCTTCTCACCCAGCCCATACATTGCAACCCTGTGCTGTTCCTGCCCTCCCCTCGTCCAAAGAACTCCCTATATGCACAAGCAGGGAACTGGTGTCCAGGGCAGGACTAGTGCAGTGATCTGCTTGGAGCAGGCTGAGAAGTGTAGCTTCTTTATGGAATACCTTCATGAGAGTGACATGCAATAAGGGCTACCCACACAGCCCTCTCAAGAAGTGATATGAAAGTAAATGAACAAGTACTTGCCTTAATTTCCCTGAACCTCTCTCAGCAAGTTCTACAGCTTTTTTACATTCATCTAATAAGTCCCGTACACACCCATGCTTGTCTGGATATAGTGTTATTTCCTAAACAAACAATAAAGGGGCAGGGAGAGAGAAGGGAATCAGTCAAGAAATAAAATGCTATGGGAAACACGAGGAAATGAAGCATAAAATATAAAAAGTTCTTGTTGCTACAGGCAAGGGTCAAGACCTGCCCAGGGACTCCCCTGAACCAAAATGAATGAGCACATCTGTTTCCATGACTTTCAACATGGGGCTTGCAACATAGGCAACTTCCCTCCAAAACACGTACAGCTTGTCTATTAATTACACCCTTTATGTGACACATAATTGGACAAATTGGAACCCTGTTGTGCAATTACTCAGGTAGAAGTTCACACAGGGAAACCACAATTTTATGGCACTGAGTAATGACATGAAAGACCAATACTTTAGACAGAAAAAACTCATTCTCAGTTTTGGAAATATCAAGGCATTGTATTTTTGCATTATGAGAAAAACGGATGTCAGAATTTGAATTTTGTAACTAACCAATATTTTGCAATCACTGCCTCACAGGAAACAATTGTGGGGCAAATTTTAATCTGCGAATGCATTTAAACTAATCCTCCAATCCTATTTCTTTGATTGAAGGCTAGGTTCGATATTTTCAAGGAAAAACAACTTACCTCTTCTCTAAACTGGCTGTTTAACCATATGCACTTAAAACTTCTCCTGTTTTCAAAGTCTGTGATTTTCATTTTAAGCTAGGGAGGAGAGAGGGGGGAAAGAAGTGTTGTCATTATGCAGATGAACCAAAGAATCTTCCTCCATATATGGACAAGAAAGTCTCCTACCTGCTGATAGTAAAGTTTCTTGGGCTGTCTAGGCTTGAAGAACTGCAGGAGATCTCTTAAAGTTCCATCATAATTATGTCTAAGAGGGTTACCTGGGCCATCTCTGTAACTGAACAAGGAAGCCAGGAAAGAAGATTTTTGAAACACAAAGTTAGTTCAGTGCTCACAATCTGTACAGTTGGGCGACACAACTGAGAAAACCCCTACCCTACCCCAGTCACTATCCACTAAACTTTAGATAGCCATAAGGCCCAGAAGAGGGCTTCCAATGAGAAACGAAGGGCTTAGGCAGGCCCATATTCATCTGCAGAGAGTTTCTTGGACCATCATCTTAAGATTGACATATTACTGTCAGTGCTGCTGCTATAACTTTTACCATATTGACTATAAAACTTGAGAAAGAGTCATATTGACTATAAAACTTGAGAAAGAGTCAAAAGCTGCATCACTGTCTTGTGTTTTAATTGATGCAATTGTGATACTGTGCTTTGTTCCAAGCTTTCAGTCTGTGCAAGGTTCCCTCTCATTATGTTCTTTCTATATATGACAAAAGATTAGAGATTTGAGGGAGAGGGCACAGAACCAGGTTACTCTAGGGCAGTGTTTCCCAAACTTTTCTCAACCATGGCCCTGTTCCGAACTTTTTTTCCTTCCTGAGCTCCACCACCACCATCATACCGGAAAGGGACTGAAAATAGAGACACTTGGGGGGGTGCCCCCCTTTGAATATCCTGGGGACCCCCGGTTGGGAAACACTGCTCTAAGGAACGGTGCAGAAGCAGTTATGCAGATGTTACCTTTTTGACTCTATTTATCCTGAGGTAGTTAATTTTAGCCTGCTTTTCAATCCCATTGGATTCCCTGCCACAAGTTAGTTCCCTGTGCCTAGACTTAAGACCTCTCCAATTCTCTCAGACCTAGCACTGACAATGCTTAGGACCTGGGTTCTCATGTGTAAATGTTTGTAATCAGCAGGCACATCTACCACAGGAACTATAACTTAGATTTAGGGCATTAGCAACTTACCCCAAAGACTACTACAGTCATACCTCGGGTTGAAGTAGCTTCAAGTTAAGTATTTTCAGGTTGCGCTCCACGGCGACCCGGAAGTAACGGAGCACGTTATTTCCGGGATTCACCCCTCACGCATGCACAGATGCTCAAATAATGACATCATGCGCATGCGCGGAAGCAGTGAAATGCAACCCGTGCATGCGCAGACGCATGTTACGTTTCCTTCAGGATGCGAACGGGGCTCCGGAACAGATCCCGTTCGTACCCAGAGGTACCACTGTACTGTGCTAAAACTGCATAAAAGGCACTACAGCTGAAATATTAATTCAGATGATTGCTTCTTACCCTTGGGACTTGAAAAACTGTAGTAGCATAGGGTCTGTATTCAGCCTTTGGGCGACTGTCTTTGCAACCTAGGAAAATAAATGTTTTAAAAAATCAGAATAGAAAGAAGCCCAGTATTTGGTAAAGGTAAGACAGTGAATTTGAGATTGCACTGGGAACAGTCCACAATGCTTAGGTTTTCTCACTTTTGTCTGAAAGATACGTGCTGCTAATGAGCATTGGAGCCCTTTTAGTACATGAAGGGGCTCATGGTTTGCTTTAATTTTAAGGAAGAACAAAGTTACAGTACACGTGCAGGAGAGAACAAAGTGGAAGAGGTGACTATAACATGTCAAGTTGGAGAAGGGTGGTGCACTGTCAGAATACCCCACCAGGTACAGTACACTGAGCTAAATGAAGCAACTGTCTGGCCTGGTTTAAGGCAAGTTTCATATGTCTCATTCCAGACATATTTTATGTGACTACTACAATCTGGAATAAAGGGGCATTATTTTCAAAGATGTTCGCCAATCTGATGGTTTTGCACCTAATTTCATTGATGGAAACGTAAGGGAGTATATTTAATACAGTATACCCGCAACTTACGCACATTCAGCTTTATGAGCTCGGCAAAAAAAAAAAAAAAAGTGTGTGTGTGTGTGTATATATATGGCAGAAAAGAGGCAGAAAGGAGACAGGCGTCCAGGAAAAAAGGCTTTGGCAATCCCACCCACTAGGGAACCCAATGTTTTTTGACTATACACGGTTTTAGCTTTAGGCAAGTTCCCCAAAGATAACCCCTGTGTAAGTTGAGGGCTTACTGTACCTGAAAATAATTCATTCTGTTGGATAATGTGACAACAAAACCGGGATCATTGGGGATGGTCTTGTCACAGAAGATGACATCAACTCGGTGGTAAAGGTCTCTGAAGTACTCTTTTGCTGTTGGTAGCTCACTGCTATCGTTCTCAGGGTCATCCCTGTTAACAGAAAAGATTGCAGCTGGTTTAACTACACAAAGGTTGTTTTTAAAGCCTTGAAGCTTTTTGCACGGCCTTCAGAAATAATCCAAAGCAGCTGAATAGATCTGTGCTGCATAAAGGGAGTTTCTAAACAAAGCACAGACAGGTCTAGATCAGTGGTTCCCAAACTTTTTGGGCCATTCCCCAGCCCTGCCTGGGGGTTCAGCAAACTTATCCCCAGTGTCCCTTACCCTATAAAAAAGCATTATTCAGAATAGCTGTTTGCACAACACACTAAGGAAGATAATAACACAATAAAATTCAAACCCGTAACAATGAATTGCACATTTATTAAAAATCCAGTTTGAAACGATTTAGTTTAATTAATTCAACAAAATTTATGAACTTGATCCACAGATGATATTGCATGAAAAGCATCTTTACACATTCTTACTAATGAAAACGTAAGTGTGAAGAAAATTAGCTTAAAATATTTATATATAACCTCTTACCAAACCTCCACCTACTGTAACTAATTTATAGGAATATCAATAGCTATTACCAATAATTGGCCATCTTGTGACTTGTGACAACTCAGAATAATAAATGCAAACAAACAAACAAACAAACATGACTAAAGGAAATCATTTTGAAAGTGATTAAGAGCAGCAGGTTTAAACATGAAGCAAGGAAGCTTGTTTGCTCTAGGCTCTAGACTGGTCAGTCATAAAATCAATCCACACACTTGGAGGGGCCCAACTTCAACACCCCTGCTGCCCCCTATGACTCTTAGTGCCCCCCTCAGGTAATCCCACTGCCTGCCTGGGGAAAGAACTGCCCACTTTGGCAACCACTGATCTATATGAACATATATGAGCCTATTTCTCTAGGAAACAGGGGGTTGACACATTGATCCCTCCAAATCAACCATTTATGGTGAAAATTACATAATCTAAACAGAGTCTTTATAGGTTCAAACCAGCATTGGGAACCTTATGTCAAGGATTGCATTCCACAAACCAGGGTGAGTGAGGCCAGAATCAGCAGTGAGTAGTACTGGAGCTGATGGTGAGCCACGTATTTTCCTTTTTTGCTAACTGTTTCTCTCCCCACTTTATTCTCTTCCATCTTTCTTCCAGCTGCCCCCAAACCCGCCAAAGCCACGCTCCCCTGCCCTGAACACAACAATAATCAAATTTGCCTGGGAGATTTCTCCACTTTAGCCTATCTAGGACAGGTGGGTGCAGGGACAAGGAGGGGTTGGTAGTTCCTGACCACTGGTTCAAGCTATCAAGCAGACTTCTATACCAATTCTATTAATAATAAAAAAAGCACTGCAAAGCTTGTGTGGTGAATGATTGTAGTAAGCCTCAGTGATAACCTACTTTTGAAACACAATGATGTCACCATCCATGAGTTCATCAAGAGCTTTGTCAAGGGAAACATCATAGTCCTGAATTCTCTCCGTTAAATTCGGCTTAACTTCCTGAGGCAGAAAGGAAAGAGATATCACAAGACAGTTATCATCAAGGAGGAACAAATTTCCTTCCTATCCAAACTTTAAAATGTTTGTGTTTTTTCCATTCATACATACACAGTGCACTGTGACAGCAGCCACAAGGAGAGGTATCAATAGTACACACACCAAACACTCCAAAGACAAAGTGCAGACAATGACATCTCAGCTTCATAAGCCAAAACATGAAGCATCATTTTGATTACACACAGCCCTTTTACACAAGAGAGGAAGCAAACCAGGAAGGTTCATTAATTTCAATGGGTCTACTCTGAGCAGCACATTCACCTAATGATGTTTATAACAGAGCAACACTGGATTCCACAAAGTATTTTTAAGCTGGGTGAAATTTATGATTCAAATGGTATATTTTAGGGGGGGGGGGTATGATCACATTATTGACACCAGAGAACAATTTCGTAAAGTCTGAAACAGTGTAGTTTTTGTTAGATGTGAGCTTTTCATTTTAAAGAAAGTAATTTTGCAGAAATTCAATTTTTCAATAAATTCCTTAGTTCAGGTTGCAATGTGTCTATCTTGCAATCAAGGAATTTTGAGACTCCTTTGTTGTAATGATATGCAGTACTTCAGCAAAAGTTTCTAAACGAACAACCATAACATTGTGACCTAGCTTAAGGAATAGTAAGTGATCCAAACCTCATAGAGGATAAGATTAGATTCTTGGGGAAATCCTGCTCTTTCACACATAACCGGCAGCAAGTCACCTTTAAGGAAAAGGAAAGAAAGAGTATTTACCATTTACTACTCCAAATTTGGGAGGGGACAGACATCTCTTACAACATCCTGCTTTTTAAACATCCCATCTTCAAGTTTATAACACAACAAAGATAAAATGATGAAGCTACTCAACCAGCTGAGTTCAGGTAGGCTGTAGCACTAACATATGTAGTTCTACAACATTTTTCAACTATAACCTTGCGGACTTACGTATTTTGCAGGATATAGGTGTGTAGATATGTCCACAATAATTCAAACTCCGTGTCTTTGGATCATACATCTTCAGGAACAGCATTACATCATCTACAAATTGAGAAACAAAAGTTTGTAGCAGAAGAAAGCCTCCAATTGAGGACAAGTTACTTTTGTGCAGGTTAAGGAACATTTTATTTAAATCAAGAAGAGGGGAAATGGTATGGATACTTCGTTATCCAATGAAGTAGTTCCATTAGCACAGGGGTGGACAACCTCTAGCCCAAGGGCCAAATATGGTCCTTCAGGCCCCACCCCTCACTGGTCTTGCTTTTCATCCAAAATGGTTTGCCCAGTTGGAATGAGTCCTTAAACTCTGATAATACCATTTTTCTCTGAATGGACGATAGAGAGGGGTGTGTACCTGCAGAAATGAACCTACTGTACACAAAGGTAAAATTTACATTCACTCTTCCACCCAGGTGCACCAGGCCCACTGGCAGACCAATTCTGCGTTACAAAGACGTCTGCAAATATGACATGAAGGCTGGCAATATCTACCCTGCCGTGTGGGAATCCCTTGGAGATGACTGCAGACAGTGCCTGGAGACAGACAGACAGTTCGTGCATCCGTACCAGTGACCACAGGAGGAATGACCACTAGGAGGAGAGCAGAGAGAAGAAACGCCATGGTACTTCTGCAGCAGCACAACCGGACACCTTCACATGCCCCAGCTGCAACAAAACATGTCTCTTCCATATCAGTGTCTACAGCCACAGCAGGCGCTGTAACCTTCCAACAGTTTGACTTCACCCCCCAAAGGTGCACTCCTCCGTTGTCTCCAGAAACAGACACATGCCAACCATGGCCCTCAGAAGGTTGTCCAGAAGGGAATGTGGTCCTCAGACTGAAAAAAAGGTTCCACATCCTTGCCTTAGTGCAACAGAACTCTTCCCTTTCATTTCTCCATGCCCTACCAAATCTGTTCTGGAGGGTTGGGGAGAACCACAAAACAGATTTAGAAAGAGGCACAGGATGATGAGAGGGTTGGGAGGATGGGCAGTTCTGTTGCACAGCCAGAAGTCCTTGAGATAATAGAACTACTTCATTGAACACTATCCTAGGTATTAAAGAGTTTTTATTATCAGGCTCTTATCTACCTAAAGGGATTTCTAAAATGCAAATTTGCAGTCTGTGCTGTAATTTCAAAGTGACAGCTATTTATTCACTCTCAGAACAACTTTGTGTCACCTGAAAACTTGTACACTCCACTTCCAAGCAAAATGGATACAAAAGTCATAAGCTTCCGTACATTCCAATGGCTGGGATCCAAATGGCTTGGATATACCTAGTGGAATTTTTGACTTCTTCGCCTTAAATGGAAGATTCCCAGAGCATAATGGACACTACATGCGAAACTTCCCTCAGGTTTAAAAGAGGCTTGCCATGTGGTACAGGGAACTGCTATTTTGCGGGGAGAGGGGAGTGATTTTATCGGTGATAACAAATACACAAAAAATAACTTGGATATATGGGAAGGTAGCCACAAGGATCTTAGGACTCAGGTCAACATCTTAAATGTATGCTTACGGTCTTTGTCAAACTTAGGTAATGTTGCTCCTGTAGCAGCCATTTCTGGATCTACAGTTTCTAGGAATATTGTCCATGGATTTTCATTGTCACTGAGCTCAATCATCTGTGAAGTTAAGGAAAGACACCAGATTGGGGTGGGGAGGGGAAGAGGTCACACTGTGAAGAAAGGCTTTCTTCAGTATATATTTGTTATGGCGGCATCAGGTTGTTTGAAAGTGTGAAATACTGCTGTGGGTTACTTAGAGGAGGGGCGAGATAAAAATATGACAAACAACAAACATGCCTACATCAGCCCCACAGCTGCTTAAGAGAAAATAATAATCTCTTTTGGACATATAGGTTGCTGGAGTCATTGATCAAGGTGCCCTGAAATATAGAGATGTGACAGAACATAACAAGAGCCTGGCTGCTGGATCAGGCCAATGGCCCATCTAGTCTACCACCTTGGTCTCACAGTGGCCAAACAGATACCTATGGGAAGTGCGCAATCACACACCCCTTCTCATGCCACAACTCTCTTCCAACTAACATCCCCAGCAACTGGTACAGGGGAATCCCCATTTATGCAGAGGTTCTATATCTGGACGTGCATGAGTAGGGATTCCCCTGTTCTGCCCCCGCCTCTTTTTGGCATTAAAGATGGTGCGTCTGTCAGCGGTAGTGCGTGTGCTGATCACACACAAGTGGGGAGGCCCTGCCTGTATTCACAGGCATATTGCCTCCCACAGTGAAGATAGAACACAGTCAATGTGGCTAGTAACTTTTAATCTGTGAAGTTATCTAACCCCCTTTTAAAGCTATAGAAGTTGTCGCCATTCACTACATCCATCTAAAGGGGCAGTGATAAAGCATTTTCCTAGTGAAGTACATCTCTACAATGAGATCCATGTTTTGGCTCTGTTTAGATCCTGCTGCATATCCACCTCTACCCTCTCCCCTATATCAGAATGCACTGAGGCAAGAATAGGTGTTCTAACATTTCAAAACAAGCCATGCCTTTCTAGCATCTGAACAGCAATCTTGCCAACCTCCAGATGAGACAATTCCTTACATCCCACTTCTACTGAAGTTCTGGAAACGCTGCCCTATTATCCAGAGGCTATAAAATGATTATTAACTTTCTGGAGGACCTGAGTTACAAAAGAATTAAACATTCAACCAGGACTTCACTGACATGTGCAATGAACAATTGTGATTAAGCATACACAAGATGGATGCCCTAATCTGAAGCGCTACATTAAGAAAAAGAATCTCTTATTTCACTGGTGCATGTTTTACTGCTCAATGCATAAGTGCTACAACAAAATTTAGAATTAATATTCCCTCTACCACGGCACACTCACAGTTTTATTGCCATCAGCTTCGTTGTCTAACATGGCTGGCCTTTTTGTCCCATTACTTCGGGCTTGCATTGGCCACAACCGTATTTGATCTTGTGGAAAGCCCTACAAAGGTGATGGTGGGGGGTGACATTTAGAAAGAGGTCAGACATTACAGAATTACAAATGTTCCATAAAAGGCAACACAACTGATTGGATAAGATCTCTCACAGAAAGCTCACCATTGTTTGAGACAAGTTTTGAACGAATTCTGCTAGTGTTGAATTTTTCAGCACTTTGAACACAGTGTATTTCACTTTTTCTTCATCATACATGTCGTTGCCTTGATGGCCACAGAACTGGTCCTCTGTTACTATCTGAAATTACAAAGCATGATTTGTTATGGAAATCACCAAGCAACTGCAGCAGTTCACAATTGAAGCTTAGCCTCTTTTCCTTTAGGCCTTACCACACCACAGGGTTGAGGAACCTTTTGGCCCTCCAGATGTAGCTCAGCTACAAGTCCTATCATCCCTTCCTGAGGCTGATGGGAGTTGCAGAGTTGAACATTTGGAGGGCCAAAGTTTCTCCACACCTGACTTATAGGATCATGGCATGCCCCCGACCCATGTAAATCCCAGTGTGAGGATCCGAGCAGTGGCACAAAAGGACCAGGTTTCACTGTGCCAACATTAATGCCCAGTTTGGGTTCCAGCATCACAGCTGTGCTCATGTGATTTCAATGACCTGCTTGGTACAGAAGGCTCAAGCAAGGGGCTCCTACACTGCTCAGTCTAAGAATCCTATGGATGTATGCAGTGAAGGCCAGCCCACAAAGTGGTTATTTCTTGTAGCAAACATAAGGATTCCCTGCCAAGGCAGTTCTGCTGAAATTTTCAGACATCCTACAGTTGCAGCAATGCAAGCTAGTGTACAAACATCTGCAGTGAAAACTGGGGTACTACTGTGGTTCGACGCATGAACTGTGACCTAGAGGTCCCTGGCTGACATCTAAGCTCTTATAGGCAAGTCATTCTCTTTCAGCCGCAGCTCCACATGCGTAAGATGGAGTAATAATGTTAACTTATATTAATAAAAATTATCACAAGGAATTGAGAGGGAACCTATACACATTGTTTGGGGAACTTGGAAAAAGAGTGCCATGTACAATTAGTCATTGTAAATGGCAAGTACACAAAACAGGATAAGTTCTTGGCCATGCCACAATTTAAACCCAACAACACTGGTCAGTTTGGAGCAGAAGGTGGCATTCATTGCTAGTCCTACTCAGAGCGTAGCCACTGAAATTAATGGACAATACTAACTAAGGTTCATTCATTTCAATGGTTCTACTATTTGAGTATAACTTAGTTGGACACAGTTTCTTATTAATTATAAAACACTTAATGCCAAAATAGGATTCTAAGTGGTTATCAGCACAAGACACCAGAGCTGAGTGCTGGACTTTGACTGGAGAGCTCCAAGGTTAAACACCATGAAGCTGACCTTGGGCTTCTCTCGTTCAGACTAACCTAACTCACATCCATATGCAGTGGGATACAAATGTGAACATTATCAACAAATAATGCAAAATGAACTGGTATGTATTTCCAGGCAAAGGATCCTATATTTGCATGTAGCTTACCTGTACTTGCATGTAGAGGTGGGCTTCTTGCCTCTCCTTTCTCTTCTGAGCCTCTATTCTTTTTTCTTCTTGCAGCCGTTCTACTAGTTGCTGAGGAATATCATGATCAGTGACTGCTTGCAAAACCTCACCTAGAACATATGAAGTGTGACAATTATTGCGCCTTTTCAAATACTGTCATCCAAACAAAAGCAGCAAGCACGATGAAAACCCTGATTTTTTGATATGTAATATTCATGCAAACATTATCCTTCCTGCACCCCACTGCTTTGCATGCATACAGACTTGGGAGTTTCATTGTGAATGTCTGCTGTATGTTTTGAAAGATGATCCCTAGTGCTACCCAGAACTGAAGAAAAGATACGTACTTAATTTTGACTCCCTGATATAAACCAACATATACGCATTGGTACAGTGCCGTACAGATAGGTCATCATCGTGGCCTCCATAGTTATGCTCAATTGCTTCTTCTTTTGTACATCTAGATACAACGTCATCATCAAATTTACACCACTGTAAAGGAAAACAAACAAACAAGATTTGACAGAGTTAAGCATCATATGTATAATTTAACCTAAAATGACTTTAAAAATTGCATATCTATCTTCTTGGAAGAACATGATATTGATTTGGATGCAATATTAAAAACTGACAGTACAAAAAATGAACTATTAAAATAGTCATTCAAATTACAAAACTTTCATGAAACCTCAGTCAACCTTAAATCTTAATTAAGAGAAATCAGCTTATATGTGATGTGGTCCAGTCAAGAGAGCTGGCCTTGCTTCTGTCGGACAGTAAAGTCTCCTTCCTAGCTCAAGTTTCCCACTTTTAAAATGGTAAATGTGGCATACCTCACAGAACTGGTCAAATGGAAAACAAAACAGTTAAAGTTTTCTTTAAATGAGAAATATAAGTTAATGTGCCATCTTACATCAAAAGCCATCATTGTTTTCTCCAAAGTACTAAGCTGCAATTTCCCCCAAATCACCCCCAGAAGCATAGCTTTAAGTTGAATTTAATGAAGCAGAAGAGAAATATAACTTGAGATTCTAAAAACACAAATTTAAGTAGCGTTTCTTTCACTGTGGTTCTTCAGCTGATACACAGAACGCAGGTGGGTGATATGAAGTCTAAAAAATGCTAGGCTGGGCTTCCTTTAGCTGACTTGCTGGTACATAAATATGCCTTCAAGATTAACTTCGTATTGCAACAAGCATAACCCTGGTCCTCCTCTCAGCTTACTGCAATCAAATGCTACCAATGTGCAGTTAGTTATCTTAAAGAGGAAATGGGGGAACTTGTGGCTCCAGGTGTTGTTGGACTCCAACTCCTATAAGCTTCAGTTATCAGGGATGATGGGAGTTTGAGTCCAGTTGTATCTGGAGAGAAACAGGTTCCCCATTCCTGTCCTAAAGCTCCAGACCAATCTTATTTCTATATTAGTCATAGGCCGTACCAGAATACAAAACGCAGTAAGCAGTATTTTCTGGAGAGAGGTAAGTGTGGAAGCAAAATGCTCAGGCATACACAGAGATTTTGCAGTTTCCCACTGTCTTTGACAGCGCAACCTCCCTGCCCAAAGATAAGGGGCCCTCCAGAGTAACACGCTATGAGGCAGGAGGGGCCACCAGCAGAAGTAAAGGTGAGCCAACCATGCCATGTATTTGTGGAACTTGGCCTGTACATTTTCTCTGGAGTAGGCTCTCCTTCTTAGAAGCCTATATTGTAACAAAAACCTTAAGCTAAGGTTTCAAAGTTGCTTTATTAAAGGATTTTCAGCAGGCTTTTAAAAGGATACTACAATATCTTCATGGAGCTATACTTAAAAGGTTGGCTGTTTTTCCATTACTTACTTTTCCATCCCCTTTAGGGTTCAAGTAAACGACATAATGTCCACCATGGTTATCTCCACTGTGAACTAGCACTGCATGAAGTATGTAGTTTGCAGCATCCTTAGGGTCTGTTTTTTGCAAAAATTCATCAAGAGGCAGCTGATCTGGAAACTCAAACCTGTTTTTCATTTTTGAAAAAAAAAGAGTGTGTTACATGTGGCTATTTTTTATTTTTAGAAATAACTATTTTTGTGAATGAATGCTGACAAACAACTCTTGGAACAAGAAAAGGTTGAAAAATTGTAAGTACATCGTCTCTGACATCAATTGCACTGACTGGGCTCATAGGTGCTACATTTCACTGGCACAAAACTTTCTGCAATCAAAGGAAGAATCCTATGGGCTGCTGCCAAAGGTCATGGTTCAAGGAGTAGTTTCGTAGGTTCTGAGACTAGACTCTTGTTTCCAATAACTGCATGCAAAGATGGAGTGGAGAACCAAGAGCAGATGAATGACTTTTTATTCAGCGTTGCAAAAATGCATAGACACAATGCTGCAGGGATGTTTCCCCACAGTGGCTCTAATTCCGTGTCCATTTGTGCTGATTTCTGCCCCGTCCCAACCTTTAGCTGTTACTGTATTAGCTTCTGCTAGCGTTGCAACAGCTAAAGCAGCAGCCTGTAGAAGGCATGCAGAGTGAAGCTGAATATCTTTACCCCATTTGACAAAGGTGAGAAAGACAGGTGTAGGAAGATGTTTTATACCAAAACAAGCAAGTCCATCAAAAAAAATTTTTTCCTTCCAGTAGCACCTTAAAGACCAACTAAGTTAGTTCTTGGTATGAGCTTTCGTGTGCATGCACACTTCTTCATCTGAAGAAGTGTGCATGCACACGAAAGCTCATACCAAGAACTAACTTAGTTGGTCTTTAAGATGCTACTGGAAGGAAAAAAAATTTTTTGTTTTGACTATGGCAGACCAACACGGCTACCTATCTGTAACAAGTCCATCAAGTTCACTATTACATATTGGGGGGGGAGTGTCTAAGTTGTGGCCCTCCAGATGAGGTTGGATTCCAGTTCCCTGTAGCTAGCATGACTAATGACCAGGGATGATGTGAGCTGGGAGTCAAGCAACATTTGGAGGCTCACAGGTTCCCCAACCCTGGTATATAGTGACTTGCAGCAGCTCTTTAAGGTTTCAGACAAAGGAGCTTTCCAGCCCTACCTAGAAATGCCAAGGATTGAGCTTTGGGCCCTCAGCATGCAAAACATGTATGCTGCCACTCAGCTATCTCTCTTCATAAAACATGGAGGGGCACAAGATGGCAAGACACACCTTGTGCCAGCACTGGGAGTCCTCAACTCATTCTAGACCTATCTATGTATGTGTAACTATGAACAGAATTGCGGCTGACATATTCCATCTGAAACCGGTAGTTTCATAACATCAGTGCAAATATCACTGTGCACTATATAACATCTATGTGTTGTACTTATGCATTGTTCTTGATTTAAGTTCTCCTCAAAGTAGACCAGTTTACGTTCATGGGCCTCAGTTAGTCATGTCCACTAATTTCCATGTGTCCAAGTGTTGTACACAACAGGAATTTGGACAAAATGCTGGGCAAAAAGGATTTATCTCCATGCTTCCTGAAGATAAATCCTTTTACACACAATGATTAGATTACAATCAATGATTAACAAGACTGCAAAATTAAGTCAGTGTTCTGGAATCATCATTACCTTGGGCTGTGTGTTGCTGCTGTTCTTTGGCTTTTCAGAATAAATTTTAAATGTGGCAAGCTAGAATTCTGATAAGGATTTAGCATTTCCAGGTATCTAATTTTTGGCTTTAATACAACACAATATTGATTACCTATCATTTATCTTGATGTTCTGGTCAGTCTGGGGATCATACATGAACCTCATGAGCTGTAGATGCAACACTGGTGGCAGCGTTAAGAACTTTACACCTTTTTCTGCCTCCTGCATGTTAAAGGAAGAAACATCTGCATTAACGGTGGAATTGACATCACTCTCTGAAACAATAATTTTACTTACAGAACTGAGGTTACCAACGTGACACTTAGCATGCAGGACTATCCTGAAAACGTTTGTTATCACACAGATGAGGAGTAGCATACCTGCAAACCATGTTCTCCTGCATCGTATTTATTATCCCCATCCAGCTGTTCCACGGCAACATAATCAATGAAGGACTCAAATACTGAAAAAGAGAAGGGGTATAAAGAAAGGAGGTGTTACCAATCACACACAGAGGCTCCATGAGAAATACCACATTCAAGAACCCAGCACAGTCCCCAGACCCTAGTTGTACAGTGACACTAGTGCAGGTTAAAGAAAATTAAGATCCAGGATGAACAGCCCTGCTCAACTCTGTATCTGCCACAATCAGCCAGTGGAAGCCAGACCTATCCAGGCATTAGTAACTGGAAAAAATCTCAGCCAGGAGCCTTGGTTGCAGACTCATACCCTGCTCATGTGGGGAGACTATTAACATGGGCAAGAGAAAGGCTGCATTAACTGAATTGGTACAACCTGGTTCAGGTGTCAACATATCCCCAAGGAAAAATGAGTGTAGCAAACATGCTTGTCAGGTTGAAAAGTTCTAGAGAATCAGACATTTAGAAGTTACCCAGATGCCACTGTCCAGTCCCATGCCTCGCAGCAGAGACTAGGTGCACCAGCACAAAAGGTGCTTGTAGGGCAATAGATTCAACCAAGCCAAAGCCCAGAGGGAAGGGGAATGCCCCTCAGGTTCTTTGAACTTGATGCTTTTGGGGGGTGGGTTAGGGTTGATTCTCAAGAAGACAATATATAGCAGGCACTGAATATCTCAGGGAAAAAGGGCTTATCTAAATCACATGGATTTATAAACTATATACTTACTGCTTTTCTTTCCCTTTATACTTAGCTGAATGTCGTAATAATCCTCTATTCGTTCAGAACGATAGTCTACGTGTTTGCACTGGATATAAGACTGTGAACAAAAATAGGGTAAAGAGATATCAGTGCATACCAACAACAAAAGTAGCACACACAAACAGTGTCTCAAAGTTAGCTTTTAAACCAAATACATACCACCATTTTCCCCCTGAATAATTTAGGGATAGTGCCTTCTACACAGGTGCCTTTCATTTTATTTTCAACATTATCAAGCAACTGAAATAAAGCAGAAAGTTTGCATTGGAAACACACATCTATTTAATTTATATACCCTTTAAAAGAAGCTGGGTGGGGCATGGGGGCTCCCATTGCTCTCCCATCCAGATCTGGCCCACCTCCCCTCAGTTCCAGCAACACTGCAACATTTATTTTATTTTGTTCCATTTCTGTTCCATCCATCCATCAGGTCATGACTCCCAGGGCGGGTTACAACACGACCAAAAAACACCATGACATACAAAAATAATACAAATATAGCAATTAAAACATGAATTAAAATCCAACTGACTTGTTCACAGAGCAGCGAGTTAATAACTCAGATATAGCTAATTGGGAGTAAAACAAAATCCTTAAAAATTCTGGGTACAACTTTAACTGGTGCTGAAAGGTCAACAGCACTGGCATTTGTTGCACTATGGAAGGTAGGGGTTCTGTAATTGAGGTGCCACATCTTGGAACTTTTTATTTCACCCAGTGATAGGCTGGGCCTCTGCTACAGTTCTTAAACACAGGCTGGTTGCAATAGGGAAAAGTGTTCCTTCGGGTACTTGGGATCCTAAGTCATTTAAATCTTTATATACAAACACACTGAATTGTGCTCTGTAGCATACAGGCAACAAATCAAGGATGTCAGAATTGGTATTATGAGATACCTGCTGGCTATGCCAGTCAAAATTCTGGCAGCCATATTATGCTCTAACTGCAGCTTCCAAGCAGTCTTCAATGGTAGCCTTAGGTAAACCTCACTGCCGTCATCCAGAGCTGTTCTAGCCAGCAACAACTGTATCCCAATATAGGGTCTCTGCGCCACTGAAGCCAAAGGCAGATCTAGAGCCAAGAGTGCCCCCAAGCTATGAACCTGTCCCTTCAAAGGGAGAAGAATCCCACCCAAGACAGGCTATCCACTTAATTCCAAGACTGGAGGAACCACCAATCCACAGTGTTACCCAAGTGGGATTTCAACTTCAGTGTACTGGTCCTCATCCAGGCCATTACTGCCTCCAAACTACAGTGCTTTCAGATCACCCTCTCAACACTTCAAGCTACTTCTGCTTTCCTAACAGAAAATTATTTGTTTAGTTTTAATTCTAGCTAAAGGTCCTGAATAAAGGTCCTGGGTGGCACTTTCTTAACACAGAAATATAAAGAGACCCTACTTAGAGGAGTTCTAAAAGTTAAGGTTTTCCCCGTCAGATATTCCTCCTCTATGTGCAGGAAACACAACTCTGCACATATAGGGCAGGACACTAATAATGTCTACACAAATTCCAGGGCTGAGATTTCAACAATTAAATTAAATTTGATCACTGGCTCTAACTAAACCTGGAGTATAAGTAAAAGATGATTTAGGGTGCAATCTAGCAAGAAGCAATTTTGCACAGTCTAATCAAACCAGGAGATATTCTGCAACTTCAGTTCATTTCAGTGGGGCTTGTGTGGAACAGCCTCCCTCTGGATTACCCTGTGAGTGACATGATATGCATAACTGCAACAAAACTGTATGCTAATCTTGAACAGAAAAAGGGGAAATACATACCACTCGACATAGTTCCTGAACGTCATGTTGCATGAAGCTGTCTAACGTCTCCCATCTTTATTAAATAGTGGGGAAAAAGGCACTTATAAAATGGCCACATTGGAAAACAATTGTGAAGTTATTAAAAATATACCTCGTGCCGTACACCAACAAAAAGCCCAGCTAAGAAAGACTGTGCAACCTTTGAAATCCCAGAATGAACCATTCTCATCATGTGTGGACACGTAAGTGCATAAAGCATGAGCAGAAAACCTGCGACCTAGATCACGCCTACCATTTCAAATGGCCTGCCACTCCATATCTTGCTCATTACAGAACCGGGCTTGGTGCAGTTTCCTCTCTTCGCATCTCAGTGCTTGTGTGTGTGTGTGTGTGTGTGTGTGTAGTGCATCTGCATATATCTCAAGCAAGCCCAGTACTGCAGTGGGGAGATTGCCTAATAGCTAATGCAGCCCTTGGGCTTAAAGGCTTAGCACAACTGGCACAAACTTTTCTTTCAAAGAAAAATTGATCCTGATTTCCCTGTGAAAAATCACCTGACTGTTGGTGGGAGAGCACTTCCAAACAGGCTTGCGCCATAAGAGGTATGCATTGAAACCGGGGCTCCCCATTCTGAACCACCACCACCCATTTTAGCAAGGGGTTTCAATGCAAACTGTTTTGCACTAATGGGGCAATCCCCTTTGAAGGCACACTGGCGCTGACTGGTACTGGGAGCGCACCTTCAAAGGAGGTTGCTGTAACTGCCTAGTAATCTACTTCAAACATCAAAAGGTGTTTATCGCCTGACATCAGTATGACATCAGGAGACTGACAGGTGGGTGGGTGTTCCCACCCAGTTGTCATAAACTTGACCTTGGGTGTGGAGGAGGCTCACGGATCTGGCATGCCAGCCAGATCCAGTTCCCCACTCCTGCCTGGTCCACCCCAACAGGGAGCATCTCTCCAGGGTGTCAGTCAGAGAGTCTTCTCAATTACAATGGTTTTCCTAAACTCTAAGTTGGCTAGAGATCTTCTGTTACTGGGCAGCATATAAAGAGTATGAACCACCTCTTGAGATACTTTTAACTGCAGGTGCCAAGGGCAGAACTTGAGGGCTTCAGTGTTCTACCACTGGGCTATGATCCCTCCCCATAGATTCCTGACAAAATGGTGGGCAAAATGCACATGGAAGGGTTTGCTATACTAAAAGGATCCGTTGAGGCATGCAAACAATGGCAGGATCCCCTTCAGCAAGAGCCTGTCAGGAACAGAGGGCTTCACCACAATTAACATACTCAGTCTTGGTTCATTTAACAGATGGTCAAAGCCACTTCTGAGAAGAAGTAGGCTGAGAATCTTTGGTTAAGAAACTGGCCAGCCATGAAGAGCCATCTGATATATTGGCAGCACTTACCCAAAGGATTTTGTCAGCTTCTTAGTTCCTACTGGTTTGTCGCTATGCTGAAGCTCATAGAACACCCTCTGCAATGCTAAAGGAACACTTTTTGATGAGTCATCTCCTTCTGTGGGCATCATGTACACAGCCTAAAAAAGAAACCAATTTAATTAGGACTACAGAAAAGGGTCTCATAGCTCACATGGTTGTATTTATTAATCCATTTCATCGTGATCAAAAATCTGTCAGACAGGCCAACATCAGTAAAACTTATTTGAATAATCTGCCCATGTACTCTGCTGACACTAAAGGGAAGGGGAAGGCCCTGCAATATCCAGCAGTTTCATCATATTGCTTACAGTGGAACAGTTGCTCAAATCAGACTGACAGCTTAATTTTCAAGATGCCCAAACTATTGCTGCATCACAGCAAGCTAACTGCTATCCTACATTCTTGTTGGGCCTTGGCATTTGATGCTTATTTAAATGAACCTTCCATTATGACATTGCACCAGATTATTTGGAGGGAGGGGTGTCCCTGAAAAAGAGTGCCTTTAGTATTCTCTTCTCTTCCCCCCCCCCAATCCTTTCCAAACATATCTGAAATTTGTCATGCCCAGAACTCCAGATGTGTCAGAGAGCAATTCTGACACAGAGGTGACCACTATACAGCACAACTCTCCCTCAGGGATGGCATGGACCCCAAGCTAGCCTGAGGAAGAACAATCTGCAGGAAGAATTAATCTTGGCACCAGATTAACCCTCTGAAAATTACAGGTGAGTTCAGACCTCTCAAACAAGGAACCAGAATGCACAGCCTCATCATATCTCCACAGGTGAACTCTCACCTGTAAAGTTCTGAGGAGAGGAGAGGAAATTTAACTGAAGACCATCAAGTGATGCTGGAGTGCAAGGCACCAAGCTGGGCAGATAAGGGTAGGCTGGTCTTGGTCAACACTTGGCAGGACGGCTTTACTATTTTTGCACCCATCTCAGTTCAGACCCTTATCAGATCAATTTACAGTGAGAGTGGGAGCATGTAATGGGAACTGTCCTAGGTCCTGTCCTGCCTGACTCTAATCAATCTGCTACCAGACACACAACACAGTAAAGTTTCCTCTAAATCATGTTCAGCACCTTGCAGAACTGGAATTATGCACAACAGCACAATTTTTATTGCTGTATTGTCTCAATTCAATACACACATCCAACATCTTGGGCATTTCCCTACACCAGGGAAATATTCCAGCTCCCAATGATGGAGGTTCAAGTACCCGAGGATCCAGCTACATATCGGACTGTATAAATCTAGGGAAACATTTGCCATAGATAATACTGCATCGCTCTTAGCTAGGGCTAAGAGAATGCATAATTAAAATTTCAAGACTAGGTATTTTCACATTGCAGAAAACAGACGCAATCTTCTAGTCATTGAGGAGACATTCTCACCTGGCTCAGTACAAGGCAGCTTCCTATGTTCCTGAAGGGAAGGGCAGTGGCTCAGTAATGGAGCACCTGCTTTACACATAGAAGGTCGCAGGTTCAATCCTCGGCATCTCCAGGAAGAACTGGGAAAAACTGCCTGGAATCCTGGAGAGCCACTGCCAGCTAGTGTTGACCATGCTAAGTTAAATGGTCTGAGCTGGTATGAGGCAGCTTCCTACGTGACTGACAGTATGCCCATTTAAAAGCATGCAAGAAAGGGGTCAGATGGGTTTTACTTATCTGTTAATCGCCAGAAAGAGGGAGGAAACATACACCAATTCAATTCTCAGATTACATTCAACTGGGAAGGACTGAGAACACCAGTGAATTTAGACAAAGGGCCCTAAAGGGATTAAAATGTGACATGGCAAAAGGCTGCATTGTGTGGGTGACTTAATCGAAGAGCAGGGGAATAGTTCCAACTATTCACTGGTGACACAGGAGTGAGGGAGAAAACTAAAAACACAGAATGCACAAGAGAGGGAATTAGGAGAGCAGCTTGTGTAGAAAAGTCTGAAAAGGAGACTAATGCAATCCAAGGCTGTGCAGAAAATGTTGTCATCACAAGGGCCATGTTATGCTGCTAAACTCCCTTGGAAGGACTGCATCCCGAAAGAATTAAATGCAATAAATAAACAGTACACTTAATGGCTAGAGACTGTACTAAGTATTTTGGAAATGTGTGTTTGATATGCATTTGGACCCTGCTTATTTTAACCAAAGTTCGCATGAAGGTTTCTGAGATCAAGGAGCAGGGTTGGCTGCTCAAGGCGGCAAAATTAACCTTTCAATACTATCCTGATTTTAACCACTGACTCGAAAACTGCACAGTCTCTTTGGTTTCTTAGAACAACAAACAACACTGGGTTAAAGGCTGCTAGTGACAAATGAGTAGACCACAAGAAAGGAAAGTAGAACTCTGGGGGATTAATACAAGATTAGGATGAGGAGAGACTAAGAACAGGAATAGCAAGGCATATTACAAGCACGTAAAAGAAAAAAAATAGAAATACACCCTTGAAGAATGAAGACAAGCAGTCAATAAAAGGGAATCAAATAGGAAACTTACGGGCCAGGATCACTGGTATATCTAGCTATGTGTTGTCTACACTTACTGGCAGTGGCTTTCCAGGATTTCATACTGGGAACATTCCCAGTCCTACCTAGAGATGGTGAGGATTCAACCTGGGATCATCTGCAAGCAAAACACTCTACCACTAAGCTGTGGTTCCACCTCAATACCTCAGTACAAAGCCTGCTGATATTTCAGCAGGCAAAGTAATATGCCAGGCTGATGTCCCTAGGGAAAAGGGGGAAGGGGCACACCCAGCTAACAAGACAACATCAATGGTAGGAAGTTGAGAAAGTTTTTTTTTAAATGGCTGGTATCAATAGAGACAAAGGAGGCCATAGGAAGAGGAGGGAGATGAAGAGTAGTTCTGAACCCCCTGCTACATAGCGAAATTAAACCACTGAAGTAGAGAGAAGCTGGGAAGTTAACAGGAGTTGAAAAACTTTAAGAGCTGGTTTAGGTGATAAAACAAATCTGCTTCTATAACTAGCAGATTATGAATGGAAATCCTAAACAATACAAAGTAGGCGACTGAATTTAGCATGGTACAAAGAAAGGGTTTGGGGTTGGGGAAGAAAAGCAACTGAAGTCACTGCATAAATGCAAAGTAACAAAATAATTTATTTGGCAGGGTTGTCAAAAAAGGAGGTTCTGAATCTGCAACTTCTCTAGGCAACTTGGACTGTATGTCATTCACAATTTTATATCGGATCAGGGGGAAAAACACAGAATGCATATGGAACTGAGTTTGCAAAGTCTCAATTCTCTCTCTGGGTGGCAAGAGTAAAATTGCCAGGTGAGCTTCAGTATCCTCACACAGCTCTTTGTTAAAAACTTGCTTTTAAAAGAGTTGTGGTCCTCAGTAAACTGGGCCAACATCACACCCTGCAGAACCTAAACCCTTAGTAGAGTTATTATATGGGGCTCAGATTTGGACAGGCACTCACCTTGTATCTATGGAAGCTGTCCAATCAAAGTATTTAAGGCAAATTTTCTCTGTGCCATCCTGTGTCCCAAACGCATCATTGCGCCTAGAGGCTAATCTTCCCTCGGTAGAATTGCAGATCTGGCGTAGGACACTTAACTATTGGCTTCGCGTAAACTCAAATCCCCCCAGTCTAATACCCCTAGGGCTTCAAGATTGTCACAAGAGTGCCTGGACGAAAACTGTCTATCAAAAACTTCACTCTTGCGCTTTATCACCACAACAGCTACTCACTTTGGGTGAGTAAAGAAAACAGTCTAATTTGTCAGCGCCTAAATGATACTGAGTGTCAGAACAACTTGGCCACAATAAGGACATTTTGCCCATGGTATGAATATTTTCCACCTTCCCATTTCGACTCTCTGGCACCCTATCTACATAACCTAGCAATTCTAAAATACAGACGGGCTTTTACTCTTGCAAGATTGAATGTATTGTCCTCGGCTGTACTTGAGGGATGATTCCAACAGATTCCACATGAAAAACACTTGTGTGCCTGTGGAGATGGCAGTACTGAATCGGTTGTGCATGCCCTTCTGGCTTAAACTCTTTATAAAGACTTGAGGAATGAGAATATCACCCCTCTTTTATTGTCCATTCTGAGAAAGGCTACAGTGTCCTTTCTCTTGGCAGATCAAGATGAGCAGGTGACAGCAAAGGCTGCAAGGTTTTTAGCTGGGGCCATCAGAATAAGATCCATTATTTGACTATTGATTCAAAATCCTAAAATGTATTTTATATAATTTTATATAATTATTTCTATTATTTGTATATCGTATTGTTGTTTTATGGCTATGGCTGATGGTTGATGCAAATAAAGATTCATTCATTCACACCCTGCAGAACCCTAAACATGGGTACACAAAGTAGGGACTGATACAAATTGAGAGTGGCAAGGAAAAGCAAAAGTGAGAAAGCAAGAGTTCTTTTCTTTGACCAACCTAAAAGGAAATCATAATCAGGAATGTATTAATATCAGAGAAGCCTCCCTTAGGGAATGACCATAAAAGAACCAGAAAGACAGGAAGAGACAAAAGATACCACTCTTTGCAGTGACAGGTGGTGGTTGTTTGCATAAAAGCCTAAGAAAAGCACATTCATTGCTCAACTAAAACACTGTGACAAGGAAGTTGAATAGCTGGGTGGTGGGGAAGTTACTTAAAAAAAATTAAGCTTATTGCAAGACTATGTATTGAGCAATCAGGTCAAGCGAAAAGCCAAACACTATGCTCGCTACACTCCTGAAGGATCATAGCAGATAGTGCTACTTCCAGAATGAACCACTCATCTCCTAGACACCATAGACATTAGAAATTTGTTAGAATCAGCTGCATGCATAACCCCAGAGTGGGGGGCTGGCCCCATAGAACAAAATACTGGACTAGATAGGCCTTATTCTGATCCAGCAGGGCCCTTTTTTGTAGGCAGAAGGAAGAAAAAGAGAGATAATGGGCACAGACAAGGAGCTGTATCCAGTACTAGTCCTACTCAGAGTAGAGCCACTTAAATTAATGGGCATAACTAACTAAGCTGTATACAACCTGGTGATTTCATGGGGCATTTGATCCACTCTTGCATCAGGCCTCCACTGTACATTTAATGAGAACATGGCTTCATTTAATTCCTATAACCTACAGTAAGCAGCAGCAAGTTTTCTCCTCTTCTTCAAGGACTGCTGGGGTTCTAGAAGAAAACCCTTCGAGTGTCTCTTCATTGCCAAAAAGATCGATGGTACCTCAGGCAGGTTTTGCACACAAGAAGCAGCTGTTCGCAACAGCAATGGAGATAGCTAGTGACTATTACCTTTTGGTAAAATCTCATGCACACATAACCATTGGATAGAATAATGTTCAGATGGATAGGTATCAGCTAGGGTGGGGCATGTAGAATAAATACTGAGGAGTCCGAAGGCACAAGTTACAAAGAAACAGAATGCAGGTGACCTACCAGATGGATTTACATTTAGAGAATGCTTGAAGTTGAGGCTGCCCCGAACTTCAAAACGGCAACTGGCATTTGCTAGCTCAGAGGTTTTCTCTGCCACAAGGATGAACTCCATGGCAACTACCGCCAACTAAGAGATCAAGTTACTCTACCGTTTCCTTCCACTGGCCTGCCATCTCTATCGTCTTCTCTGCTGCCAAGGCTGCTTCCCAGCACCTGGAATAGCTCTGTGGTGCTGTTTCCTTGGTGTGGTTGTGGGTGCTGGTTCAGGCAGCAAGTTGTAGATGCAGGGTAGGACAAGCAGCTACTACACAATAATTTACCAGCTGCATTCGTAACATGGATTATTGCCTATAGCATCCTGCACATCTCCAGTGCAATAATGTTAGGCTGCACAGCTATGGAGGGTCGCTCCTACTATCCCCATAGCAATTCAGCAGCATATAAACAAGGAAGTCACAAAAACTTTGGTTTACCTTTCGTAGCTGATTTGTGAAAAATAATGTCTGTAATAAGCTGTTCATATAGCAGGTTGCTCCCTGGTTCTTCAGTCCTACATATCCTGTATGCTTCTTGGAATCCCACCTATAAAAACCATGAATTGGGTTACAAGAACCACACACACACAAATTAATGTATTTCCAGTGTGTGAATACAATGGACAACTATTGTGGAACCAAGCTGTATCCACCAACACAACCTTGCTGGTCATTAAGGCGATATATCCATCGTGGAATATTTAGAATTTTGTTCCATGTACTCAGAAATCTGTTTATAAATTTTATCCTTTTGAGTATGCTCTTCAAAGACCTTCTGAAGAAAGATTGCATGGCGGACTGAATTCTAAACCACAAAATGAGCAGGTGCTGCTTAGCAGTTGACAGTAATGTGAAGTGATTTGTTGAACACTGAACACAAGACACTTACCAAATTCATAATGGATATCAAAGATTGTTAAGAAACTTGGTTACTGACCCACAATCCAACCACTTGTTCCAGTCAAAAGATCATAAGCTACTTACGCCACGCCATGTGGAGCATCAGCTTGAACGTACACTTCAAAAGTTACTTTGTCATCTTCTATATAGCCTTTATCTGGATCAGTAACTTCCTACAAAAAGTAAAATTGACAAGAACATTAAAAATCAAATCACATATAAGGCCAAACTAACTTCACTTTGATGACTGGCAATCTTGAAAGCTCTTTTCTTAAAACCTGAAGTCTATAAATGCACACTAACTTTCAACAGTGAGTCTGAATGATACAGGAATGTCTCCTGCTATTCAGAGAGGAAGATCACTGCTCGTCACAATTTATGTGAGCAGGACCACCAGTTGAGAGCTTAACATGGGACTTCTTTCTTATAATGTCAATTACACTGTGTTGTATTCTTTATCCCACCCTTCCTCAAACGGTCTCAAGGAGGTATTCACAGTTCTCTCCAACCTATGAACCTGTTTTATTCTCACAACCCAGTAAGGTAGGTTAGGCTAAGAGGAAGAAATAAAGGGAGGAGGAAGGAGACTTGCTCAGAATCATTTGGTGAGCCTCATGGCTGAGTGAGGATTTGAACATGGATTTTCTAGTCCAAAACTTATTCATAACCATCACACTGGCTCTTGTGCTGCTGCACGCTGTTACTTACACTCCATGACATAAAGTTGGAAAAGCCCCAGTCATTTTCCTTATGAAAGAACAAGTGGCTGATACGGCGACTGAATGATTTCTCATCATCTTTGTAATTTATTATCTTGAGCACTGCTTGTGCATGACAAGACCATGACCTGCAACAATTAAAGAGATAACAGTTGACATGCTGAGCTGCAGAAAAAAGATGCTAATAAACTGTGCTTTACTGAACAGGCCTACCTTACTTCTTGCCACCTCTGGATAAAAAAAACTTTGCTTCAATGCTCTCAGAGCTATTACAAACTATTAACATCATGGAAAGCGTTTGAGTAGAGGCTCAGTTTCTCACAGAGCTGTTTTTATGTGTTCACTCACCATGGAATTTTTCCAGCTCGGTGCATTTTCTTCTATAGATATCTAAGAATGCTACAACTCCTCTAAAGCAGGCAGGAATACTTTAAAAAGACTTCTGCTACTACAGGTTAAGAAACAGCAAATGGAGATGCCACTGTTCTCTGAATGTTTATTTGCTTGCATTCTCAACTTGAGGGTTAGGAAACTCCTTCAAAAGGTTACACATGAACTCCACTGTGCCTCCCACTCAGTCAAGATTGTGGCTTCTAGTTCTTAGTGATGTGCTCCAATCCCATGTATACAAAAATCTGCTGTAGTCACCTTATTTCCATTCCCTGTTTTGTTAAGGCTGTAAGCTTTGATTTTTAACAACGTAAACTGAGTCAGCCAACATCAGCTTTAGATGTTAAAACCAACTTTTAAGAAACGTACAATTCTCAACCTGTGTTCACTTTTTCAAATGGACCCCTGCCTAGCAGCTTTGTTAATATTCAAGTTTATTAATTAAAATTAGCTGATTTACCCATTTTTTAATCAATTGACAGGCTCTAGTCTTTTCCTATGGGAGGCCTTTCTGCATTGAGCTTTTCTTTGTTTACAAAAAAACAAAACAAAATAGCAGCAACTGAGCATTCCAACATGCTCAGATCATTTTGTGCTCATGCATGAGGGAATTCAAACAGGCAGCACCTCACCAGAAGGAAGCAGCAGTAAGTATGCAACAGTGCAGCCAATTTATGCTTCAATAAATCAGCTCTGTATATAGATTCACTGAGCACGTGCTGCTATCTTCTTGTTGGGAAAGGTCAAATAGTCTGCATCCTCATCTGGTTCATGTATTTGGTAATTAACCTATTAACTATTCAAAACTATTAAATACCAGCCTGAATAGCTTATTCATTTGGTCAATATATATCTGAGAACTAACATACATTGCATTCATCCCAAATTAAGTTATGTCAAACTCAACATACTATACTCAATATACAGCAGACAACAAGGAAGACTAAATCAGACTGATCAGGCCTCTCTAATGCGACTTTCTGCCTTTTTCCTCCACATCTAAGCACATGCCCCTATACACCCTTCCTGAATGCCGAAGCCCCATTCCTCATGCTGTCCTATCAATCGACACAGAAGTTATAGTCAGAAAATGCAAGAGGTTAAGATGGTGCTATACAGAAATGTATAGTGTATAAAATATCTTACGTGGAATCAGACTCAGCATTGCACTGAAGAAAGAATCCTACACTTTTTTGGTGCGGCCTGTCTGGGTAGAGTCGTGGCATCACCATAATCTTCCATGGCAGGTTCCGTACAAAGCAGGGGGGACTTAGGACTGATTCATTCAGCCTGTTGAAACGTTCAACAGTGAACTGGAAAGTTGCTTCCGACCGCCAGCTTGTGTCTGCAAAATACCAAAGATCAATTAAATGCAAATTAATCAGCCTGATCTTTTAGTCCCCACGCAAGGCCAAAGGTGCTCGGCCTCCACTCACCGTGTGGCATTTCATCTAAGAAGCAAAACACCCCATATGCATTGAACAAGTCAGATGTAGAAACAGTAAGAACACTGCAGAGCAAGGATAAAGTCTTTAATAGACTGTATATTTTATTTCTGATTTTTAGTTACCAAGCGAATTTATTGTGCAGAGATTTGGAGAGCACTGTACCAGTATGCAGTTGACACCTAACTTTCTTTGTCCCCTTTCCAACATCATATTCTAAGGAAGCAGTAGAAAAAGTACACTGTACCACCAGCTTCCTTTGAAAGCTGAAAATTTTAGTTGCAGCAATTTGTACCAACTGCAGTTTTGACCAGGGCCAGATACTTGAATCATGCACCTCTGTTATCATGCCAACCTCAGTGGCTTACAGGCTGGTTCCAAGTTCAAATGCTAGAAGTTCATCTCCTCCCTGTGTGAGTTGTCTGCCCACTAAGATTATCATTAATTCCCCACCACCATCAGTTGCCGTGGATACAAAAGAGGGACTTCTTTGTAGTGTGGGACCCAGACTCTGGAACTTCCTGCCATGGGAAATGTGCCTCCCCCTGCTATGGAATGCTTTATATTAACAAGTCTACGTATCTAGTTTATGGTTGGACTGTGCATATAACGCCCCCTGCAAAAAAAAACACCAAAAAAAACCCCATACACTTCACTACTTCTTTGCTTATAACGATTGAACTGTAAGCCAAATGTGGCTTGAAATAGCCCAATGAAATATATACAACCCATGCAAAGAAGTATACAACCTCAGCAAAACAAAAAAACCATCATCAGTGCAATTATGCAACAAAGCATAAGGGGGGGCATAAAATACAGGATGCATAAGGTTTTAAACTGTGACATAATCAGACATGGGGAAACCTCTGGTACAAAATATTTTTTTAAAAAACAGCATAAAGAGGAACCCGCATAACTACTGTTACTAGATAATCAGTACCTAATAGTAGCTGACAGCACCTGCAAGGAGAATACAGTAACCCGAGGTACCACTGTATTGTGTATGTTCAGTGATGAAAAACTGTGCAACATTTATTCTTCTCACACAAAGAAGCTGCTAAAAAGTCAGGGGGAGGGATCTTCAGTTTCAGATTCAAAACATCAAAATGTAAAGTCACAGATCCCCTGATAATAAAATAAACACAGCTCTATCTTTTTAATGTAAACATTGATCCATTCTTGACAGAGTTCAGTTTGGAGGTGAACTGAATGGCATTTCACATTAAAAGAAGAAGCTTCGTTTCAAGTTATTTGAAAAAAATGCAATAAGCAGCCACAAAATGAAATCAATGTGCATTTTTGCATTTTCAACAGCCAACTCAGCATTCCATTATGGTCTTTTGCCACAGAAAAACAAAGCAGTCAAATAGAAGTATTTCAAACGACAAGCTTTTGTTACATAGCTTTTCAATCTCGCTCTTCCTCCCTGCCTCTGGGATCTCCCTCTTTCTCTTTCACACACACACACACACACACACACACTCCCAAATGAATTTCAATTAGTAAAGGCACAGTTACTCCCCCAGGCCAGATTTTTACTTGTGAAACCAAAGCTGTTATGTGACCATGAACATCTTCTGAAAGCCTCCCTCTCAAAATTCCCATTTTTAAAATTTATTTCAGAATCTATAAAAAGCTCTACATTCAAAAAAATACCTGAGCAGTGCACAAAAACAGTTTATAACATGTAATACAAATAATGAACCAATGTTTTTTTTAAAAAAACTTGGAAGTCAACATGAATCAAAAGCTGAAGTTTTAAAATGGACTGATCTTGGAAGGCTTTGGAAAAAATAAATGTTTTCATCTAATGTCAAAAACATAATGTTTATTGGGGCTTCCTTCACTGCTAAGGAAAAGAACTTCAGAGAACAGGTGCCACAACACTGAAAGCATGCATTTGAGTCATAAGGCTTGACACGGAGGTGTGTGGCACCATCAATCAACCTTCATTCATAGATCAAAGTGACCAGGGTGAAATGGGAGAGGTGGCTTTTGATAAAACCCTGGTCCAGAACTATATAAGAACCTAAGAAGAGCCTGCTAGATCAGGCCAATGGCCCAGAATCTAATCCAGCATTCTGTTCTCACAGTGGCCAACACTGGAGTAGTTGTAGCTGGTATACCAGCCAACACTAGCAAAGTGCCCTCCACAGTGGTGGATCAAGGAGTACTCTCAAGCCTCACATAAGTTATTTCAGAGGGAGTAATGGCCCATTCACATCTGGCATTTGTGATGGCTGTCCTCAGTATGGTGGCTTAACCTCTGATTAAGCAGCAACAGCCATTTTAAAAGTTATCAAATTATAACAACCAGAAGGAGATTTTAAAGGCCAAACAGTTGAAGTCCATACATCCCAATTCCACTAGCTCTAGAGTCTAGACCAACCTATTTATGTGCTTCACAAGGAATGAACTGAAATGAACTGGCTGAAAGCTCCCATGCAGCTAATCATTCCAAGTGACCCAAGTAAATTAAGCCAAGTCACAAGTGATGGGGAAGGGCACATACCTCACCCAGGATTGTTAGTGATCATTTTAACTCTATATGATTCGCTTTCATTCTCTATGCATAGCAGTGAGAGTGACCTCAAGGAAGGGCACAGCCCATCCACTTAATATGTTATTGACCCCATAATAATAATCCTCCTATTCTGTTGACTGTAATTTGTTTTAAACTGATTTTAAAATTGCATTTTAAAATTGCTGTAACCCACCCTTGGACCTTGTGGTGAAGGGAAGATAAGAAATCAAGTTATACTGAATAATAATGATTATGATTATGATGCTATCTGGTCCATGTTAGGAAACTGTACACCACAAGCAATGAGCCCGGGCTTTAGAGGCAAACTTCCTGAAGTTGCATTTATCATAAAAAAAACCCACACCAAATTTCTCCATAGAGCCTTCAAGACAACTTGAAGGAAGGACAGTAAAGCAAGAATTTAAATTGGTTATAAGGTTTTTTTAAAGCAGATTTTGGTACTTAATTTTATGTGAATTCATTTAAATATGAATACATTGTTCTATCTGGAATAAAAAAAAATAAGAACAACTAAACATCATCTTAGCAAGTTTTTTGTGGGGAGAGGGGACAGGCTGTATGCTGGAGTTCCTTCCAATTCCTAGATCCAAGAGGAATTCAACTGCTGGAATAGCCAGACAATTTTCTTGCTAATAGCCCCCTAAGTAGGGGTTGTTAAGGCAAAAGGAAGTGGCTCTGTGCCAGAGGGCAAATAGGTGGGCCCCCTTCCTCAACTGTCTGGTAGAAAGACAAAAGCCAGAG
Source organism: Podarcis filfolensis (assembly GCF_964270895.1). Lineage (NCBI taxonomy): Eukaryota > Metazoa > Chordata > Lepidosauria > Squamata > Lacertidae > Podarcis > Podarcis filfolensis. The sequence continues at coordinate 31,177,795 of NC_139616.1, read as the reverse complement.
GGAAGGGGGGGCAATAACTTCTTGGGGTGTTAATGCTGTGAGTCCCTCCATCATAGGTTCATGTATATACCATGTGTAATTAAATTATATATCCTAAAGCTACCACAGTCTCTGCTGTCCCTCATTACAAATAAAACAAACCATAGGTGCTCCTGGAACCTTGCACCTCTTGGGGATTGGGGTGGCATGCAACAACATAATCAAGACCACTTTCTCAGCCAGGCAGCCTAGAAGGGTCCCATTAAAAGCCTTGCAGAGGTCTGATACTTTGAAGAAGCAACATCTCACATAAAACTAGAACCTAGAGACATTCAGTTAAGCTGAATGGTGGGATGGCCAGGAATGACCAAAATTACACTGCACGTAGTTCAAAGTGGACTAAAAATGTGTCTGAATCCCCACAAGATGGAAACCCTATGGATGGGTGATTCCCAGATCTGGGAACTGGGTTTTGAACCACCTCTGGATGGAGTTGCACTCCATCTGAAGGAGCTGGTGGACAGTTTGGGGGTACTCCTAGATCCACTTCTGTCACAAGAAGCCTCAGTGACCTTTACTAACCTCAGCTGGTGTGCCAGACAAGGATAGCCATGCCATGGTTGCCCATACATTGGCAACTTTACTGGGGACTCGAAGAAAATGATCAGAGAGCTCCTTTGCCTTGTCCTCTGGCAGCCCACTTAGTTTCTACACTAACCTGCTCACTCACCTGCATATAATTTTGTGTGCTCACCTGCATACAATTCTTTGTCACCTATGACTACCAGACAAAGGCTTTAATACAAGACTGATGTAGCCACCTATTAACCACTTCAGAGTCTTGCTAGATGAAATATTAAATTTAATACAAAATATATATAATAAATGCAGACTACAAAGAGCATATATGGCAGGCCCAGCCCACAAGGAATGCTTCCGAAAACAGGAAGCTTTGTTATTATACATTTATTTGAATGGTGCAAAAGACAGTCTGACCACTGTACTGACTTATTCCTATGGTACTGGGTTACAGTTAAAACATAGGTGCAGTTGCAAAGTAATCTAGGAAGGCATCTGGAGATTCCCGCAGATGCTTAAAGTATTGACAGAGCTATGGCTTCCTGCATTGTATTGCTCACATGATTAAGGCCCACAAAACAGACAATAAGCCACGGCTAGTTAACCCCACCCCACCCTGCCCCGCCCAGTGAGCCATACTTTACTGGAAGGCAAAGCCCTTTTGCCTATCTTAGGCAAAAAGAGCAATACTTTTAACAACTTGTGAATGAACAGGCCATAAAGTGAGTTGGATCACAGCAAATGTCCATTTAGTCCAGCACCCCAGTTCCCACACTGGCCAATCTGAGTCTTCAGGAAGGCCACACACAGAAACACACCCCTGCCGCTGCTCCCCAGAAATTGGTATTCCAAAGAATGCTTCCTCTAAATTCAGGGGTCCCATGTAGCCATCATCAGGCAAAACCACAGAGACAGCCTTTTTCTCCTCCATGAATCTGCCATAATTTAAAGCCCTCTTACCCACTAGCCATCAGCAGCACATCCTGTGGCAATGAGTTCCATAAAAAATAATGAACAGTGTGCAGAAAATCTTTCATTTGTCCTGTTTCATTAGATGACCTGAGTTATTGTCTTACAAGAAAAGGAGGAAAAACTCCATATCCATTATTCCTACACTACACGTTGATTTGTAAACTTCTACCATGTCTCCCAAATACATACATGAGGATGCAAAAGCCTTTCAGGTCCATCAAATGGATATACTACTCACTGCAAAAAACAAGCGAGCTCCCCACCCGCATCAAAGCAAGTAGAAGGGATGACTCACCATCTTCCATGTCTTCTTCTGTGTTGTTGTGACCATCAGCCATTGCTACATTCCCATTGATGACTGGGTTTTGAGTAATTCTTGGTGGATCATCAGCATCTCCAGCTTATTGGGATAAGGAAAACAGAAGTAGATCAGTAACCTGGATCTTGACGGTAGTACTGACAAATTACAGTGGTACCTTGGGTTACATACGCTTCAGGTTACAGACTCCGCTAACCCAGAAATATTACCTCGGGTTAAGAACTTTGCTTCAGGATGGGAACAGAAATCGTGCTCTGGCAGCACAGCGGCAGCTGGAGACCCCATTAGCTAAAGTGGTGCTTCAGGTTAAGAACAGCTTCAGGTTAAGAACGGATCTCCGGAACGAATTAAGTACTTAACCCGAGGTACCACTGTATGCAGATCTAAAACATAGCAAAATTATGCAATATAGTAAAAAGCTAATATTTCTTCTAAAATAAATTAAGATCTTACTTTGGGTTCTTCACATTTGGTTGTATCAAATGTGAACCATATTCTGAGTAGCCCCACTGAAACAAATGAACGTAACTAATTTAAATCCCTTAAACTCAATGGGTCTACTTTAAATAAAGCTTGTTTAGATACAACCTTCTGTGCCCACAACACTGTCAGAACTAGCCTTTAGCAGGCTTCTGACTCCATTACTTTGTTTATACTATGCTACTAAAAGTTATCTAACTTTATGCAAAAATGTTTCCATATTTTATCAAGAATCACTGTTAAAGTCAAGTTCCATTTTTATTATTTCCTTCCTTCCTCGCAGCAATGCAATCCAGCAACAAATGCAAAACAAGTCTCAAAAGCTGCATTTCTCCAGTTCATATTACACATTTAGCCTTCAAAGCCTATTCAGCACCCAGGACAGAGCTATACAAAGTTAACACTGGTCTATGGTACAATGATGGTGCCTTCAGTGCTAACACAAGAGAAAGCCTGTTCAAGTAAAGATTTTCAAGATTAAAGGAAGGCTGACTTCAGCACTCTCACGAAGTCTTAGAGACAACATACACACAGTGCTAAGGACACATATTCATCATCATAATAATAATAATAATAATAATAATAATAATAATAATAATAATAATAATAAATTTTATTATATCCCGCCCTCCCCAGCCGAAGCCGGGCTCAGGGCGGCTAACAACAATAAGATAGTACAACATTCTAAAATCATGTCATTATAAAATTAATTCAACTCAAATTGATGGCAACCATTAGGCTAAAGTTCTGTGAAGATTGCCAAAATCTTTTAGGCTGTATTAATTATGGACTGTGACCATTTCCTTTTCATGAACTGTTTGTTGTAACTTGTACGTCTGAATGAGAGAGAGAAGTGTTGTTGTTTTTACACCCGGGAAGAATGGCAGATGAAGGTGATGGACTACATGGAACTGGCGGAAATGACTGGTAGAATCCGAGACCAGGGAGAAGAGTCGGTGGAGGAAGATTGGAAGAAATTTAAAGACTATCTACAGAAATATTGTAAAATTAATGAATGTTAGAAGGATGTTGGAATGAAGTTATGTGGTTTTAGCAGAAATGTTATAAAGGTTTAGGAAAAAACAGACTATTAATTGGTGAAAGGAAGGAAAGTAAAGTTACATTAATATTAAGATAAATTACAGGACAAAAATTGGAAAAGATGGAAAGGATTTGCTGAAATAGTTAATTGAACTAGAATACAAAAAAGGGAGGTGTGAGGAGGTCAAGGAAACAAGCAAATGAAAGATATGTTATGGGAAGATTCGCTGTGTTTTTTAATGATCTTTATTTTTTTGTTTTCTTCTTTTTCTTTTTCTTTCTTTTTATTACTTGTTGTGTTGTGATGTGTTGTTTTGTTTTTGTTTAATATGGTGTATTTATTTTTTCTTTTTGTAATCTTTAAAATTTTAATAAATACTATTTAAAAAAAAGAGAGAGAAGTGTTGTTGTTTTTACACAAGATGCATTGGTGCTTGCCTCCCCCTTTAAGTATGCTTAGAATAGGTGGCTTTTAGGAAAAAGCAGCCAAGGAGGCCTCTGATCTACATCCAGAACACATCAAGAGTGGTTTGTCCTTGGGATGGCTATTTTTAGTGATAAAATGGCACAGGATGAAAGGGTAAAAGTTCTACTGCACTCATGCTACAGTCCCAATCCAGCTGTTTTTTCTGAAGAGAAGGCAGCTTCTGCGAACAGCTTTTAAAAATGCATGCTTAACATGAATGGTAGTCTGGCACTTAAGTCTTCACCAGCTCTAGACCTCACTCATTACACAATCCACCTGCTGCATCTTCCTGCTCTGGAAAGGCTTCCAGGTTAGTCTGCAATGCTAAAAGCTTACTTCTTAAGAGTTTCCACTTCAAGTCAGTTTTTCTCTGGTAGCACAACTCCAAGATCTATACTCTTAAGAAATATTTCCTCACAGAATGGGTGTTGCTGAGTCCTGCCTGTGGGAGAACACTTATTGCTGCTGTCACAATTAGACAGATTACTTTCCTCTCTTCTTCCACCCAGGTTTAATGCCCTGCAATGACTTAGCATGCACCTTCATTTTAAGACGATGTGCTCCCCGTAAAACAACACCTAGAAACTTGATGCTTGGTTAAATAACTAGAGGTATTCACCTGATTTGTGTACCAAGCAAATGGAACCAGTTTAAAATGCATAGACTGAGCATGTTTTCTGGGCCTCAATGCGTAAAAAGCTTGGCTTCTGGGTCACAACTGGGTCAGCAGCTTCAGCATCCAAACCTATACAAAAGGCCAATAATGTCTACAGCTCCACCTTTCTCACAGCATTAGCTGTGAGAATAAAAAGGTATTTGAAAACTCTTTGAAAGCAACAATTTAATAAAGATCCACCATAAATCCCTGAAATATCAGGAGACCACAGAAGCCTAAATAACAAGACTTGGGAAAGAAGTGGGGGATAGTTAAGCTCACATATCCCAGAGGCACTTTCCCATTTAAAACATCTCCTGCCCCTGACCCAAACCAAATATTGTTCTACCACAGAGCTCTGAATAAGCCATTTTACGATATGCAAGACCAAAACACTTTGCAGAGATGGGAATCAAGTGGAGTGGAAGGCCAAACTGGTATTTACCATCCAAGTGTGATGCAACAAAATTATGGTAGTGAACATGTGTGCACTATCGCATTCAGTGGCATGCCAGAATAAGTGTCCCTTTCAATAGACTGATGCATGCCCCTCAAAACACCAGTGGGAGTTGGGGGTGAGTTGTTCAAGTCCAATGATTTGCTTTAAGAGATTTGAATAATGTAGATCTGTTACATGCATTCTCTGACCACACAGACACTGCCTACTTTCTTCATGCAGATTCAAGTTGTTGCAGAGCAAAGCAAAAAAGATGAGTTTTTTAAGCTCAAATCTATACTAATGTAATAAAACCAACACTGAAACCAAATGTCTATGGCTGTGGAAGTGATAAATTCTCCAGGCCAGCCTGCAAATGTGGATTGTCAACTCGGGGCAGATCCACACCATATAGTTAAAGGATGTCCAATGCACATTTAAAGCACATGACTTCCACACCCTTCCCAAGGATCATGGAAACTGTAATTTGTTAAGCATGCTGGGAATTTGTAATGTGGAAAAACAGTTTCCTGGATTCTTTGGTAGGCGTCATGTGCTTTAAACGTGAATTGGATGTGTTTTGAGTGTTTGGTCTGGATCTGCCCCTGATCTTCCTTCTTTTGAAGCCTTCTGCATAACAGATTCAAACTCAGACGGCAAAGGAAAACTATATATAGTCAAAGAAATGTTTACGCTCGGTGCTAAACAAAGCTATGCCTGGCCCAAACAACAATTTTTTGTGTGAACACTTGTATATAAATTTGCTTTGTCTTTTCTCTATCCCCCCCCCCCCCGTTATCCATGTACCATATTGGCCCGAAAATAAGCTGCATCAGAATACAGAATACAAGCCACACCTTTAAAAATGGAGAGGGGGAGGAAAAAAAATACCCAAATATAAGCCACTCCATTCCTCGCTGCTCCTGGCTGCATACTTGGGGGGGGGCCACACTGTATTGCCAGCGACCTTTCCCCTTCCTTGTTCTCTCCCTTCCCAAACTAGGGGGGGGGGGGCAGAAGACTATGTGTCCCGCGCTCCTGGCTGCATACTGTAAGGTTGTGAATATAAGCCGCACTTTAACTTTTCACAGTCTGAATTTGGTAAAAAAGTGAGGCTTGTACTCAGGCCAATACGGTATATACCACTTTGAGCTCCTTGGAGAAAAGGTGGGATAGCAATGTAACAGGAATACAGTGGTACCTTGGGTTACAGATGCTTCAGGTCACAGACACTTCAGGTTACAGACTCCAATAACCCAGAAATAGTACCTCGGGTTGGCTTCAGGATGAGAACAGAAATCATGCTCTGGCAGCGCAGCGGCAGCAGGAGGCCCCATTAGCTAAAGTGGTACCTCAGGTTAAGAACGGACCTCCGGAACGAATTAAGTTCTTAACCCGAGGTACCACTGTAATTGAAAGGCGGCACTGGAATTCAAGTAAAATCCCAGGCACCTGCTTGTATGTGACTCTCAAGATCATTTAGAAATCTGAACTGTATTTCCAGGGCTGGAAATTAGTTGTACTGAGATACAAGTCTTCCTACTAAAAGAAAAGCTTGTTATTGAAAAATAAGTTTTATAAACATGATGGTTGCCACAGGAGTTTCTCCTGCAACCAGTCCAATACAGATCCACACGTAAATAGGGTGAAAATGGACCAATGCATTACCAACAGAGCTTTTGGTGTGGCAGAAAGGGGGAGGGGACAAGAGTCTTCAAAAGGACCCTCATCCAAAATCTATAGGCATGCAACTAGGACCAGATGGTGGCCAAGAGCTCCCTAGAGGCTAGTTACTTAAAACCTCTCATCCCGATATATCCATTTCTACCAACCCCTTTCCCACCATAGCAGCCCATCTACAGCAAAATATGTGCTTGCATCCCCTAGGACACTTAAGGATTATCTTAGTTTCACAATGGTGTGCCAAAGTCTTGTCACTTACATTTAAATGTCTGTCATGGGAATAAAAATATATCCTCCAGAGATATACTCAAGTGAAGTACAGCAAATCATGTTAAAATTAACATTTTCACCTAGAGATGTGAGGGCCGGCGGGGGGGGGGGGGATTCCCATTTTTGTTAAAGCCTTTTTTGTTTTTCCGAAAAATTGGAATAAATTGAGAATAATTGGATTATTAAATATTTAAGACAAGGTGTTCAGATATTTGCTCACTCAAAATGATTTCCAAAACTGTGCAACAGGAAGACAATTCCTGTACATTGAGGACAAGTAGGCCTTGAGCTGTACAATAAGAGTATAACTCTCAAAGTTGAAGTTATAATAGCACTGCTTCTGCATTTTGAGTGGATTACAAAGCAAGCAGCATACTGAGGGCTTGATATTGGAAAGGTACTGTCAGATGTTGCAGAATACAGAACATATTCAGGTATTTGGCCAACAGATGCAGTCTGGGATTCTGCCAAACGCATCCCTCCTGCAACATAGTGGCTAGGCCTGTGCACAATACGGTCTCTGACTCCTCTTGCTTCTTACCTACTTTAAATTCCTCCATCTTCTGCAGCATGTGAAAGAAATTTATGTATGTTGGAAATGCACCAAATCAAGAAATAAACTGGCATATGAAAGGGTAGAAGCTAGTTTCGATCTGGGCAAATTTTCAGTTTTTCAAAGTCCATGATAAATATGATGACAAATATGAGAAAAGAGAAACTGATAGTGATAGCTTAGAAAAAGACTAAATATCATGTAGTGTTCATTGATTTTTGTTTCCCTTCCCCTCTTTCTCCCAGTTCTTTTTATGGAAATGCATGCTTTCTACCTGCTTGACAGGAGGACTGGAGGAGACACAACAATTTGTTTTACTATAACGTTGAAGGTTTCTATTCTTATTGTTTTTGCCTTGTCCTCATAAACTGGCAAAACCAAAGGGATGCTAGGTTCCTTACAGTGTAGCAGCTTCTACATCCAGGTGCAACAAAACCTTAATAAATTAAATCTGTAAGTACTGTCTGAATAAGCTGTATTTTAAAAATATCAGACATGATAACTTTATGGTAAACCAAGTGATACATAATGCACTTAATATTCTTAGAGTAACAGTGTGGCTTTCAACATCTAAAAGAGTGCTAAAAAAGTAGTATTGCATTTTTTTCAGTTTCTCCAAAAGAAATCTGCTGCTCCTCTACTTCAAAAGAAGGGAGGGCATTTTCCCCCTCATGAGAGGGTGTATCTGTTGCATAAAAATTGATCAGAATTCTCTCTGGCATCAGGAATTGCACAGTTTGCAAATATTGCATTGGAGGACTAAAGCATCTTAATGTGGTTTTCTATGTACTTTTGCAAACAAAAGTTCTGCAAAGCTTAAGCCAGATATTAAGATCTCACCTGAGTTGAAGACATAGAGTTCGAGTAGGCTCATGATGATTTAAAAGTGACGGCAGGTGGAGATCGTTCCTACCAGTGCAGAAATGTAGTGGTAAAGAGTGGCCTAACATCTATCTATTGTGTCCAACCAGCTTGATGATCAGCTACATCACCTAGAGAGTTGCAAGAGAAGCGATTAACCCACCCAGACAACGTCCGTGGTTCTCAAGATACAAGATAAAGTTCCCTAATCAGGAACAGCTTCTGAAATTATACAAACTCCTTCCCAATAGCTCTCTGCTAAATTGGGTCAAACCAATGTAGTGCCCTCTTCTAAAAGTGTATAGCAGGGAGTGCTACTGTAGCTAGTTATGGAAGCTTCAAGGAGGGGCTATTCAGTCCCCCTTTTAATCCAAGGTATTTCCCATTCCCTTTTAATCCAAGACACTTTGTACTGCACTGTCCACTAACATGGTAAATGCTATGAAATTTTCTGCATGCTTGGCTCATTCTCCTGTGCTAGTCAGGGGCCAGTAGCCTGTAGCCCAACTAAGAAAGCCCTGTAAGCAGCCTCTATAACACTGCTGTTCTGTTTAAGTGGCTGCAAATGCTGTTCTACTGCCAGTTGGTATGTTCCTAGCACCCGGAAGTAGCTATCACTACCTTCAGATAACCAGATGACTGCTAATTTGTATGGCTTTTCTACAAAGATGGAATCAACCAAATGAAGGAACATGAGTTGGTGTTTTTTTAATGGGGGGGGGGGGGGAATCCGTATTACTCAGATGAGTTAAGACTCACTTGTTTTTTTGCTCTTAAAAGAAAATGCATGCTTTTACCACTATAAGAGCCTCAGAGGTTATGTCCAATACATTTACACAACAGCATATTACTGCTGTTATGAGAAACAGGGCCTGCATCTTTTTGCCCACCTAGGTAAATAATCACCAAATTTGGGGACTGTAATAATTGCAAGAGAGCTTCCATAAAACTCTGAACAATTCAAACAACTAACTAAACATGAGAGAAAAGTATGCTAAATGAATGGAGATAGCCAAAGTTTTACTGCACCCAACTTGATCAAGCCAGTGCTGCTCAAGACGATTTTGATGATGGAGGAACAGGGGGAGGCTCACTTTCTCAAAGGTGTTGGCTGCACATTGTCGTTCAGGAGGATTCGATTTGATAAGGCTCAGTAACCATAAAGTTTATAAATCACTTGCTCTGCTAAGCACAACTGGTTTTTCGAATACTGGAGAGTAATGGAAAAAACTGGTAGTTGCTCTACTATTCCTTAAGCAGGTAAGTCAGAATGCTGGACCCAAGAGTTCCGTGACAGTTGCTGTCCCTGGTTCAGCCAGTGGCTGGAAGCTAAGTTTCTAAAAAGCTCTTATCTCCAGCCACACATACTTTTTTCGTTTTAAAGTCCCATAGGGCAGGAGACATGGAAATGAAATTTACAAGTAAGAAAACATACCAAATCAAAGAAACAAAACACTAATGGGAAAACTAATCTGAATTACTATCTCATCATCTAACTTCATAGAGTAAGCACTGAATATTTCTAACTTCAACAGTGTTTTAAACATAGCATTTACTTTCTAAGGGAAATGCACAATACAAAGTCCAGACTATACCAGATGGGGGAAAAACCAAAGAAGCAGTGCATTTGCTGCACAATCCTATACATGTTTACTTGGAAGTTCAGCTGTATTCAATAGGGATCATTCCAAGGAAAAGATATAGGATTGCAGCCAAAAAGGACATTCTTAAGAGAGAAGGAGTGCAACCTAACAAATCAGCAGCTGATTTTTACTGCAAGGCTCAGAGAAATTAACAGAGTTTGAATGACAGGAAAACTAAGTGAATTAAAGCAAAGGGCTGAATGAAGTACTGCCATCCAGGAGTCAAACTAATTAGTACACCAAAAAGTGGTATTTATTTCACACATAAAAAATACCAACAAACCCCACCTCCGAGCAGGAATGAAATTCTGAACGTCCACAAATGCATGTTTCTATACTTACTTAATATATAATACTTTCTTATAAAAATAATCTAATCTCTTTAATGTATGCACAATCAGAGTGGACACCCCCACAGCTTTTATAATGTGTGAATATAAGGAATGAAGGTTCCAATCTGAGTTAATGATCATGAGTATTGACTCTGTACGTGTCTTACAACTGCTAATACAGTAGATAGATGATAGATAGATGATAGGTAGATAAAGATCTAGCAAATGCAGCTGCATTGATCCATAAGAAAAACACTCCTAAAAGTTGAGTAATACCTTTATTAAAGGTAAAGGAACCCCTGACCATTAGGTCCAGTCGTGACCGACTCTGGGGTTCCGGCGCTCATCTCGCTTTATTGGCCGAGGGAGCCGATGTACAGCTTCAGGGTCATGCGGCTAGCATGACTAAGCTGCTTCTGGCAAACCAGAGCAGCGCACGGAAACGCTGTTTACCTTCCCGCCGGAGCGGTACCTATTTATCTACTTGCTCTTTGACGTGCTTTCGAACTGCTAGGTTGGCAGGAGCAGGGACCAAGCAATGGGAGCTCACCCAAAATGCCACAAAGGTGTGGGAAGCTTCTGAGTTCTCCAGAGCTATTAATCAGTCAAGATGTAACACAAACAGGGTATGGGGAGAAAGAGGGGAGAACAGTACAAACTCAGGCTGACCTTTCAGCAATGAGGCCAACTTGTAGACTCAGTTCCAAGACTGAAGAGTTAGGGGTAAATTCCATTTTTACCACCCTAAATAGGGATTTGTTTTGGTGCTGAAAAAATAGGTCTCCAACCCAAGTCAAAATTAGTAAATCCATGAAACTGTGGAACAGAGAAACTGATAAAAAGAAACTATTCTGTCTATTAAGCAATGTAACAATGTTGTTAAACTATATATCAGATGTAATTACACTCTGCAGATAAAACATGAGCTAAATATTTACTATTGTTACTTGCTTAAAACAAAACAAATTTCCTCCCCTTTATTCCACATTTTGATGAGCTGCATGAACTATGGGTGCTGAAATTGACTCATGAGCCTGGATAAAGTAGTAACAGCTACAATGGTGCAATGCTTGTGAAAAAAGGAAATGCTGTTTTGCATTGCGTCAAAATGTAAGAGACATCAGATTCTAGTATGATCTAGCTTGGTTGCTGGGAAAAGCAAGCAGAACTTGGTGCCAATAAAGGGAAGAATCCATAGCTATCAAATTCCCTGGAAAGGAAGTTTTGACCTCACACTACATTCACTCAAGGTGCTTTGGAATCACCTTATTCAAAAGCAACATTGATTACCTGTAAAAACATTTTCTTGTGAGGGAGGCAGTGAGCATGAAGTAACATTGTTTTATGTACTATACAGAATACAGGAAAGGCTTGTGACCTACATCATGGCTTTCATACCTGCATCTATTTTACTGAAACTCATCCAGAGGCAGAAGCAGAGCTACTCCAACCAGTTCTGGATCCTGCCAATGCAGATTCTTTGGATACAAGTCAGCATGCTAGGGTGGTGGTTCAATAGGGCTGAGACAAAATGAGATGCTTTGCCAATCACCCTTCCAACACAACTGGAAATTATATCCCACAATAATTAATCCAGAATTAAGACACCGCCTCATAATTGCTAACCTGGCTAAGAATCCTCACTTGATTCATAAGTGTATATTGGAAGAGGGAAGGAAATCACTTGGTTACTTTTAACAACCTTTTGTGAGCAAAACAACATGGTCACTGGGTAATTTTCTGCATTAAATGATATTGTCCTTGTTGACCATTCTGGGGAAATTAGTCCTACTGCAAAGTGAAATTGGAATTAAAAGTCTGAATTCAATTTTAAGAAAAAAAGAGGGACAGACTTGTAAGTTGTTCTAATAACAAAAAGTTATACAAAATTATAATTGTAATCAGATCAGCCAAAGCACACATTGTATTTTCTGGGGCCTGTCTCCCTATCTCAAAATACATTTCTCTGCACTACACAGAGCACTATGTGGTGCTCTCTTGGCAGTAACAATGGTAGAAAACTGAACTTTCTGAATATAGTACCAGTACCACAGAATTCGGCTGTGAGAAATAACAAACAAACAAACCCACAAACCCATCACACTGAAATAACTATTTTTTATAATCAATTCCATTCTCCCCTAACTTTATTATGGAGAACACGAAATGTGCTTCACACTGGGACCAAACTGCTGCCTCCCTCTCACCTATCAGATGAGATTCCTTGCCACCAATGGCTACCAGGTGAGTGCTTAAGTATATGGCTGCTTTAAGCACACACACCCTATGATACATTAGAGATGCATTTACAGTCTACCTCAACCCCACCTAGTCCTGCCTCTGGACAAAACAACTTATTTGTTGTATTCTTTCATTTGCAGTTCCTAATTTTGTCATTTGCAGTTAGAACTTTGTTCAAGGTGCTTTGGAGCAATTAAGTTAGATGCAGCTCGCTCCCTCGCTCCCTCCCTCATTCATTCATACATGACTTTCATTAATTTCAGCACAACTTACTGCCTATTTGGGAGTATGGTTATAACCAAGATGCTGTATCTTCAAACTCAAACACTAAAAGTACACAAATATAAACTATTAATGAAGATGAACTTTTAATGACTCTCCCCTCAGTGCAGCTTAAGTTGTATCTAAGTCTACAAGCATCAATCAATTTAATCAATGGATTCACAATAACTGAAATAAACATTATTCTGTCTTTTAAACCTGGATCTTCCACAGGATTGATGGACTTGAAGTTATTTTAACTCCAATGTGTTAGCACACTGGTCTACACCTGGTGGGTCAGAATCTATTACCAGGTCAAAGGCCTGATCTAAGGTGGATAGTAACAGCAGCACTACCACCATATAAACATATGGTAAGAAATGGGTTCCCCAAATGCATGTTTGAGTTAAAGGTGGATCGCAGGTTTGAAAAGCTGAAGACTACTGTTTTAGGAAATAACAGAACACTCCATATTATTTCTCTACTATTGATGATGAAGGAAACATTAAAAGATGGTTTTTCATCTTATTTATTTTATTCACAGGGGAACAAAACAATACAAATAAAAATAAAACAATATAGTCTTATGGTAAAAGGAAACACAGATGGATTTTTTAAAAAAATAGTGAGCAAAATGTTGACATCCCAGAGATAAGGTAAATCTTAATATTATTATTTGTAGGGGTGCATTTACAGTTGCAAAATGCTGGAAGAACTTGAACCATTTATTGTCAGAAGCATGGCATAATAAAGTATAGACAATTATGATGGCAAAAAAATTGAACTAGTAAAGTTTGGGCATAAAGACAACAAAAGGAAATAGTCATTTTATGGAATTTGGTCTGCTCTCATTGATTTCTTTAATAAACAGGATAAGAGTTTTTTTAGAAAAAAACTAGTAAAAATAAACTGGGGGGACATCAATATATAGAAATTACAAAATCCTATAAACAATTCTGTCATAAGGCAAACAAGCAAAACCACAATGACAAAAACTAATGTTTCCAATTTAACCAAATACTTTGGTAAAAAATAAACATAGGACTTTAAACCACCATGGGTCTTAGCAGCACTTCCCATCTCATTTTTAACATTTTTAACTTTTGAAAGCCCACTCACTTTCCCTCTGTTTCTTGCAAAAAGAAGGCCCCAGGCCCTATTTGTGACAACACTGTCTCATTCAGTGGCCTTTGAGCAATTTAACACCTTTCACCCCCACTCTGTCCTCCTCACCCAGGTTCTCACCTGGGTGATATGAATCTTTGCCCATAAGCATCCACAGCAAGAACCTCCCACCCCTTGTTCAAAGTATAACTGAAAGCTTTTGCTTAACATTTGACTATAAGTAGACTGAGAGCCTTCCTGTGAACTCCTCAAAAAGCCACCCTTAATGAGGTTTTGCAACATGTGTTTAAATTTTCAAAATCAGACAAAAGAAATACAGTACTGTATTACATTGGCTGGCAGCCTTAGCATGCAACAATTGAGAGGCACTCTGTGTGCTCTCTTTTGCCCAGAGATAATGCCAATAACACTGTAGCACAGGTGGCAATTTGTGATCTCTAAGCACTGCTGTCAATGCTACCAACAACCTACCAACCTCTTTCATATGTTACAGTCACTGCACCTCCCATAATCATCACTGCTATGGCTCTTATTACATAATTCCTCCTGACAAGAATCATAGAATCAAAGAATCTTAGAGTTGGAAGTGACCCCAAGGGTCCTCTAGTCCAACTCCCTGCAATGCAGGAATCTCAGCTAAAGCATCCATGGCAGATGGCCATCCAACCTTTGCTTAAAACCCTCCAAGGAAGAAGAGTCCACCACCTCTCGTGGGAATCTGTTCCACTGCTGAACAGCTCTTACTGTCAGAAAGTTTCTTCCAAATGTTTAATTGGAATCTCCTTTCTTGTAGTTGAAGCCAATGGTTTGAGTCCTACCCTCCAGAGCAGAAGAAAACAAGAATGCTCCCTCCTCCATGCGACAGCCCTTAAGATATTTGAAGATGGCGATCATATCTCCTCTTTTCCAGGCTAAACATGCCCAGCTCCTTCAAGGCTTAGTTTCCAGACTCTTGATTATCTTGGTTAATAATCATAATCATAATAATAATTTATTATTTATATCCCACCCATCTGGCTGGGTTTCCCCAGCCACTCTGGGCGGCTTCCAACAAAGATTAAAAATACATTAAAACATCAGTCATTATAAACTTCCCTAACATTAGGTAGTTGCTTTTCTCTTTGACATCTGATGGGAGGGTGTTCCACAGGGTGGGTACCAATACCGAGAAGGCCCTCTGGCTCGTTCCCTGTAACTTCGCTTCTCGCAGTGAGGGAACTGCCAGAAGGCCCTCGGCACTGGATCTCAGTGTCTGGGCAGAACAATGGGGGTGGAGATGCTCCTTCGGGTACACTGGGCCAAGGCCGTTTAGGGCTTTAAAGGTCAACACCAACACTTTGAATTGTGCTCAGAAACATACTGGGAGCCAATGTAGGTCTGTCAAGACCGGTGTTATGTGGTCTTGGTGGCCGCTCCCAGTCACCAGTCTAGCTGCCGCATTCTGGATTAGCTGTAGTTTCCAGGTCACCTTCAAAGGTTGCCCCACGTAGAGTGCATTGCAGTAGTCCAAGCGGGAGATAACCAGAGCATGCACTACTCCTGCGAGACAGTCCGCGGGCAGGTAGGGCCTCAGCCTGCGTACCAGATGGAGCTGGTAGACAGCTGCCCTGGACACAGAATTGACCTGCACCTCCACGGACAGTTGTGAGTCCAAAATGACTCCCAGGCTGCACACCAGGTCCTTCAGGGGCACAGTTACCCCATTCAGGACCAGGGAATCCTCCACACCCGCCCACCTCCTGTCCCCCCAAAACAGTACTTCTGTCTTGCCAGGATTCAACCTCAACCCGTTAGCCGCCATCTATCCTCCAACCACCTCCAGGCTCTCACTCACACAGCACCTTCACTGGTTCTGATTTGAAAGAGAGGTAGATCTGGGTATCATCCGCATACTGATGAATACCCAGCCCAAACACCCTGATGATCTCTCCCAGTGGCTTCATGTAGATGTTAAAAAGCATGGGGGAGATGATGGAACCCTGAGGCACCCCACAAGTGAGAGCCCAGGCGTCTGAACACTCATCCCCCAACACCACTTTCTGGACACGGCCCATGAGGAAGGAGCGGAACCACTGTATAACAGTGTCCCCAGCTCCCCTAGACGGTCCAGAAGGATGTTACGGTCGATGGTATCAAAGGCCACTGAGAGATCCAACAGAACTAGGAAATAGCTTTCACCTTTGTCCCTAGCGTGCTGGGGATCATCGACCAGCGCGACCAAGGCAGTTTCAGTCCCTCCTCTGCACACATTCCAGCTTGTCAACATCCTTCTTAAATTGTGGTGCCCAGAATTGGACACAGGACTTCAAGTGTGGTCTAAGGCAGAATAGAGTGGTACTATCACTTCCACTGATCTGGACACTATACTTCTGTTGATGCAGGCTAGAATAAAATTAGCTTTTTTTTTGCTGCTGAATCACACTGTTGACTCATATGAAGCTTGTGGCTCACCAAGACCCCTAGATACTTTTCATATGTACTGCTAGTAAGCCAGGTGTTCCTGCATCCTATATTTGTGCATCTGGTTCTTCCTGCCTAAGTGCAGAACCTTACATTTGTCCCTATTGAAATTCATTTTGTTAGCTTGCACCCAGTTCTCCAATCTGTTACGGTCATTTTGAATTCTGATTCTGTCTTCTGCGGCATTAGCTACCCCTCCCAGTTTGGTGCCATCTGCTAGTTTGATGAGCATCCCCTCAACTCCTTCATCCAAGTCATTTATAAAGATGTTGAACAACAATGGGCCCAGGACAGAATCTTGTGGCACCCCACTTGTCACTTTTTTCCAGAATGATGATGAATGAGTACTCTTTGGGTTCTGTCGGTCAACCAGGTACAAATCCACCTAATAGTTACCTCGTTCAACCCACATTTTACCAGCTTCCTTGCGAGAATATCATAGGAGACTTTCCCAAAAGCCTTTCTGAAATTAAGATATACGATGTCCACAGCATTTCCCTGATCCACCAAGTTTGTAATTCCATCAAAAAAAAGAAAGAAAAAAGAAATCAGATTGGTCTGGCATAACTTATTTTTGAGAAACCCATGCTGGGTCTTAGTAATCACAGCATCCTTTTTTAAATGCTCACAGACCGACTGCTGAATGATCTGTTCTACAACCTTCCTTGGTATCGAGGTCAACCTCACCAGTTGGTAGTTACCTGGGTCTTCCTCCCCCCCCCCCTTTTGAAGATGAGGGGAAGATGAGGACAACATTTGCCCACCTCCAGTCTGTAGGGACCTCACCTGTTCTCCAAGAATTCTCAAAGATAAAATAAAAAGGCTCTGAAATTACACCCACAAGCTCCTTTAGTATCCTTGGATGCAGCTCGTCAGGCCCTGGAGATTTGAATTCATTTAAAGTAGCTAGGTGTTCCATTACTACCTCTTTTCTTATTTTGGGCTGCAGCTTCCTCCTTACATCATTTACTCTGGTATCACCAGGTTGGGCATCGCTTTCCTTTTGGGTGGCAAAATAGGCAAAATAGACGTTGAGTAGTTTTGCCTTTTCTCTGTCACCCAATAGCCAGTAGTTTACCTCAAGTATTTTCCTCTCTCTTCTTGGGCCTCGACCTTCAACAGGAAGAAGTGATGAAAACACTACCTGTGCCCCAAGTCTCTTCAGCTCCCTGCCCAGTGTCTCATAGTCCCTTGCTACAGTGGAACCTCGTGTTACGTAACATCCTCATTGTGAAAGCTTCAGATTGAGCTCTGCTAACCAGGAAGTAGATGCTCCCGGTTGCAAACTTTGCCCCGGAATGCGAGCAGATGTCGTGCAGCAGCAGGAGGCGCCATTAGCGAAATCGCGCCTCATGTTACAAGCGGTTTCGGCTTAAGAACGGACCTCCAGAACGAATTACGTTCGTAACCAGAGGTACCACTGTATTTGCACCCACATGAATCAGAAAGAATGGGTAGTGGTCAGTGGGCTTTGTAAGACTTGGCAACTTCTCCGTCACATCGTGAATCGTTGCACCTGGAAGACAGCACACCTCCCATGACATACTGTTTTCTTCACACACTACTGCCTATATTCCCCTCAGTAGGGAGTCAGCTATCACCACCACTCATCTCCTCCTCCTCTGGGGAGTAGCAATCATTCTACGGGTTGTGCCTTCCAAAGGCTGCTTAGAGTGTTCTGAGGTCTGCTTCTGTTGCTCTTTAGTCTTCCCCTCTTGTTTATTGGAGCCTACAAAGGCCAGAAACGTATGGTATGAAAACTTCCTACTCCTTCCTGTCAGCTTGTCATCTCTTGGCTGCAATTCCCTTTCTCTTATGCCATCTCCATTGAAGGTAGCAAGTATGTTATCAGCATACTCATCCATGGTCAGTAGCCTTGGATCTGATGGGGTTAAATCAATAATGGAAAAAGACTCCTCGAAATCCCTCTGCTCCAGTCTGACCTAAACAGACAAAACTTATTTGGGAACACTTGGTTCCGGAAATAGCTGGAAAGGAGGGATTGTGGCACACATCTGGCCACCCAGCACTGACTTGGTGAAGGACTGTAGCTCTGTTGCAGAGCATCCGCATTGTACCCAGAAGGGTCCAGGTTCAATCCCCATTGGCATTTCCAGGTAAGGCTGGGAGAGACCCCTGTCTAAAACCCTAGAAAGCCACTAGTGTAGACAATACTGAGCTAGTCTGACTCTGTATAAGACAGCTTCCTGTGTTTTCATCGTTCTACCAGGAGGGAGATAAGTGAGGCAACAGGGAAGTCAACATGGTGAGAATACATTGGCAGGAGTGCTCAATTGGCTCTGCTAGGGTGCCTGCTCTGCACTAACCTTCTCACCATCTTGCCCCTCCAACTCATGTGCAGTGATGCTGGTGCCAGGAGGCCAGGTAAATTCAGCTGCACCTTCCCAATAGCTCCTGCTTGGTTCTAATTCCCATCTTTGATATGGCTTCAGTACAAGGTCTTGGATAGAGTTGCTGTCTCCAAACCATAGTTCTACATCTTGGAAAGGTGAATTATAGTGAACTACTGTACTTGGTTGTTTGCTCTCACAACTGGTCACTGAATACAAACCTACTCTTTGGTATCTAGGGGTGTGTGCTGGTGGGAGGTAAGTGTTAATACAGAAAAATGGACCTCCTGCCACTGCACTAAACTGTAGTAGCAAGAAATATTCATAAATGAGATCTGACTCCACAACACTAATTTCCTCAGCCAGATCCAGTGAGGTAAAGGTGGTCAGTCCCCCACTTCCTCGTCCTTTTTGATGCCTCTTGACTGCAGGGAGACTATGCTGAGAGTATCCCTGCAAATGTGGGAGGTCAGCATCTTGCAGCCAGGTTTCTTGCAGGCAGATGATATCAAAAGTCTGCAGGAACGTAGTTAAATCTTAATCTCCTTTCTTGATGTCCCACCATGCCAAATTCCAGGTGATATTAAGGATATTAAGGTCTACTAAGTCAGAAATGAGAGCTCTCAGGTGGTCTCTCTGTAGCACCAGCTCCAGTATGGCTGGCTATATCACCGGCATTTGGTCTTGAGGATGCATAGTTTTTTGATGCTGGGTTCTTATGGGAATGGCTAAATGTCAATTCCCTTCCCTAGGTGAAGACTTCTTCCATCTTGGATGGAAGTTCCTGCCATAGGGTTTGGGGAGCGGTGCTGGGTTAAAGGTATCATCCCTATGGAGAACTTTTTCTTGTCACCCTTGTCTCTCCCTATGTACAGGAATGTTATTGGGGTAGGATATTTATGGTGGCACTGCATTGCTGCTAGTATATAAGACCACTTGACTGGTACCCTTTTTGATATAAGCTTGGTACAGTGTGTCTATCAATTGTTTCTTGTTGGA
This sequence comes from Podarcis filfolensis, assembly GCF_964270895.1. Lineage (NCBI taxonomy): Eukaryota > Metazoa > Chordata > Lepidosauria > Squamata > Lacertidae > Podarcis > Podarcis filfolensis. The sequence goes on along the minus strand of NC_139616.1, from coordinate 31,158,089 downwards.
TGGATGCTTGTGGTCTGTATGTGAATTGAGATCTTTGTCCTAGGGAGTGCTTGCCCCACTTAAATGACACGTTGCATTTTGTGAAGTTTTGTGAATTTAGGGAGCAAAGACCAGAAGGTATCTGCAGGCAGGGCTGTGAAAAGCTCCTGTCTGAAATCTGGAGATTCACTGAAGACATACTGACCTACACAGATGAAAGGTCTGACTCAACACAAGTCGGCTTTGGATGACCATATGTGTTCATCTTAATTGTATCATGGCACCTTCAAGTCTAGTAAATTTTCTATAGTACAAGTTTTTGTGGTATCCAGTTACAAATGCTTACAGGTGACTACTTCTTTCATATTACCAAATGGCTTACTGCCTAAGAAAGTTTGTCCTGAAATACATTTGTGGCCTCTTAAAGACTAGCAAGACTAATTTTAGCTGTAAAATATTGAAAAGTACTGAATTCCTCTGGAATTCACCCCAAATGTAGCAACTGAAAACATCAAGTGAAGACAGAAATCTAGTCTGCTCACCAAAGTAATAGGTCAAAACTACAGGAACCTAGAAAGCTGCCTTAGAGTCTGGCTGGCAGCAGCTTTCTGGGATTTCAGACAATCATCTCTTGCAACCTTACCTGGAAATGCCAAGGGTTGAACTTGGGGCACTCTGCATGCAACACAGATGTTCTGCCACTGAGCTATGGTCCTTCTTTATACAGTACACTCTGAAATGAATGCTAAACCAGCATAATTCATCAGGAAGAAAAGTGACAGCTATAAATCCAACACCATTATTGATCAGAAAAGCTACAGATGATCTTTTCCAGTCGATGGCATTTCCCCATCTTTCTTTTTGGTCATATTTGTACCTTGCCTTTCCTCCAAAGAGCTTATGATGGCATACAATCCATGCTTGTTCTATCCCCATCCCAATCTGAATGCAGTCCTGAGAATTTAGTTAGAACACTGAACATGGGCCAAGGAGATCCTATCCATTCTTAAGCCTGTATCCAGTAAATATACATATTTAAAGACTACACTCATCACTAGCTACGGCAATACAGTTACAGCATAAAAATGCTGGGCACAAACATCATGAGCTACTACCTTTCAGAATACTGAAGAGCCTGAAAATGTAACTGTGCAAATGTTGAATCTCCCACCAGAGGATTGCTGCTAGAAATAACTTAAAATAAGTGGGGAAATTTTATCTGTCCCCACTCCCAGGCTAACTTTAACAGCTGGGTAGAAGAATCCACCTGTCAAGAATATATAATGCCCACCCACCTGACAAAATCCATTGCACTTGCTTTAAGGTGGATCTCACAATCCTTTCCAAGTAGAGAAGAGTGGGAGCTGAGCACTCTTTATCGCAGTCTCTCCCAGATCATGGCAAGTGCAAATCCACTGCCATAATGTACTTGGAGAAGGAATTGCTGACAAAATAAAAATGAGCAGCTCAGATCAAAGAATTTGTCGTCCTGTGAAGGGGACCTGGTATGACAGTGCACTGACTTTTCCTTGTCTAGTGTCTGAATTATTTAATACAATAAGGAGGACTAATCCAAGGCCGGGAGGTAGGGGGGAGTTAACGGCCTGTTTATGCTTTGAGTTATCAAGATACAAAAATTCCTTAATTCCAATCATTCTCCAGCTGGCTTAATACTATCAAAAAGAGTTAGAAATTACCCTGTGGATTCAATGCAGGTTACAGCACACTGAAAGCTATTGCTCAACCCCCCCCCTACTTCTTAAATTCCACAAAATCCCAACAGCATTGAACTTTCTGATCAAAACCAGCTTCTCTTAGTCACTTTTAGTGACTAAGTACCTCAACCTCAAAGTATCAGTGGCCTTATGGTGCATAAGCAGCTCGTTTCCAAAAAGTTGGAATGCAGAATGTAAATTGGCTATGTGTTCATCAAATAATGCACTTTATATCAAATTCAGAAATTAATGCACATTCCACAAGACCTCTGACACCATTTGAAAATTTAATTTTACACACAAACGGACATGCAAAAAACCCCACCTTCTATCTATGCTTTATAGAAAAAATAATGAGTTAACAATTGGACGATGCAATTCTTTATAACAACAATGGAAATCTGACACAGGTATCAAAATTAAGGAGGTGGACTGGAATAATCTGTGGGCTAAAAAACATTTAAATTACTACATCAATGGCATGTAGCTATATAAAAAAAAATACTCCCACCTCTGCTGGAGAGGCTGCAACAGGATAGGTAACAACATTCCACATGTTGGGTCGTGTGATTACGTACAGCCCTTCTGGCAGAGTCCATTTATGGAAATAAACCACATTGCAGGTCAACATGTGGAAAGTACCCCAAGTTTGGGGCTGCTAACCATTTTAAGAGAAGAGCAGCTTGACCTCTATTAAAAAGAATTACAGTAACCATTTTTCTTCTGGTGGCAGCACACATAATAGTAGTACAGAACTGGAAAGGAATGGAATATTTGCATACACCTTGCTGGAAACAGAGTGTATGGGTAATTGCTTTATCAGAAAAAATTAACAAAGAGACTGCACACATTGAACAATACAAGAGATGCAGATGATTTTGCTGAAATTTGCCATCCTCTGATAAAATAGACAAATGATAATCCTGAAGAATAGCATCCACTGGAATTACAAACTGGACTGGGGCAAAACTTAATGGACTGATCTGTCCTGCAGGGGACAAGTTGGAATGGAGAGGGAATTTCTGTAATTGTGTTTATACACTGAAAACCGACAAAACTTTTTACAAATGTCAAGAAGCTGCTTGTTCCTCTTTGGTGATACTATAGACAGAGTTGGTTCATGCATCCACAATTGATGCAGAGTGCAGAGGGTACTTGCAGGAGAACACTAGTGTCTGAGATCTAAGGTTGAGTTTGCAGCAGTGGCAAGCAGGGGTAGAAAGGAAGACAACAAAAACAAAGCTGGGTTGTAAAAGGTCGCAGTTCTTATTACATACTGCTTCTGTAGACTTCGGCGTAAAGCAGCAGAAGCATAGTGGCCGACAGGCCAACTAATCAGCCCACCCTCAGGACAAACTGTAAGGTAGCCCAAGACAGCATATGATACAATCACTATTCTGTGCACAGGCAATAACTTGGGGTGCTGTATTTCAGACTGCTTTGTGCCCGTAACCTCTGAGGTCCTTTAAGTGCCATCATCTATGGACCTGTGAGGAGTCCATCCCTACATACTCCCTCAAAAACGTCGTCTCTGTCTGAAGCCCAGTTGTACACTTTTGAGAACAGCAAAGCAACGCTTTACATCAGGGATAGTCAACATGGTATCCTATAGATCAGGGGTGGCCAACTCCCAAGAGATTGTGATCTACTCACAGAGTTAAAAACTGGCAGTGATCTACCCCCTTTTTTGGGGTTTGGGTCAAAGTTGTTGAGTTTTTTCAGGGAGGAGGTAAAATGCTGAGCTTTTTTTTAGGGGAGCCACAGTTGTTCAGCTTCTTTGAGGCGAGCCAATGATCTACCAGCGATCTACTGTAGACGTCCAGTGATCTACCGGTAGATCACGATCTACCTGTTGGATATGCCTGCTATAGATGTTATTGGACTACAACTCCCATCAGCCAGGAAAAACAGGATTTGTAGTTGGGGGGAAATTGGAGAGTACCACATTGGCTACCCTTGTGTTATATTTGCTTTACTGTGAAGAGACTAGGAACCCCAGCCATCACTCATAACAGTCTACGGATCTGGAAAAATTCCTTCCCAGATCCTAGAACTAGATCAGGAATCTCAGAGGTGCTCATGCCCTTAACTGACATGCAGACCTTACCTACAAATTAGTATTATTTTTATGCCACTGTAACTGCTGTCATGGCTGTCCTTCAATGCTCATATAACTACAAGATGACACTTAAACCAACCTTTTTCGGTGTAGATACTTCACTGAGTTGCAAATGTATTAGCAGGCCCCTATTTTACATGAGCTATACCCCACATAATATACCTAGGGCCGCTCCTTTCTCTTTTGCCATGGAATAAGTCCCTGCAGGAAAGGAAGGAAAATTGCTCTGCAAAATTTCTTTCATGACCTTGCCCAGATCCCACTTGCTAACTACTCCAAGGACTCCTACAGAGTAGCAAGGAAATGGGGAGGGGGCAGAGGCAGAGGCAGAACACAAAGAAGTGTGTTGCAAATGAGATATAGAAAAATCTCTAGAGGCATGACTCCAATTTGTGTTCTATTTTAAGATGGCAATCGAACTTTTAACTGGTTAACTGCACCAATTAATCGATTACCACATTAATTCCAAATGAGTTTGTTTACAGACCTGGATCTCTTGCTGACAAAAAAATTGAGGGCAGAGAAAAACTTCAAAGAGGCCAATTCATTAGATAAATATTTTCACTGTAATTCTGTTGATCTAATAATCACAGTATATTATTCTGAAGTTTAAATATTTTCTTTTCTACACGTGCATTGCTTAGAGTATGTAGACCGTAAGGTCCTGGAACAGTCTCTTTCTAGAAAAGAAGCAAGTTAACCCACATATATCTCTATACAGCCTTTTATATCATGAATATATTTCACAACTCTCTACTTGCTATCTCTATTATGGAAGAGTCTTCATTTCAGTTTACATGGTGAGACTGCACATAAAACTATATAGCAGTAAGAAGAACTTAACAGCAACCTTTGCAAAACTGGCACCCGCTAGATGTTTTTGTCAAGACAACCATTGGCAGTCCAAAACATCTGGAGGCCACCAGGCTGGTGAAGGCTGTTTTATAGGAAAAGCATTTACAAAAATCAACAGGATTGTATGAAAATCAACATTTTATGCTTCACAGCACAATGGTCCTACACAATGTGTTAAATTTATCACATTAACAGTGGCTAACATGCTATTTGTGCTAAGTATTAAGCAGCAGGAGGGGGAAGATACAGCCCAAAAATTATCATGGCCCTTTGCATGGTGAACAAGATTTTATGAAGAAACCCAGCTGGCTTAAGATGTTGTCATCACTTTTGCTGTCACAAAAATTTACACAGGGGCTGGTAACACATTGAAGCCACCTCTGCTTCCAGGTCAGATCTGCTCTGAACCATTTACATTCAGTTTCTTACGCACATGGATAGGGAGTGTTGTAGCATGAATTTGGTTGAAACAGACAGACTGCATAGCAGCTTATAACTCCCAGGACCTGCTGCAAGCTCACAGAAAGACACAATTTCCCCACCAGCTTCCGTGCCTCCTGGCTTTATGGTCAATAAAGAGTAAAAGTACTGCATGGTAGCCTGCTACACAGCAGTAAAGCGCTGGATCTGAATCTTGCTCCATCTCCCTTCTATAAAGATTATTAAGATGCTGATTAATGGTCTCAAATGAACATTCAGGAAGTCATGAGGAAGGACATTCACAACCAGCCTCTGCCCTTGGAGCACATTTACAATCAACCTTGTGCAAGGGTCTTACTGTTCACGGTCCTTTCTAATCATCTGCTTATCTAAAATCTTCAGACATCAATGTTGTTACCATAATAAATACGCAATGCACAACAGACTTTATAACACTTAAAGCTTCTAAGTTTGATGTAATATATTCTCTCACATAGAAAAGCAGCTTCTGACACAATGCGTTTGATAAAATACCGTAATTCAGTGTTAGAAATTGTATGTTTGCAATAAATTCAGTTTTCCTTTAAAACTAGGTTGTTTATTTTTAAAAAGGGGGGGGGGAGGGAATGAATTTAATTTCCAACTTAAAAACAATGAGATGTATTCTATCACAGTTGCACAATGCATTTGATCCCTGGAGTCACCCTATGTTTTGTGATTGCAGGGGATTTATTGGACAGTAATTAGAAGGTTTTTAAACTGTTTTAAATGCTGTATTTTAAACTGTGTAACCCACCCGGCACCTTAGTGTGAAGGGAGGATAATTAGTAACAACAGTAATAATAATCCTGAGCACCATATGACTTAAACAGGATGGTTTTTTTTAAATTACACTTTACAATTTACCTCATAACAGAGTCCAATAACAGAGCAAGTCAAACTGTATAAAGAGTAGTACTGTACAGGGTGTTGTGTTAGTACATGGGGTGGAATGTCATTGCCTTTTCAGGCTTGGTTTGGGAGGGAGTAACTGGACTTCCAGTAGCAGCCAAGAAAACATATGTCATAATTATTTAGAAAAAAATATTTAAATACCACAGAAAAAACCAAACATCATAAAAAGTTAAAAACAAGTTGAAAGCAAAAATAAATTAAAAACAAACCTCAACAGACCATTGTGGGGGATGTATTCTTAATTGTCTGCATAGGCCTGGCAGAATAAAAGTTTTCAGCATGCTTTTAAAGGTTGGCACAGAAGGGGGCTGCTGAATTTCTATTGGCAGGGTGTTCCACAGGACAGGACTGATGATCTCTCATTATTGTCCATGGAACCTCACCAACTTGGGGAATGAACAAAGACACTCCTGCAGATGATCTCAGTGATCAAGCTGGAATATAAGGGTTCAGGTGATCACTGGGATATCCTGGACCCTGGTTGGTCAAGGCTTTGTAAATCAATACAAGAACCTTGAACCTGGTTCAGTAGTAGATGGGCAGCCCGTGCAGCTGTTTTAACCCCGTCACATGTTTTTGACCAGAAGCTCCCATCAGCAACCTGGCTGCAGCATTCTGCACCAGCTGGAGTTTCTGAACCAGACCCAAGAGACGCCCCATATGCTCTACTTGCAGGATACAAGCCTCATCTACATGTGTGCATGTGAGGTTGTAAATATCCACTCGCTGAGTAAAAGTCACCCCCAGGTGATTAAACATTTTTCATAAACTGGATACGAGTTATTTCCTCCTCCTCAAAACTGTCAATGACAAACATAGCAGTGTGCAGACGAGCAAGTTAGCAACTGCTGTGAATTTATTTGCAAGGTTGATACAAATACACAAGTTGGTTAACTGTATACAATACAAAGAATAAATACAAATGTTAAGAATTAACTCTGCTCGGTAAAAAATTGAATTAATCTGCAAATGTTATAACAAGGGAAGAGATCTTCCTTGGGGAAAAGGAAAGAGGATGATTTGGTTCCATCCTTCGATTCTATTCTACAAGACATATTTTGCATCCACATACAATCTGCAGGACTTCAGAACAGTGCTGTGTCATTGTTCCAGTTTTTCTAGTAATAATGCATATTAATAAATAACTCTTTGAGAGAGTTGGGGCAAGTTGCAGCTCATCACCAGTCTACTCCTGCCTCTGCACCTTCACTGCCAATTCCAAACACCCTGTTGTGTCATTTAAGGTACTGGCTAGACTGCTTTAACTGCTACAGTTTAGATGCACAGCACAATTTCACTTGAGTAAGTTAATTCCCTGTACTAAGTTAAGCCAGTCTCAAGAAGAACATTATTTTACAATAAAGTAATGTGTGTTCCCGGTACACACAATATATAAATGAACTAAGTTACTAAGCCACTATAGGAACCATTTGGAAACAGTATGGTTGCATGCCACACCAACCTCACAGCAGTGTGAGATTGCAGGGGTTCCAAGCACTTACCCAGGTTTGATTTTCTCAAAATGAGGGGTAGTAGAGACTGTGGTGTCTTTATGTTATATGGTTTATTCTCTCTCTCTCTCTCTCTCTCTCTCTCTCTCTCTCTCTCTCTCACACACACACACACACACACACACACACAAAAACCTGAGCATATGATAGAGGGGCTTATAGCATTAGCACCCCAAAAGCAGGAAGGTCTTGCTTCTCCCATAGCCAGTCTTGTATTCCAGCTAAAATCAGGCATGGCTCTGTCTCTTAGCTACCTCAGCTAACACACCTGACTCTGGCTTTTTGTATTTCTAACTACCAGACAGTTGAGGGAGGGGGCATAGCCATTTGTCCTCTGGCACACAGTCACTTCCTTTTAACTATCCATACTTAGGTGGCCATTACAAAGAAACTTGTCTAGCTATTACAGGAATTGAATCCCTGTTGGATCCAGGAATTGGAAGGCACTTGGGCATACATCCTTCCATCCCCACCCCAACCAAACTCACAACACTATGTAATTGTATTTCTTAATTTTCCAAATAGAACAATGTATTCATGTTTAAATGAACTTACATGATCTTAAGTGTCAAAATCTGTTTAAACAAAAAAAAATTAAACAAAGTCAAATTCCTGTTTTGCTGTCATTCTTTCAAGATACCTTGAAGGCTCTGGAGAAAGTTGGTGCTTTTAATTTTTTTTAAACTATAAACACAGCTTCAGAATGTTTGCCGTGATGTGCCATTTTCTACTGTGTACAGGCTGACCTGTTGGACCAAACAGCAACATAATCACTGTTCAGGTAGGTGGCCATGTTGGTCTGATGCAGTCAAAATTAATCAAATAACTGTCCAGTAGCACCTTAGAGACCACCTAAGTTTGTTCTGGGTACGTCAAAGTGCAAGTAGATAAATAGGTACCACTCCGGCAGGAAGGAAAATGGCGTTTCTGTGTGCTGCTCTGGTTTCGCCAGAAGCGGCTTAGTCATGCTCACCACATGACCCGGGAAAAGTGTCTGCGGACAAACGTCGGCTCCCTCAGCCAGTAAAGCAAGATGAGTGCCGCAATCCCAAAGTCGTTCGCAACTGGATTTAACTGTCAGGGGTCCTTTACCTTTTAAGGTGCTACTGGACAATTTTTTAATTTATAATCACTGTTATTATTCTTCAGTATAACATGATTTCTTATCTTCCCTTCACTACAAGGTCCAAGGGTGGGTTATAGCAGTTTAAAAATACAGCTTTGTCCCCCTTCCTGAGTCATAACAGTATATAGCTAAGTTTAAGTCACACTCACAATATTTTCCAGTGAAATGAGAGGAGAATGTAACTTCGGACTTTCTGCCGTGGTCCTGCCTTTCCCAAACTTATGTGTGGGGTTTCCACCCCCCATCACACACACACTCCACACATATATATTTTTAGAAATCCCTTAGGGAGGTGGTATTCACGGAAGTGCTTCTACTACTGCAAGGATTTCCACTTGTGCAATGGAGCTTCCTCTCTCCCTTCTCAAATATGCTCCAGAAGGTTGGGGAAAAATCCAGAACAGATTTAGGACACAGGTAGGCAAAGGAAGGAGAAGTTCCACCACAAAGCCAGAAGTCCTTACACTAAGTGGAAACATTTCATGGGATACCACCTTTATAGTTTGCTTAATTTTTTTTAAAAAGTCTCAAAGTGCTACACAACATGATAAAACAGATAGGTAGATACATATACACACACAGCTTCAGCAGTTTTGCTAAGAAAGTTAGTAGCTATCCTATACTCCTTTATACTTAGTAAAGTCTATGGAAGATGCCAACTTGAGAACAGAAAGTGAAGGGCCAAAATCAAATATTCTGCTCCAAAGTAGCCTGGTTTGGGGGAGGGGGTGTATACAAAGAAGCAACAAGAAATTACTGCTTGGTCTTCCAATTTAACATCAAACTGCCACTGGGCATGAGCAAAATCAACAGCAGCCAGGATATGTCTAGCAATAGACAATTGGTGGAAATATGTTTAACAAGTGTTTCAGTTCTGCAAATGAAAGTATATGATCACCTAAGAAAAGCCTGTGTGCTTCCTGATGAACTACATATGCAGTAAGACACTAGCTCATCTTTAGTGACTCTTCCTGACAGAACAAGGAAGAAGCACAAATCTTAACAGCTGAGGCTTCACAAGTCATAATTACGTCCAATGACAACTCCTAGGTTCCAGATCATTAACAATGGTTTGAAGCTGGCTAATTTCAATAACCCATAGTTAACACAAACTTCACTTTATCCAGGTTCAGACACAGCAAACCAGTTGAGCAGGAGGAGCCTTTTAATCTCCTTCTGGTCACACAGGAAAAAACAGCACATAAACGCAAGGCTCCTGCATCTACGGAATACTAAACTTTGGTTTAGCAATATGCATGAAACAGGCAAACATCCCTATGGACTTCAGCATGCATTTCTAAACTATACATGATATTTTTATTTACTGTGTCCTCAAGTGCACACCACCATTCTTCAAAGATCAAGCAATGGGTTGTATTCAACACAGGGAAGACCCACTGAAATTAATGAACCCAAGTAATCATGTCAGTTCATTTCAGAGGGTCTACTCTGAGTATGAGTAACTCTGAATACAATCCAATGTATATTTACCACACTGACAAAGGGGCAATTACAACACTAGAAATCTTGACAACTATTCCCCTTGGAAATGAGATTTATGCTAGTCCAAAATATATTCTCCTAGAAACCTTATGCATCACTATAATGACCAACATCATAACTAGTGTGTATGAAGCATACCTAGTTAACAAGACTGATTTGGTTTGACATCAGATTTATTTATTATCATATTTTAATACAATTTACTATAAAATTGCTGTTATCTATTAAATTGTGTGTCTGTCAAAGACCAAAGTGATGCCAGCTTACCATTTACCTCTTTCAACCAACCTCCCTCCTGAAAGTTTACAGCACTTCTGATTCTCAAGTGTTATATAGGTCCAGCATTTACTAGAAGCACTAATGACAGAAATAAGTGTTTCAAAAGAGAAAGGAAAGGGAGAAAGCTTTGCATTGACCCTTTGGTATAAATGGATGTCTTCCTTTCCCCGTCCTCCTACATTTCTATGTCATCCTCTCAAGCCTTAAAACTATAGAGAAGTCTGAAACAAAAGTTTCTGATTCTTTAAATATAATTTATATTCAAATATTTATAAAATATGTTAACTGAATTTCTGCCACAAGGCAATCAAAGCAGCGTACAACATCAAAATCCATCTTGCTTAAAGCATGTTTAAAACAAGCAACAGCAGCACAAGCAAAACCAAGTGCATTTTGCTTCAAAGGTAGACTAGGATTCTATTTTTATGGCAACAAGGCTTGTGAAGGGTTGGACATCTCCCAGACATATACAGGCTCACCAAGCCAAGATCCAGGTAGTCAGTGGATTCATTTTGGAGCATTCACCCAGCCAATTACCAAAAGTGAGTTGAAATAGTCATGTGAAATGCTTCTTTGAAAAGAAGGGGAAACTCCTTTCTCCTAAACAGCACTAGGATATCTTAATGTTCACAAACAGCTAGAAGTTTTTGATCCCCTCACAGTACAATTAGAGGCCTGTGGACTCTCTCATACATGTCTCTGAGCTGCTGGCAGCATTACTGTACATTGCCTTGAGACAACTGTGTAGAAGCTGATTAATAAACTAATTATGATAATGGTAAATAACAACCCAAAAGGCAGAAACAGCATCCACTCTACAGTATTGTAGACTGCTTAATAGATGAAAACTGCTCCTGTCACAACAACAACTATTTTTACTAAATTCTTCACAGTGAACTGAATTCACTGTTTTTATTCTGCCTCAAATAAGTATGGTAAAAAATGAAAAATCTGAAGCTTTGTTATAAGCTATTGCCTGATGTTACAAGTTCAGCATTTGATCACATTTCTTCTGTATACAGATAATCTTTTGTGGTGGTGTGCTATTTTGCAGTGCTGTAAAATCAAATTGCAAAATCAACAATACATTGATTGGAGTTTTTTAAACTGGGTATTACTGAGAAAGGGAAAGTAATTAAGAACAATGGAAGCAATAAAAGAATTGACTTATAAATGACTTGAAGGCAATATCAGAGTCTAAACACAAGAGCATTAACAACAAAAAGAAAAACATGTTTGCTGCAATAAAAGAGAAAGCTTCTGAATAATTCTAAGAAAAATTTAGCAGTATTTCCAGAAGTCAAGAGGAGAAAGAGAATAGGTCTGCATCAGCTTTAGAACATTCTAAGAAAATGTTGTCAGCCTTCTTCCTTACAGTAAAGCTTTATGTAAATACCAAGACAATCTATTCACAACCTTTGTCTAGGACCCCATTCCCATATATAATCAGTACTGATTATTACTTGGAGCAGCATCCTTAGTAAGGTATAGAAACCAAGATCTCATGTCAAGTCCAAAGGTCTCTTTACACAGCACTCATCTCCCAAGACATCCCTGGTGCCTTGGCTACAGTTGAAAACCCTCTCTTGTTTGACCCCCTTTCTCTGTGCTTCTTTTCTTCAGTTGGTTCTCTTCCTAGTTTTCTAAGTTTCATTCAGTATTCCCATTTGGGGAAGTCCTTCCTGTGCTTTGCTTCTCCGGAGTCTGGGGCTCCTCATGTGTGGATCATCTCATATGGATTTGAGCACCACCTTTATGTGGATGGCAGTTCAACCTTTTTAACCCAAAACATTCTCTCTTCATCCCCATATGGTCAAGTGCATTTTCTCCTCTTCTCTTCTGCAGCTTGACTGTGGTAAAGAGATGCAGCCCTCTTTTCTTTTACGAACAGAAAATGTTCATAAGAGCAACTGCATTGTGGTGGAATACTCCAGGATTCTTTGGAAACTTATCAGAAATCTCTCAAATATCAGTAATAGAGCTCAAGTGAAAAAGGTCTAAGTTCATACATACTGATGTGGGAGGGGTCAAACTTAGTTGTAAATAACAAAGAATTTTTTTTTAATGTTGGCAATGTAAAAATTTGGCAAATGAATGAATAAAGTGGTGTTTTACTTTACAACAATATCAAAACTAAGTACGTAGAGGACACAGGACCTTCAAGCATGAAGCAAGATCAAATTGACCATTGTAACCAAGGTCCAGACCTGAATTTGCAATATGCTCTGTACTTTTCAGCTAGCAAAAGGTTAACCAGTACATTTCAAGATACTCAATCCTTAAGTCCCACTGAAAGGGGAGGAGAATGACCCATTAAAGTTCAGCTAATGAACTCCCTCTCTTTCTTTTTTCTTTTCCTTCTCCTCCTGCGATGAGGCTACATTTTAATATTTTAATGTTCCATTATTTTAATGTTGTATTTTATTTTTGTTTTTAAGTTGTAATCATTCATCTTGTTTTTATTATTGCTTGTAAGCCGCTCTGAGCCCGGCCTTGGCTGGGGAGGGCGGGGTATAAATAAAAAATTATTATTATTATTATTAATGCTCTGGTTGATGTAGGGAACTAGAATACATACTCTGAGCCTGTGCCTTGATACCAAGCAGATACAGAAACAGCTCTTTCAACAATAAATTTGTACATGTCTCTTAACTTGCCACAAAGTAACACATGACTAGTTCTCACTCTATTGGTAAACCTCTAGGTGGGTTGTACCATTTCAGATATTAGGTGAAGTCTCTCAAGATACAGTAATAAGAAGTTCCTGCATATGAAACACAAAAATCTCCACACACACACAATCATATCACATATTTGTTTTCATGTACATTCATATCAGAAGACCCAGCTGGATCAGCGCAAAGGCCCATCTAATTCAGCATGCTATTATCACAGTGCCCATGGCAATCCCATCTTAATTCTACCATAAGTAGCAAAAGTGACAACATTTAAGCTCTATTTTAACCAATCACCCTGCACTTTTATGGATTAATCACCTTTTAGGCTAACACCAAAGCCTGTCTGAATATTTTTATTATTCTTAAGGATAGCAACATCTTGATCACCTTTCTGCAGGGATGCTTTTGATTTTCTGATCACCAAAGTCTTTAATCTTGTTTCTGATCAAGATATAGAGAGAATAGATGGTGGGTTTTAATAATGTTTCTAAGAAGTTATCAGCACTTTCTGCATAGAAGAAAAGAAATCTTTTTTGTTGTTTTTATATCTAAATATGATGCAGCCTTCCTTATTTTAAACCACTATGGCTACAATCTTATACACAATTACATGGGAGTGAGCCCCAAGTAGACCTGCACAGGACTGCACCTTTAAGACCTGGAGCATGATCCCTGGGAGTGTTTTCTTCCTTCCCCCACCCTGGGATGACTGAGCAGGGTCAGTGCCCTATGACTACATATTTAAGAGCATTACCCAGAGAGAGGATTCATCCCGCATCGAAAGCCCTTCCCCATCTCAATGCATTTTCTGTAAATAACCCCTAGTACGAGCAGAGCAGTGGCCCAATTAAAAATGGCGAGCATCTCGCGTGGCTGGCTGTGTGCAGGATACAATAGAAGGGGGCTGGAAGCTTTTAGAAAGAAAGAAAAAAACCCAAACGCCGAGCGGCTGCCGGAATCAACAGTCAAGGGGAGGGGGAGATTGGGGAAAAAGCAGCATTCCTGAGCGCAGCGATCTGTCCCAAGAAAAGGGATATCACCGAGGCCCCCCATTGCCAGAACCAGTTCGACACCGTTCCTTCTCCAACCCCCGAGCCCGAAAATACACTGCAAAGAAGCACCTCCTGCTCGAGGTCAACCGATCTCGGAGCCCTGCAAAGAAGCAATATTGGGGCACCCGAAGTGTCCGCCGCTTTCTCAAGCTTTGCATCTAGAGAAAGATGCTTTGCTCATAATGTTCACGCCAGAGCTCTCCACAAGAAGTGAACTCCCAACTTCCACGGAAGTCAGGGACAAACTCCCCCCCCCCCCGGGTTTTCTCTTTATGGGAAACACCTCTTTTCTCTCCCCACCCCCAATTTACAAGCCTCCGGGACACCGCCCCGCGCCCCGCCCCAAGAGCGCCAAACCAGCTCGCATACACAGAGGCGCGCGCACCCCGTTCCCCAGCCTGGAAAACAAGCAGAGCCGCCACCCCCACTTCTTCACCGGCTTCCTAAAACTTTTCAACTTCGGCCTCACAGCGCACACAAGAGTCAAATGAAAGGCGGCTCTCCGATCTGGAGAAAGCCAACCCTTATATTTCCCAAAGGTCTTTCCAAGTTGGCTGGTGGGATAGGACCTGGAGCAGCAGCCTTATCTGGCCGGTATCTTCAAGGAAAAGCAGGCATGGCCGGTGGGGCAGGAGGCAAAAAGGAGGCCCCAGCCCTAAAGGGGAAGGAAGGCTACAGGGAAAGGATGCTGGCCACAGAACTAAGATACGTGTCCCTGTAGTGGATGAGGAATAGAGAGGAATTAAGGGTGTATTTCCAGAAGACCAAGCAGTGCCTTGTGCAGGGATTACTGAGAATGGAGAGAGCACAGAACCAGGAGACCTGTAAAGGTCAAGGCAATCCAAAGGTTGGTGGGTAAAATGGGTGCAGAACTATGGAATACAGAGATGAGACAGAGTGCATTATGTGTCTCTTTCAGCATTCAACTGAGTTGGAAGAGAGAGGTATAAGCTTTTTTATATGCCTAAGGAAGAGAAATTGGAAAGCAAGATCTGAAGGCGCAGTTTAGGCACAGAGTTGAAAGGAATCAAAATATGACTACACGGATATGGCATGGATAAGAACATGGATATGGTGCTGCAGGAGTATCGTGTTAAGACTCTGTGGAGGCACATGCAGAGTAAAGTGATAAGATAGCTGCAGACTTGAAAGATAAAGTGACTGGAGTTCCCACAAAGTTGAGATAATGCCAGGAAGGGGAAAACTGTGGGAGGGGGTACTATAAAGTTAGGAAATCAAAAGCCTACATAGTATTAGGGGCCAAGGGAGAAGAAAATATGGAAAAGAGTCAAGGTATGCAAAGGGGGAAAGTGTTTGGGAAAAGTGAATGTATGGGGGAAACACAGAATCTGGGGGCTTTGGAACTGAGGTCATGGATCTAAGTGTATGAGAAGAGGGTGCATAGGGGGAGATGCTGAAGAAAGCAGAGAAACTTAAAATGTAAGATACAAAAGCTGAGAAAAAAGTGTGAGGCCCCTAAGGTCAGCAAGAGAAGCAAAAGATAGCCAGATACAACATGCGGGAGGGACTGCAGTAGGGGTGCAGGAGGCAGTAAGTGCCAGGATGGGAACATAGTTGGAGAAGGAGAAATCATAAGGGGAAGAACAGGGGTGTATGCTCATTATTTATTTCAAAGAAGGTTTAAAAAACAAGAGGAGGGGAGAGGGACTACCACCGTCCAGTGCCATCCAGGATGTTGAGGGGGGCGGGTGTTTGTGTCTCTGGAGGAACTGCAGAACCAAATCAGAGCAGTCACCGTCCTGGGGGGAGGGAGGAGAGTGGAATGGATTGCAAAAGACACTTGAGATGAGGGGGTTGGGGGAGGATGCTGAAAGGAGGGAGAAATGGGGGCGCAGAAAGAAAGTGGGAGGTGGAGTAAATACAGACTGCAATCCGCGAAGCAGGGGAGGCTGCAGCCTCCACACACACACACACACACACACACACACACACACAGCGCAAAACCCCCTGCCCCTTACCTTCCATCTCCATGTCCTCGGGCTCGCTCAGCTGCTGCTCCCCGGGCTTCTGCTGCTGCTGTTGTTGCTGTTGCTGGTGGTGGTTCATGTCGGGCTGCGGGAGCTCAGGCTCGGCGGCCTGGGCCTTGGCTGAGGGAGGAGGGCGAGGAGGCGGCGGCGGCAGGAGCTGCTGCTGCGGAGGCCCCGCGTCGAGCGGCGATGAGCGCTGGAAAGGCAGGAGCTGCTGAGGCAGAGACTGGGGCTGAGTCGGCTGGCGGCGGGGCGGCTCCGCGGCCTGGAGCTGGTGAGGCTGCAATTGCTGCTGCTGCTGTTGGGCTTCGGGCTGCTGCTGCTGCTGGACTCCGGCGGCGGGCAGGGAGCGGGCGGCCGCCGGGGGAGGCAGCGAGACGCGCACGTATTTACTGGCTATTCGCCCAATGGCGGCGGGGGTGGGAGTGGGAGGAGGAGTGAGGAAGGAGGAGGATGGAGGGCCGAGCTCGCCTCAGAGCGGGTGCAGGCTGAGGCAAAGTCCCGGTCCGGCGGTGGCTGCGGAGGAGGAGGGCGACGTCTAGGCCCTGCTGCTGCTGCTGCTGGGTCTCCTCCTCCTCCCCCCGGGCTGGGCCGGCTCCGGTGAGGAGGGAGGCCCGGCGGCGCGGGCAGCGCCAAGGCGGGCGGGCTCCTTCGACGGCGACAGGCGGCGTTGGGAGCGAGTCGGGCCTGCTCCTCCTCCGCCGCCTTCGCTGCCTCTCAAAATGGCGGCCGCGAAATGTCACATCCGCATGGAGGATGGGGGCTCCGCCGGAGTGTCGCGGCGGCGTGAGGAGGGAGAGAGAGAAGGCCGGCCGGGTGGCTGGCGAGCTAGCCAGGGAGGGCAAGAGGAGGAGGAGGTGGCCGCGGCGGCGGCAACAGCAGCAGCGGAGGACGAGATGCTCCGCCTCGCCTGCTTCAGCTCGGCCTGCAACGGCCGGGAGGAGGAGGAGGAGAGTGAGCGAGAGAGTGGGAGGGAGCGAGGGACGAGCTCAGGACGACGGAAGGAAGGAAGGAAAGAAGGAAGCGGGAGGGAGAGAGAGAGAGCAGCGCCGCGGCAGCCCCGGGAACAGCAGCCACCGCCGCCACAGCGAAAGGGAAGAGGAGGAGGAGGAGCCACTGAGGCGAAGGCCGGCCGGCCGGGGCGCGGAACGCCACCCCCCCCAACACGCACAGACCCACACGCTGTCCCGGGGGGAGGGTCGGAAGGAAAGAGTGAGAGCAGAATATGGGGGAGGGCGGAGAGATTGGGAAGGAAGAGGGGTGTATGGGGGAAGGAGGGGTGCGTGGTTGTGGGTGAGATTGAAAGAGGGGGTGGGAACAAGGGGGGTAGAGGTAAACTAGGGAAGGTGGGAAGGAAGAGAGGTGCACTTAGAGGGTGCTGGCGGTGGGTGAGACTGGAAGAGGAGGGAGATGGAGGGAATGTGAAAGTTGGGTTAGAGGCGAGAGATGAAAGGCAGAGGGTCCTACGGCGGGGGGAGGGGAGTAGGAAGGGTGTAATTCGGAGAAGGAGGGGAGGGGATGCGAAAAGTTGGGGAGCTGTAAGATGAAAACAAAGGGGACCCTGGAAATATTACGACGGGGCATTAGGGATGTACTTGGGGGTGTGCTTAGTGGAGGGGTGAGGAGATGGCAATGGGAACAGCAGGGAGGGGATGGGGAGGGAGGTGTGGGTGTCTTGGAGGAATGAAGGAGAGCGGAAGGAATTGGGGTTTATATGGAGGGTTGGGGGCAGGGGTGCCTGGCGATGGGCAAAATTGAAATGGGAGGTAAGGGTGGGGAGAGCAGGGAGGACTGGTAGGGGCGTACCTGGGGGAGCGGAAGAATGGGAAGTGGCTGGGTGGGGGGATGTGAGAAAAATAGAGCACAGAGAGATGCAAATGAGAGATCCTTGAAGAAAGGGGCAACAGTCAGGGGTGAGAAGCTGGAGGGATGTGGAAGATGGCCAGGGCAGAAAGCATGCCAGAGGATAGAGAAGAATGGTAAGGTGGGGGTTCTGTTGAAGCAGTGTAAGACTGATGAAATGTTTGGAATGTGAAAGGAGGGGAAGTCAGTTGTGGGAGAGGTGTAAAAGGAAGGTCTTCCTGTTTGGAGGAGGTAGTTCACATTCACACCATACATTTAAAGCTCAATAATACCACTTTAAACAGTCGTGGTCCCCCCCCCTCCCAAGAATTCTAGGAGCTGTAGTTTGTTAAGAGTGCTGAGAGTGAGTATTCCCCAGATGGGGCTACACTTTTCAGAGTGGTTTAACAATCAGTCACATGAAACTGTGCCCTTAACAAACCACAGCTCCCAGAATTCTTTGGGGGAAGGCCATGACTGTTTAAAGTGGTATCATAGCGCTTTAAATGTATGGTGTGAATGCGGCCTTCACCCACTTAGGGCAATCTTGATAAGCAGAACCAAGTGGAAGGAGTTGTAAAAAAGGAAGCTGGGGGCTGGTGAAGGTACCAGGAAATAGTGGAGTGGTGTGGTTCAAACAGGGACTGGGGAAGTTGATTCGGGAGTTAAGAAGGGGAACTATGAGACTCTAGTGTGGGAAAAAGCATAGAGAGGATAGTGTTGGGGAGGTGGGAAGAGAGCGCCACCATCAGGAGATTTAAGGAGGTTGTAATGAAAGAAACTGAAGATAGGTAAAAATGAAGGAAAACTTTGTGGGATATGTGAAGAGCAGGACAATAGCCCCAAGGTCCTCTTTGAAGAGGCGGGAGTGGGAGATGGCTTGCGGTGGCAAGCTATTATGTGGAGAAGGAGAAACATAAGAAGTCAGAGCATTACTCCAAGAAGCTCTCCAGAGTTTCAGATGGATCTTTCCCAGTCACACCAGAGATTTATCTTGGAGTCTCTTTCACAGCAGGGGAGTGCTTTCTCTAAGATGTTGCTCTTAAGTGCTGTTTCCAGAGAGCAAGCCAAGTCCCTCTTCTGCAGCAAAAACATCTCAGAGGCTTCTAGCATCTTAAAATTGGGAATCTGCTTCCCTGCGGATGTTGTGGGACTCCCTTCAACTCCAGAGATTATTTATTTGTTTGGATAATTTATGTATCACCCTTTGAACCGGCCACATGGCAGTTTGCAATAAAACCAGGGAGATAAGAATGCATAACAACAATAAAAACAGCATTAAAAAACACAACAAATCACTGAATCACAATTACTAATAGCAGCAGCCTTTCCTCTTTCTAAGATGCATCATGACTATTTGCCTGAAGCTATAAAGAGATGAGGTTTGTTGCACCTCAATAGGAAGAGAATTCCACATGCAAAGAGCCACCACTGAAAACCTTCCTGGCCCCTCACACCAGGTATGTCATCACATGTAGAGACCTCATCTGATGTCAAAACAAAGTCAGGTTGATATGGAAAAAGATTTGGTTTGGAGGGTCACAGACTTCTATCTGCCTTAAAGTTAAACTCTTAATAATTATTGCAAAAAACGCATGGACTAGAGTGGACGGAGTGAATTCTGGATGGGGAAACTGATGTCATTATAAATTTGTTGATCTTTATGGTGCTCAAGACTAAGAAACATATGAAAAAACAGCACATGTGCTGCCCCCTATTTTTTTTTTTATCAGGCAGAACAGGGAAGAGTAAGGAGAACTGGGGAAGTAAGGAAAAAGAGAGGTTGAACAAAATGAGATATTATAGATAGGGATTGCAGCAAGCAGAGATGACAGCTCATTTTAACAATTCAATGGTTTGCATTCCAACTCAGACGAAACCTCCACTGGTTGAATGAGGCTTAACTGTTAGGTAAGCCCCAGCTTCCTTCTGAGTAGATATGCGCTATAAAAGTGCCACAGATAATTTATAATCTTCAGCTTCATAATTCTGTGGAACAGGTCTCAGAAATCTCACAACAGAATTTAACATCTAATGTAGTTCCAGAGAGCTCATGGGAAGAAATAGCCCTAACCCTTTAGCAAGGATTCACAAATACACTTGCAACGTCACTGCTGGTGAGGACAACTTTTGCACAAATAGAAAAGAAGCTGCTTTATAGAGAGTCAGACCATTTGTCCATCTATTGTCTATACTAGCTGGCAACAGCTTGTCAGGATTTCAGACAGGAGTCTTTTCCAGCCTTCTGTGGAGACACCAGGGATTGAACCTGGGACTTTAATGAGTGTAGAGCATGTTTTCTACCACTAACACCATCCATATGCAGTCAGAATGATGAGCTTAAATCCAGTGCCTTAGACCACAGGCCAACCCTACCACATCCCACTTCAAGGAGAGCCCCTGGCCTCTTAGGCCTGGAAGAACATGAGAACTTTGCAATACCAGGCTTGCTTCAGAAGCACAAGAGAAATGCAAGGACCTTTCCCCTGATGCCGCGTTGAATCTCAGAGTTACTTGGAGAGCTGTTGGAAGACTTCATGCTTTACTTTTAATATCTGAGCTTTAGCCTTATGGGAATTCCCCTCCTCCTCTTTTTTTTTTGCAAATGAAGGGAAGGAGCTTGCTATTGACAGTTGTGCTGGGTCTTGAGCTCAGGGGAATGCCAGAAGACCCCCCCGTTCTCTCCTTCTTGAAAGGGAGGGTAGGATCATGGCACAAACAAATTTGGCTGGTTACGAAGTTAAGCTAAGATTTGTAGACCCCTAGCATTCATGCATACGTTTTACTATAGATTTGATGGCGATACAGCCACAGACTTCTGTGTCATGAAAGGTTGTGCAACCCCTCACACACAAAACCCCCAAAGTGATAGCTTTGCTAAAATCTAAAAGAACCCTATGGCAAAAAGCCAGTACTTGTGAGAAGGTGACGTTGATGATCTTGGGCAAAGGAACAGCTGCAGAGAGTTGCAGTTTCTACCCCACAGCTTCCAGCATACTCTCCTCCCCATTTTCATTTTTTTTAAATTTACAGCACCTTTACAGCTGCTCCTGTAAACCTTGATGGTCATGGAATAGACACTGATGAGCCAATGAATTAAAATACTTGAGTTTGAGGTTAAACACCAAGAGCCATTTCCAAATCGTCATTTTTTTCTTACTGCCTTCGGTGAATTTATTTTTATTTACAGATATTTTTAACCTGCCTTTCAATGCAAGTGCTCTCAGGATGGGGTACAGTAAAGCAATCTAAAACCTTATCAACAACAACATTCAATGGTAATGCCATAAAGCAAGGGCAGTAACAGAACAGCAACTGGTACAGCAATGACAAAATTGGAAAAACCAGCTATTGGGAATGTCAAATAAATACGTCTTTGGCTGGCGATAGAAACTAATAAATGTTGGTGTCATCCATATATCAGAAGAGAGGACATTCCATAAATGGGACATTGCCATAGAGAAGGAATCTTAGTTGGCATCAGCCTGCTTATGCATTGACTATACTTCTGGGGACTGTGGTAGGGTACTACTTGAACTGAGATTGTGCCTTCAGCCTTGTAGAATCAGTTCTCTCATTTTATTGGAATCCCCATAGCATACTGATGTGTCTTCAGTTTACAACGCAATAATGCATACTCAGGATCTCTTAACAGTCAACTAATCTCAATTAAGTGATTCTGAGTATATACTTCTGCATAAGACATTCTGTGTTGGATTAATCAAAGTTTCTCTAGAACAAAGCTCCAGATACCGCTGAACTATGGCTCCAATCACCCCTGGCCATTGACCATGTGTGGTGCAGCTGTGGGGGGCTGTGGTTCAGCAACATCTGGAGGGCCAAAGGTGCCCTACACCTGAACAACATTGGTAAGTGTGGAAGCTGCAGCTAGCACAAAATGCTGCAGGTAGGTGATTATCGGGGACCATCTCAAGGTACTTGTACTGGTGTACAAAGCCTAAACAGCTTGGGGTCTGATCACCTAAGAGGACACCTACGCTGCTATAGACAAGTCCACCCATTAGCATCAGTCTGGGGAGATCCTTCTTGGTGGTGGCACTCCAGCTTTGATGCTTCTCTTATTTACAAGCTTTATTTGTCAAGCTTTTTGACAAGTACCCACAATACAGTTTACATAGCAAAAGCAGAATAAAAACTAGAATACAGTAAAAACTACAAAAGGCAAAACAAGCAGCAGCAGCAGCAAGCTTAAAACAACACCTAGAACCAAGAATTATTATTTTTAAATGCAGATACTCTAGACTTTACATGAAGTTGTCTCCAGCTAAGTTCTACTCAAAGAAGACCCATTTAAATGAATGGACATGACTAATTTAAGCCTAGTAGTTTCTATGGGCTCTGAGTAGAAATTGGTTGGGGACAATTCCTGGTGCCTAAAGGATAGCAATGTAAGAGTCAGTAAATATTCCCAAGAAAAGAGTTAAATAGTTCATGCCTCTCTGGAAAAGATTCTGTGGTAGCCACACACCTTACTTCGGAATTTTGGGAACACACAGCTCTCACTTGACAGATTCAGAGGGGAGAAAGTGGATTGGGGCCTTTATGCATCTACTTGGATACTCCCAGTAGGACATATCCAACTAAGTTTTACTCAAAGTAAACCCACTGACATTGATAGGAATAGGTTATTCATATCTACTAATTTCAAGGAGTCTACTCTGGGTATGACGTAACACTGGATCCAACCCCTTTCTTCTGGCTAGCTGTTTGCATCTGAAGTCTTATTGTTCCTAGCAAGGTGTCATTTGAGATTAAGCATTCAGCATTGCCATGGGAAGAAGATAATCTTAACAAAGGTATTTTTTGTTTTAATGCAAATATTTATCAAGGGTTTAATGGGGATGTTTGGCATGCCCTAGTCCTGACCTGGTACCATACACAGGAGTCCACAGAGGATGACCCAGACACACACACACACCAGGTCAAGGACCTTGAGGAACAAGCAGTGCCCTCCGGTACTAGTATTGAGGATCCTCTTGAGAAGCCTTCAAAGAGGAGACTTGCTGAACAACCCATGGAGCTCTCAGAAAAGGACATGGATGCACCTCAGTCCTTAAAAACAATGGTGCCAAAAATCTGGGTCCAGACCAAAGAGCAACAACATAATATGATTCTGCATCCCCCTAGACACATTGTGCAGCTGATGAGTAAGCAATCCCTGAAACTCCATCACTTCTGCAGGTTGTGGTTAGGGTTTGGTCTAGAAGGCCACTGTATATAAGGTGCCTTCCACTTGCTGGAAATAACAAGGCTTGGGGCTGCTTCTTCCTGATTCTGGTGCCTCCTGTTCCCCAAAGAATGCTGTTTGGTCTAAAGTGATTTCTCCCCAGTTATTCTGGTTTTGACCCCCCCATTTCCCTCTACAAATATAGCCTTTGAGCACTTCTGTCACACTCTGTTATAAATACCTTATTCACATTGATAAACAGATTGTAGATTATTCCAGAATTTCAGTTTCATTGCAAAGATTTACAAGGGCAGCCAACATTGTGCATTCTGAAAATAATGATTGTCCAGAACCCAAAGACCTTCAAAATTATTTTTCTTTTCACTAGAATTTGAATTTTACAAATGCTGAAGTGTTGCATTAAAATCCATTAATACAGAATAGTTACAGCAAGGAACAACTTCTGAAATATGAGTTGTTAATATGGACTCTCAAATTCTTACATAATTTTGCACCTAAAATTTACACTTTTTGAAACCAATGAAATTTCTCCCTAAAATCAACCTGGAATTATCCAAGCTATAGGCAAATCTGTGTTTTTTAATTACTTAATGACAATTTTTTTCAACTCATGGGGAAAATGTAATTTAAAAAGAGCACTTTAGCATATTCCTGCTGCTTTTTATTGTCGTGAGGATTAGGGCTGCAAGTGTTAACTGGTAGATTAATCAATCCGATCCTAACTGGGATTGCTGGAAAGTGTTTTACTGAGTTCAATGTGAGTAACTTTCAAGTAACTGCGTGTAAGGATTGCTCTGTAACTGAGTAACTGGTGATCGGTTTCAAGGAGCGAAATTGCACGGATTCTGGTGTGTCATTGCATACAGTACTTAATATATTTATCTTTCCAAAAATATATGTGGTAACTGTAGATTGAATTCTACAGTCCTCGGTATCTTAAAAAGCTGGCTATGCTTTGGTTTTGTCAGTATGCAGATTTGTTTACATTAGACTTGATTGAAAGGCAGATGTTACATTATTTCACTGATAGCTCTTGTGAAGCCAAAAGTGCAATTTGCCTCACTTTATGTCACCATAAATATGTCGCCTGAATTTTTTTGCCTTTGTGGGCAACCTAGTCATAGCATATTTCTAAGCTAATCTAGTACTCAAGGGCTTTTTGTTTATTACTATTCTGTTTTTTAAATGAAATTGTTTAAACTGAAATAAATTTACACCTTGCTTATTATCGTAACACAATAGAACCAGAGGGATGGAATGAATGTTTTATAAACCTTCAAAATCTGGCTTTTCCCCCATGGGTCTTGGCAGTGCTTTTTTCTGGGGGGACGCAGGGGGACGCATATTCCAAAACATTTTGTGAATCTAAGTTTGGCCTCATTGAGGAGCAGCATTTCAATATGAGTAGGAAAATGAGAGTACCCCTAAACATTTTTTTTAGAAAGAAAAGGCACTGGGTCTTGGAAACCAGTCTTCATTTTCTTAATTTCTTGGGACTGTGAGGGTATATCTCTATTCCGTAGATTTAAACTATATAATAAACAATAACAATAATAATTGAGCTGGTTTAACAGTCATTGCTTCTCTTCCCTTATTTTGGAATGGGAGCCTAGTGATCTCCCATACCTTCACCAAACTACAGTTCCCAGGATTCTTTGTGGAAGTCTTTCATCATGCATGACTTACTTGAGAATAGCCTCCTAAGGTCCCAGTCGTCTGCAGAAAGGGCTGAATGGATTAACTTCCCAAACATGAGTATGTAATAACCTTGTCCTCCACAAATTCCCCTGCAATATTTAAAAACAAAATACAGGGCATGACATGTATTAAGAACATATACTAAAATGGAGTTCCTTCTTCTCAATTTCCCCCAGTATGAATTACTGTCAAGGTCTTATTCACATAGCACCTTTGATGTCCCTGATGCTTTGCAGAGCATGAGGAGGAGGAGATGGTGGTGTTTGAAATGTACCTTTCTGATGTTGGTGGAATATTTCAGATTTGATAAACTTGATAATCCAGTACCAAATACTGCTGCCTTGGGCTCCTTTTGGAGGAAAGGCAGGATATAAAACAAATTATACTTTTCTATCAGACTGGCCTCAGGTGTCAGAGCATCCACAGCTATATTCCCTAAAGTAGATACATGGGAAGCTACCTTCAACTGAGTCAGTCCATCTAGCTCAATATTGTCTACACCAGGCATAGGCAAACTCGGCCCTCCAGGTGTTTTTGGCCTATAACTCCCATGATCCCTAGCTAGCAGGACCAGTGGTCAGGGATGATGGGAATTGTAGTCCCAAAACATCTGGAGGGCCGAGTTTGCCTATGCCTGGTCTACACAGACTGACATGGACTTTCAGGAGGCTTTTCCAGTCCCACCTGGAGATTCGAGGGATAGAACACTGAGACCTTCTGCATGCCAATAAGCTACAGCCAATCTTTAGGGTCTTCTGTATTTGAAAGCTGAAACTTTATATTTAATACATGTTTGAGAAACCATTAAAAAAAAAAAAGGCCGAAGGAATAGTAACCAAGCTGGCTCCAACTTTGAAGCGCTTTGTTGGTTTGCTTTTGGCTTTTAGGTTGTCCCTCAAAGTTTACAACCATGTATGAATATCAGTCCATAAACCCAACACAAAATATCCAATTCCATCCAAGAAACATAAAAGCCAGCGCATCATCATCAACATCATCAACAACAACAACAATCTAAACTAGCCTCCATCCAATTTTCCTTGAAGTCTCAAAGACCCATTTAAAATTTAGGAAAGGAAAGTATTTGCCTGGTCTCATTTGTGATAAAAGTAATTATTATTCAGCAGGCATTCTAAGCGAGTTTTTACTCTGACTTTTATGGTTAACCTTAACCAATTTCATCTTGACAGGAATTTTTTGTGTGTAATATAAATAGATTAAATTAAATAAATTAAGAAAGAGATTGAAGTCTTAAAGTAAAATGTTTTGGCTTTTGCCTTATTCAGCCATGTGGATGTGAATCAAAGGGCATTCTAGCCAAGGTGGCAGTTACAGAACACTGAGGATGGAATATGTAGTTGAGTGTTATCAGAGATACAGTTTATCTTTCTGGGTTGACGTCACATGGTGTTATGGTGTTAAAAGTATTTATGTCCAGAAATACGCTCTTGTTTCTACTGTCCTTTGATCAGACAGCATCTTTAAAAGGGGACTCTGGCATAAAATTGCTAAACTTGGCAGTTGCGGCTGGTGGGGCCGAAGGCAAGGAACCCAACAGCAAGTAGACCCAGAGCCAATTGCAAGCAGGACCAGCTAAATCTAGCTTTGTCCCCATCTTCCTCCCTGCTCAATTCTATCAGGATGGCACTGAGACTAAGGCCTCATCTACACTATGCATTTAGAACAGAATCAACTTCAGTAAGTCATGGCTTCTTGTAAAGAATGCCAGGCACTGTAGTATTTTCAGGGGTGCAGAGAGGCCTTAGGAGACCCCTATTTCACCCACAGAGTTACAATTCTCAGAGTTCCTTGAGAGAAAGGAATTGACAATTAAAGCACTCTGGAAATTCTGTGCAGAGAATAGGGGATCCCCTAGCGACTCTCAGTACCCTAACCAAACTACAGTTCCCAGGAATCTTTGGGGAAAGTTGTGACTGTTTAAAGTGGTATAATATTGCTTTAAATTTATGGTGCAGAGGGATTGTAAGAAGGAGGAAGCTGACACAGGCAGCCACTCCTGGGACTAATTGTGAGCAAGAAGGAAAGTGAGGACTGAAGGCAGGCTGTTCCTCCTGTGCCCAGTTTACCCTAATGCATGCTCTGGTTATCTCCCGCTTGGACTACTGCAATGCGCTCTACGTGGGGCTACCTTTGAAGGTGACCTGGAAACTACAACTAGTCCAGAACGAGGCAGCTAGACTAGTGACTAGGGGCAGCTGCCGAGACAATATAACACCGGTCCTGAAAGACCTACATTGGCTCCCAGTACATTTCCGAGCACAATTCAAAGTGTTGGTGTTGACCTTTAAAGCCCTAAACGGCCTCGGCCCAGTGTACCTGAAGGAGCGTCTCCATCCCCATCGTTCTGCCCAGACACTGAGGTCCAGCGCTGAGGGCCTTCTGGCGGTTCCCTCACTGCAAGAAGCAAAGCTACAGGGAACCAGGCAGAGGGCCTTTTCAGTAGTGGCACCCACCCTGTGGAACGCCCTCCCATCAGATGTCAAAGCGATAAACAACTACCTGACATTCAGAAGACATCTTAAGGCAGCCCTGTTCAGGGAAGTTGTTTTTTTTTTTTTTAAGATATTTATTGAAGTTTTAAAAAAATAGAGAAAAAACAAAAGTTTTTAATGTGTGACATTTTAATGTTTTTTAATCTTTGTTGGAAGCCACCCAGAGTGGCTGGGGAAACCCAGCCAGATTGGTGGAGTACAAATAATATATTATTATTATTATTATTATTATTATTATTATTATTATTATTAGACCAGCCACCACTGAAACTGGATGAAGGGTAGAGAGGGATGCGTAATGCATAGAAACTAGCCTACTGAACAAAAGTAAAATTTTAGATCCATTGCCACTTCCACTTTTGCCTCTGGTCCTACCCACCACCAGCATGTGGCCCCCAGAAGTCTGCTCAGAAGATGTGGCCTTCATGCTGAAAAAAGGCTCCTCAGCCCTGTACATTTCAATTTGTGTAATGCCTGGATGCTTAGCCTCCAATCACTGTTGGACTACAACTCCCACCATCCCAGACCATGGACCATTCTTGCTCTGGCTGATGGGAGCTGGAGTTTCCCATCCCTGCCCTAGAGCTTTGACTTGATGGTCTACATGTACCTGGAATATAAAGACTTGGGAGGCTGTGGGGCCAAGGATCCTCTACAACTGCTGTCTCGGTGCTGGCTGAAGTGAGTTGGAAAAGGTACCCAGGTGAGTGAGCCACCAGTGTTCTGAAATTGGAATCTGCACAAATGTGGCGGAATGTTCAGCGCACAGCCCTGCCTCCCCATTGGCTGTGGCACAGCTAAGAAAGGGAAAGTGTGGTAAACAGAATGCTGAGCATGGCAACAGACAATAGGGTGGATATGTGCATGTGTGTGTGTGTGTGCATGCATGCATGTACTGTAGCATCCAGGGGGTCAGAATAGGAAGAAATGGCTCATGAAACCTTCCTCCTTAGAATTCTCCCTTGCAAACTGTGAAGTCTAAAATTTGCTAGATATTTCCCGGCCATTATTCACTGAATACTTGCCCTGTGTCCAACATACATTCATGGGGCCACTCCAGCACATTTTGCTGCCTGAAATGAAGGATAAGGTGGCATCCCCAGATTCTGCATGTGGAATCCAACCAGACTGGCTGTTGAGTCCTAGGTCGCATCGGCACTGTACGCTTAAAGCAGTATCGTACCACTATAAACAGCCAAGGCTTCCCCCAAAGAGTCCTTGGGAACTGTAGTTTTGCTGAGGGTGCTGAGAGTTGTTAGGGGACCCCATCCCTCTCAGAGAACTACAGTTCTTACAGGTCTCTGTGACGAGGTATTTACTGCTGAACCACTGTTGGGTAGTTCTGTCCCTGTAATTCCAAAAAGGAAAGTTTCTGGGGTTTTTTTACAAACATTATTGTAAACATCCTTTTCAATTCATTATATATCATTTCCCAGTAAGCGTTAACCTTACTACAAGACCACCACATATGATAAAAATAACCTTCTTTCTCTTTACATTTCCAACACTTATTTTATTTAGATTAATACATTTTTGCTAATTTACTCAGTGTTAGATACCATCGATATATCATTTTCATATGCTGTAATTTTCTCTTAGAGCATAACATGCTGTAAATTTTATATCCATATTCCACAATCGTTCCCATGCTTCCATGTCTATATTATGACTAATATCTATTGCCCAATGTATCATTGAGGATCTAACTTGCTCATCCTTTGTCTCCGATTCCAATAATATTTTATACATTTTAGACAGCACTTTTACATCACATTCCAGCAGGTCTTTCTCCAGTTGTGATATTTGTTCCCCAAACCCTCATATCCTATATTTCTTAAATCATTCAAATGATGATATTGTATCCATGTGGTTAATTCTCCTGATAATTCCTTAAATTCTTCTAATTTATACTCTCCTCTCTCTTGTTTTAACAAATTTCTATAAGTTGTTCACCATTCTATCATATACTTTTTCTTTACTGCTATAGCTTCCAACGGTGAGAGCCTAAGTGATTGTTTTACCTCTATTTTTTTATTTATTTATCCCATATGCTATACAATTTTTTCCTAATTATATGATTGGTAAATCCTTTATGTACTTTTACCTTTTCATACCATCAATAAGCGTGTCAACCAAATATATTTAGAAATATCTTTTTGCCTGCCGTGTGTTTAAACAATCTGTCTTGCCAATCACCAGAATTGATTTAAACAGAAATAATATTCTTGGTAATGCATTCATTTTTATAGTCGATACTCTGTTTTATAGTCAATTCATTCTGTTCCAAATTTCCTTTAATATCTTCCCACTTTTTAAAAATAATTATCTTTATGCAAATTTATATTGTTTGTAGTTACCCATACAGCTAAATACTTAACCTTTCCTTTGATCTTTAATGCAGATACATCTTGAAATTTATTTTTACTCTCATCATTTATATTTTTAACCAAGAGTTTGGTTTTATATTTACTAATCTTAAGACCTGCTACCTCACCAATTTTTTTTGTATCTTGTAATACTTTTGGAATTGACTCTATTGGTTCTTTGGAATTGACTCTATCACCACGTTGTCTACAAATGCTTTTAATTTATATTGTCTTTGTCCCACTCATATGCCTTTAATATCTTGATTACATATTATTCTTTGCACCAATACTTCTAAAACTATTATTAACAAAGGTGACAATGCACAGCCTTATATTGTTCCTTTAGTTATTTTACAATTCTCAACCAGGACATTATTTACTATCAACTTAGCTGACTGGTCAGCACATGTCGCCTTGACTCCTTTTATAAAAGTGTCTCCACAACTCATATATTCTAAAACTGTAAATAAAAAATCCCAGGAAACGTTATCAAATGCTTTCTCAGTGTCTAAAAACATTAAAGCCGCTTGTTTTTGGTTTCTCACTTGTAAGTATTCTAATATCTCAATTACATTTCTAATATTATCTTTCATTTGTCTTCTTGGCAAAAATCTGGCCTGGTCATGGTAGATTACCTCTTTTAATACCAGTTTCAACTTATTTGCTAATATGTTTGCAAAAAGTTTATAATCATTGTTCAACAAAGATATAGGTTGATAATTTTTTAGCTGCTCAGGATCCCTGTCTTGTTTAGAAATCAAAGTTATATAAGAAGTGTTCCAGGATTCTGGCAGCTCACCTGTATTTAAAATCATATTCATAATGGTTGTATTAGAGAATCCTGCAACTTCTTACACTATATTGCTGAAAGGCCATCAGGTCCTGGTACTTTCAAAAGTTTTGCCTGTGAAATTGCTTGCTGTAATTCCATCGCTGTCACTGGTGCATTCAAAATTGTCATTTTATCTATTGGTATATCAGATAGTCCACTGCCCTCTACATATTTTTGCATTTCATCTAAATTACCCCATTTCCCTTGATATAATTCTCTAAAAAAACTCACGAATTGATACCTTATTTCTTTAGGACTTCCCACAACTCTGCCTCCTGGTTTCTCTTCAGAGCGTATAAATCTTTCACTTTTAAAACCATTTTTTAACTGATGAGCTCAGCGTTTTATTTTTTTTAACCACTTGGAGGGTTTTTTAAATATAAAAAAACCAATTAAGCCGTACATAAATTTTATGAAATAAAAATATGCATAATTTTCTCTGTATTTGGAAATCCATCGCTTCTAATAAAGAGTGTACAGTTGTTTGCTCTTGTGGGCTGAATGTGGCCCTTGCGGACTCTATCTGGCCCCTGATACTCTTTTAGGCCATGCCCCTCACAAGCCCTGCTCCTCATGCTCCGCAAGTGCTTTTGCCTGACTGGAATTTGTCGTTGAACTGTAATAATGCCTCTTGCTTCCCTGGATGGGTGTGAGGATTGGGTGGATGTAGAAATCTCTGGCTTTTAAGCAACTGAAATGTAGCCCATTGTTTGTTTTTTTAAAGTAAAAGTGACCTCTGTTGCTCCACCCACCTTTACCACTGGCCACACCCACCACTGCCACACAGTCCAAAAAATTGCCTGTCAGGGAATGTTTCCCTCTGCCTAAAAACATTCCTTGCCCCCAGGAATATACCAGACCCTTCAAGTGTCCATATTTTCCAGGTACAGTCCCAGATTTACAGAAGCTGTCCCAGTTTCTGATTTGATGCCGGAATGTACCACTTCTCCTTAAGATGTCCCTATTTTCATCAGAGAAATGTTGGGAGGTATGGGGTTATGTGACCTCCGAACCAAGGAGATAAGTAACTATACAACCTTTAGAAGACATTTGAAGGCAGCCCTTTATAGGGAAGGTTTTTTTTTTAAACATTGAATGTTTTATTATGTTTTTATGTATGTTGAAAGCCACCCTGAGTTGCTGGGGCAACCCAGTCAGATGGGCAGGGTATAAATAGTAAAATTGTTGATATTAATGTTGTTATTATGGAATAAGACACCCCTATTTTCATCTGAGAATTGGTGGAGGGTATGATATACTGAATACCTTACCTGTATGCACAAGTTGCATTAGATGTCAGGAGCAGCTCAGCACTCCCACTTTATGGCCCCCAAATGCATGCACATGTGTTCAAGGTGAGTGACACGTGAAATGTGTTTTGTACACACCCAGCCTCCCCAGCCTGCCAGCGCCTATATCAATATTTAACAATTTGTGATTTGCCAGTGTAGTTTTTACTTGGGGATATAAGGATGCCCTCTGGTGGATATATGGCAGAACCTCCCTCTTCCTTTTCCCTATTTCCATTTTAAGGACTTGCTTGCACTTGGCACTTTACCTCTTGGTAAGTCTGCCAAGGGATGGCTGGGTGGTAACACACCCTAAAGCATAGGTAGGCAAACTAAGGCCCGGGGGCTGGATCAGGCCCAATCGCCTTCTCAATCCGGCCCGTGGACGGTCTGGGAATCAGCATGTTTTTACATGAGTAGAATGTGTCCTTTTATTTAAAATGCATCTCTGGGTTATTTGTGGGGCCTGCCTGGCGTTTTTACTTGAGTAGAATGTGTGCTTTTATTTAAAATGCATCTCTGGGTTGTTTGTGGGGCATAGGAATTCGTTCATTCCACCCCAAAAAAATATAGTCCGGCCCCCCACAAGGTCTGAGGAACAGTGGACTGGCCCCCTGCTAAAAAGGTTTGCTGACCCATGCACAAATCCCGTGCCCTAACACTTCTGTTCTTACTTTGCCAGAGGCACCCAGCGAGGTCAAAGGCAGGGCAGCAGAATTCTCAGTTCCAAGCCCTGCATCTTCTGGATTAAGGGGGAGCCACTGAAGGACCTTCCCCAAGCCAAGTGAGGGCTGCAGCTCTGTAAGTAGCGTGTGTGATTTACATGCAAAGGTCCCAGCTTCAATCCCTGCCCTCTCCAAGTATAGGATTATTCCTCAGCTGCAAAACTCAAGAGCTGCTGCCAGTCGGTGTAGACAGTACTGAGTTTGATGGAACAATGGTCTGATTCTGGATAAGGCAGTTTCCTATGTAACCACGCCCACTCCAAAAATTAGTGCTGTCTATGGGAGCTGGGGTGCCATAGTGTCTTAAGAGATCACGGTGTGACCCAGGAAGTGCTGAGTTAGAACTTGCAATGGGTTCCATCGGTTCCTTTAGACAAATCACTTGTTTCTCAGTTCCCCCCACTTCTCCCTCAAAAATGCAATATGGGAATATTAATGCAGATCTACATTACAGGGTTGTTGTAATGGGTTACAATGAGGTGGTGCATGTGCTGTGCCTTGAACACTCTTGTTGGCGGAAAGGGAAATTATTATGCGCAGAGGTAACCCTTTGCCAGGCTTCCCTTGTGGAGTGCCAAGGAGAATTTGTTTGGAAGTTCACCTGCTGTGGGAGAGCGTGGTATCTCTATGCTTGCAGAGGAAGAGGAAACGAGAACTGTGTTGTGACAGGTGCTCTTGGTTTGTAATAAACAAAGATGGTGACGACTTGCGGGGAAAAGATATTGTTAATCCTCACAGAACTCTAACCCAATGGTTGCCATTAATTTGATTTTGAATTGATTTTAGAATGAATTTACTTTAGAATGCATTTCAATTGATTGTGAATTTATGTGAACTGTGTTCCTTTTATTGTTGTTGGCCACTCTGAGCCCGGCTTCAGCTGGGGAGGGCGGGATATATAAAAAATTATTATTATTATTATTATTATTATTATTATTATTATTATTAGTTTGGAAGGTCAGTTTGGATGGTATCCTTGGTCCTGGATCTAGCAGAAGAGGCTGCTGAACTGCTCAGACAAGTTTCTTTGTGAGACAACGGCCTTAGCTGGCCATAGAAGTACTCCCAACAGCATCTCAAAGAATGAGCTAGGTTGCCATAGCTACAACTAAGTGATGGTACTCTTTGGAAGGGGTGCATTATTATTATTATTATTATTATTATTATTATTATTATTATTATTATTATTATTCACCTTTCCCCCAGAACAAAGTAAAGACATAAAAAGACAATGATTAAAATGTAATCAAACACTGGTAGAATTAAGATAATATACAACGGTCCTGGTTTCCTCCAAAGAATCCCATGAACTGTTGTTTACTCCTCACAGACCTACAATTTTCAGCACCCTTAACAAACCACGTTATGTACTGAGTTGAATAGGATCCAAACTGCAGCAGTCTGATTGGTCCTAGAACAATAGGATCTAAAAGGCAGCAGTCTGATTGGTCCTAGAACAATAGGATTCAGAATGCAGCAGTCAGATTGGTCCTAGAACAATGCAGCAGTATGATTGGTTGGCAGGAACCACCCAATCATGCTCCAGATAGAAGTGAATCCACAACCTGATTGGCTTACAGTAGAATTCCGGAATTAGCCAATCATGTGCAGCCCATTGTGTAAATAATGTATATAAAGCAGATACTTTGAGGGGACTTTCATTCATTCCTCCTCACCACTATGAGCTGAATAAAGAGCATGAAATCACTTTGCGACTCTGAGTATATTTCACCACAGTTCCCATGTTTGTTTGGGAGAAGCCATGCACTTTTTTCAACTGTATCTTCCCTCAACTGTCAACTACAGCAGGTTTTCCATCAGGCTGCCAGAGAAGGAAGAGATGGAAATGGAGAGCTGCTCCTTCTGCTCTGCTGAAAGACTAGGAAGTCTTGGCTCGCTCTACCCTCTTCCCAAATTGGCTTGTTACAGCTGGTCTTGTAGCTAAGATATAGCACTTAAGTTTGCTTTTCCCTCCCTCCTAATCCATTTTCCTTTTGTGTCCTATCTTTTAAATCATAAGTCTGAGGTCACAGACAGCCTTAGCACTGGCAGACGGTTCAGTTGAAGGGTTGGATAAAACACTTGAAGGAAATGTAGCTGCGGGAAGCGCCAAGTTTATTGTCTACTGCAACCCCCCCCCATACAATGAAGGAAAGGGTATTGTTTGAAGGGCAGCTGCAAGCCACCATTTTTATTTCACTGTATAGCCCTGGAGTGCTCTGGAAAATGGTGGCCACTCAGTGCCCTAAGGTGAGAGACTAGAGTGATGTCAGCAACAACCCTTCTTGCTGTGAGATTTTTGTGGGTGAGCTGAGAGATTGCTTAAGATTCTGAGTGAGAGCCTGGGTGGGTGGGTGGAGTACTGGGTGAGAGCCAGGAGGCGGAGAGGGAGGGTGTGTCCAAAGGCAAAAGAATTGGTATTGGTT
Source organism: Podarcis filfolensis (assembly GCF_964270895.1). NCBI lineage: Eukaryota > Metazoa > Chordata > Lepidosauria > Squamata > Lacertidae > Podarcis > Podarcis filfolensis. The sequence continues at coordinate 31,123,010 of NC_139616.1, read as the reverse complement.
GATATTTATTAGTAATTCTGTATCAATGCCACATGTTTATACGTCAACTCTGTATTTTTGCATTTTTGCAATTTTGTAATCTTGTCAGTTGTCTGTCGCTACTTTAGTTTTCTGTGCAGTGCTTAGAGATTTTGTTATTCTTATTAGAATTATAGAAATGGTGTTAATAAATAATATTTCAGAACGTTGTCAGTCTGTTTGCTATGCATTTGGATGTTTATTAAGAGATCGTAACCAAATTTTGCACGATGGCTGCAGCCCCCATCAGCCCGCAACCTCAGGATGGGGTAGGTTGGTGTTAGGTGTGCACACACTGCAATAAATTTAGTGTCACAATTGCCATTTCTTACTTAAAACTGTTCCAACTCTCACACTGTGCCATCTGTGAAGTTTATTTCTTTTTGCACCCCTGAGGAAATGATGTCTTAGAAAAAGGATGTCTCAGGATACTAAAAAAGACTGAAAAATTCCCATATGCCTTTGGGGTTGTATAAGTTGCCGATGGTGGTCCATTGGGAATCTGCTGCCATTTTTAAAATAATGCACAAGGAAAGCACATTTTCATATTAGAGAACTTTAAAAATAAATAAATATTGTTACCAGTTCTACACACATAAATAATCAGACATGACATGACTAACAAAAAATGGGTCAATAGGAGGGTAAAATACTAAACATATTTTACAATGCAGACTAATGAGGTGATTACAGTAAGCCAGTAAAATGAATTTGTCAATAAATCAACTTGGAAATCACAGAGTAATAGGAGTGAGCTAAAGAGTAGTGCCTGCTTATCTAGGCCATATTGCAATATATTTTGTAGGTATTTCTCATCCGTGTGTTGTTTCATTTGAATATTTAATAAAATCACACCATAAAGTGCAAAAAATTATCTTGTATTTTTCCTTTCCCCTTGCCACCTTCAATTTTTGTGACAGCTTTTCCATTGTGGCTGTTTGCTAGACTATATTATACCACTGATCAATATTCATTAATTGCAAGGTTTTCCAGGCTCTAGCTATTACTGTTTTAGCTGCTGTTAATAAATGGGTTATTAATTCCTTACTCCTTAATTGGTCCATATGTGAAGTACAGTACAAAAATTAAGTAAGGCTAATAATGCTGGGGTTATTGCGTTTGTCTGAGTTGTAACCTGAGATATCTCTTTACAAATGTCCCTCCAAAATTGTCCTATTTGTGGACAGTCCCACCGCATATATTGCTATGTACCTAAATTTGGCATCCTCTCCAACAGAAGAGAGAGCTATTGGGTTGTATATAATATAGGCACCTCAATGTTAAATACTGCATCATCCATAAACAATTTTTAGTGAATGTTCCCTTGTAGTTGCTGACAGAAATGTACATGCTGCTTTTGCCCATAATATGTTCCATTGTCCTCTTCAATGTTTATATCCCGTGCTTTTCTACAAGAAAAAATGTGCCAGGACTCACCATGAAGTTGTTACAATAAGTGCCACACTTTTTTTTTTATAAGATATTTATTAGGGTTTTCCATTTTATACAAACAAAGAGGAAAAAAAATTAAAAAGAAAAAATAATAAAAACACATAAATTTCATAACTTATTTTTCAATAACATATTTCCCTGACCTCCTCATGCCTCCCCTTCTTGTATTCCAGTTCAAACTGTTCATCCAGCAAATCCTTATCTCATAGCATTACAGCTAAAAACCCCTTATTTTCTATCCATCTTCTTAAATTATTGTAACTTATACTTTTACTTATATACAAAGAAAAAGAACTATTTTTTCATATTCTTTTGTACCATTACAGCTAATAACCCCTTAATTTCAATCCAACATCACTCAATATTCCTTAATATTACAGTATTTTTGCAAATAGTCTTTGAATTTCTTCCATTCTTCTTCTGCCGACTCTTCTCCCTGGTCACGGATTTTGCCAGTCAATTCTGCCAATCCCATAAAGTCGCAGGAGATTTTGAGAGAAATAAAACTTCATCAAGTACAATATATGGAATTGATGAACCAGGAAATAGAATGGAAAATTAAACAATTGAGACAGAAGACATTTGAATCAGCGAACAAATGTGGGAAATTACTGGCTTGGCAACTGAAAAAAAAGACAAAAATTAAATACCATCACAAATTTGGAAGTAGAAGGAAAAGATATACATAATCCAAATGAGATTAGAAATTGCTTCCAGAAGTACTTCAAACAACTATATGCACAAGGGCCACAGAATGAAATGGACATTGACTGTTTTTTGAAAACAAATGGATTACAAAAAATCTCACACTTTTAACCAGTGCTTTTATTCTAGAGAAAAGGTGCTGATACTGCGTACCCTTGGGTACCACCAGAAAAAGCACTGTATTATATCCCAATTTAATTCCCACCAGCTTTTTTATTTTGGGGGAGAGCAAAATTGATTCTCAATATGAGTTTTGTATAAAAGGTTAACTAATCTCTTATCCATTGAGCTGTATCTTACTTCTTTCTTTTCATATTCTATTACTTTCGTTGTTGCTTCATTTTTAATTTGTATATTTGTAAGAAATGATCCCAATTGATATCCTAGCAGCCATAAAATTTGGTTATTTTTCATTAATGCTAGTACCCCATAGGAACACCATCAATTTCCATATCCTCCAGTATTGGCCACTAGGTTCTCTTATTGAATTACATGATTTCCACCATATGGCTAAATTGGCTTGCTTCATAATAGCTACTTAAATTTGGAATGCCCCAACTGCCATCCAATGGGTGGAGGTATAATACAGATGTCAATTCTTATTGCACATTTGTGTTCATAAGGCAGTTAGGATGTGCACAGACGATCTATACAATATTAACCCGGAAATGTTATAAAAGTTTTTATGCTTTTTTTAAATGTTCCAATTTATACATACGCCTAATAAAATAAATGACACCTCCGCGGCCATAGGTTCATCAACATTTATTAAGTGGGCCTCGTAGAGTCAAGGACGAAGGCAGACTTGCAATCAATCTTTGATAAATCTGCAGAAATCTTAAAAATATTAATTATTCTGCAATGACAAGAGAACTCTCTGGACATTTCTGCTCCCCTCCCCCCACCCTCCTCTTAGGGGAGGGTCACAACTCAGAACAACACGCTAAGTAGAGAGACAGAAAGCATCTGCGCCTGCGCGCAAGCATAGACCAGAGGGCGAGCGAGGGAGTTAGAGAACTCCGAACTCCCTCACATCCACCCCGCGCTTGCGCAGACTAGCCCCTCCACTCCTATTTTTTCTCCCTCCCTTCCATTTTGTCGGCGCAACCAACCTTAATGCTCATAATATGTTTCGGGAGAAGGAAAGCGAGAGAGAGAAAAAAGACCCGACTCGTTTCCGTCTCCTTTATGACATTGATGGACACGTCAGACGCCCAATAGGCTTGCGGAGGCGTCCAAAGGGACGATCGGCAGTGGCGTAGCGAAGGCAGAGGAGGCGGGATTTTCAGCCTTTCTTTTCACTCCTTTTTTTTTTTTGGCCGCAGCCAACCAATCACCCAGCCAGCATGTTCGGGTGACACCTTTTGGTGCGCTCGGGGCGGCGTCTCGGGCTCAGTGTGGTCGGAGGCGACGGAGGGGCCGGACGCTCCCCGGCCTTGTTGTTGTCGTCGTCGTCGTCGTTATGGGGCCGCTAATGGCGTCCCCGTCCCCGTCGAGAGGCGCCCGCTTTAGGTAGCTGAGCGGCGGCGCACGACAGAAGCGGGAGAGGCAAGATGGAGGAGAAGGCGGCCAAGGAGGAAGGCGACGCCGAGATCCAAGAGCTGCACGGGCCCGAGCACTGGTTCAGCAAGTGGGAGCGGCAGTGCCTGGCGGAGGCCGAGCAGGACGACGGGGCGCTGCCGCCCGAGCTGCAGGACGACGACGAGGCCGCCGCCGCCGCAGCTGCCGCCGCCGCCACCCCGCAGCCCGAGCACAAGCAGCAGAAGCTCTGGCACCTCTTCCAGAACTCGGCCACGGCCGTGGCGCAGCTCTACAAGGGTGAGGAGGAAGGGAGGGGGAGACCCCGAGGGATGGAAGGGGGGGAGGGGAGGGAACGGGGAGCGCCCCCTCTCAAGATGGCTGGGAGGGAGGGAGGAGGCATAGAGGAAGTGCCAGGGCCATGGGGGAGGGGTTTCTTTTGGGGGAGGAGAGGCTGAGGTTTTAGGAGGTATCTCCAGTTCATGGGGGAGGGGAAGCGGGTCCCCTAATTATGTTGGGGGTGGGGGGAGCAGGGCGATAGGGACCTCCATTTATGGGGGAGGAGATTTGGAGGCACGTCGAATAGCTTGTGGTTAGTGGGGGCCTCCTTGTACAGAGGCGTGGTGTGTGGAAGGGCACCCCTATTCATGTAGGGGTATGGGGGACCCCCATTCAGGAGACCCTGGAGAGGTTCTCGGGGTAGGTCGAAGAGCTTTTGGAGGAAGATTGGGATCCGTAGAAGGTGCCCTATTCATGGAGACGGGGTGGGGAAGCCAATTGGCATGGAGCTGGGGAAGGGGGGCCCCCCTATTAAGGAGGCACAGTTAGAGAAGACGAGGATTCTTTCGGGTTTGGAGCAGGTCGAAGAACAAACGGGTCTCCATGGGCAGCTTAATAGGAGAAGGGGGGTTCCTCTGCCTCTACGTGGGGCAGTTGAGTATCCTGGGGTAGGGCGAGAAAGGAGAAGCCCGTGTACGCGCTAATGCGTGTAGCTAACACACGGCACGTTCATACGTGCGCAGTCGTGTGTGTCTGCGTGCTTCACGCGTTCCTGCCTCCGCGCTTCTCGTGTGTCTGGGCATTCACGCGTGTACGTACACACGTGCGGTCTCTGTTCATTGATACGTGTGTGAGGGGCAGAGGCGGCGACGTGTCTGCTTCGCTTCCTTTGCCCCCTCTCTTTCGTGGGAACGGGGCCTGCAAGGGGAGGAAGTGGCCGCGGGCGGAGAGCGGGAAGCGCCTGTCAGGGGGCCCTCCGGCCGGCCGGCCTTCCTTCCTCCCAGGCCTCGCCCGCCCGTCACGGCCTTTCCAGTCGGCCGCCGTGACACAGACACGGCGGGCGCGCACACAAAATGGCGTGAGGCGGATCCCTCCGCCCTCCTTTTCTCGCCTCGCGCCCCATTTTCTTTCCCCTCACGAAATAAATATAAGGAGGGTGGGGGGCGGAGGGGGAGAAAGGCATGTTGGTTTCTCCTTCGTTCTTTTCTCCTTCTCTCTCCCCCCCCGCGCAGTTGGCAAGTGGGTTCGTCCCGGCCCCTCCCTTCAGCTTCCCGTCGTCGGCCCTTCCCACCGACAAAATGGCGAGAGGGAGACTCGGGTTGGGAGGGGCCTGTGGCAGGAGGAGAGAGAGGAGACGACGTGAAAAAAGCGAGTTATTGTAGGATTCCATTTCCCCCTTCCTTTTAATGGTGTTTGTCTTTTCCCCCTCCTGCTTCCAGTCTCCCCCTACGTGAGGGGAAGCAGTTTTACTCCCCCCCCTCCATTCACATGTGGTTGGTTCCAGTAGTCTCTCTCCCCCTCCATGAAGACTTGGTTGATTCCAGGATGCTTCATATCCTGATTTTTCAGTCTTTTTTGTCCTCCTCCTTCAAAAAAGGTATCCCATTTCCCCCTCCCTCCTCCGTCCAGGCAACTGAACAAAATGGCGAAGCCCAACATGGCCGAGGGAGGGTCTGAGTGACAGATCATAAGCAGAGCCTGAGAAAGAGATAAAAGCGAGTTAGGTGGTTTTCTCTCTCTTCATTTTCTCGTTTTTGTTCTTTTGTTCTTCCTCCTCCTGGCACCCCCCCCCCCCCGCACAGACCGTGTGTGTCAGCAGCCCGGCCTCTCCTTGTGGGTCCCATTCCAGAATGCAGCCACTGCTGTCACCAATCTGTACAAAGGTGAGAGATTTCAGGTTGGTAGTGGGTTGTGGGGAGGGTGGCAGGATGAATGGGGCCTGAAGAGGACAAGTAGGAAATGGACTTCAATAGAGGAATAACTGAGTTATTTTGTGTGTGTGTGTGTGTGGTTTGACAGTCATGCTGTGCATCTTCATCTCTTACCTCCTTCAAATCATAGTCTTGTTAATAAATGCATGCTGGTCTTCACTTCATATTCTTGGGCATTTCTGCTCCACCAGGGCCAGAGGAATGTGTTTGCTAGGAAATGTTAGTTTGTTTATTTATTTTTATTATTGCATTTATAGTCCATCTTTTCTCCAAGGAGCTCAAGGTGGCATACATAGTTCAACCCTCCCTCCCCATTTTATCCTGCAGCCATCATGTGAGGTCGGCCAAACTGTGAGACAGCGACTGTCTACCTAGTGAACTTCATGGCCAAGTGGGGATTTAAAACCTGGTCTCCCAGGAGCTAGCGCAACACTATCCGCTACATCACACTGACTGTTTTGCAGTTTCCTGCTCCCTCCCTCTCTGTTTCTGTTGTGGTAGTTGCACAAATTGTGGCCACACGGTTCTTCAGTCTGGTAAAGGTTTGCTGTGCTTTACCTGACTGTGGTACTGCAGTTACAGATAGCAGAATAACTTGCCACTTTCAAAGTTAGGCTGGTCAGCCAGGTTTTCCCTCTTGCCTTCCCACACAATTAGTGAGCATTGCTGGACAGTGCAGCTGTATATTTGTGACAATAAATATGGAAATAGGGTGCTGGTGGTTACAGATAGCTTGGCAAAAATCCAATGTTGCGGAGTTGCATATTTGATTAGGAGGGTAGCAGGGGTATAGTTCTTTATAAATGGTCTAGCACTTTGAGTCTCCAGGTGCTGCACTACTGCTCCCATTATCGCTTACCATTGGCTAAACTGGCTGGGGAGTCAGTAGTCCAGGTGCTCTTGGGACTACAAGGTTGAAGAACAGTGGCCTTCAAGTGGTGACTTGCAGTGTGTAGCTGGGTATTTCCCAGACTAGAGACATGTATGATAGACTTCTGGGAAGAGAGGAGTGATTCATAAATGATAAATTTGAGAATGCTGAGGTCTGGAAATCAGTGCTGTATGTTGTAGAATAAGGCCTACTCCACCCTTTCCCAGAATACTGCTGCACACTGTAGAGAGAACTGTTTCCATTCTAGAAAACAGAACACTTCTGGAGTATGGTGCCATGATATTTTCAGTGTTCATAATTGTTAATTATAATATGTGTTGAGGTGCCTGCATCTAAATAACTCAGTATTGAGTGCCTTCTGCTTCCATCGTATAGATAGAAGCTACTGAATCATGCCCTTCACTGTTCTTGGAGATGCATTGTGAATTGTGAGTGAGTGACAAAATCTTCGTTGTAAGGAGTCTTTGGCCAGAATGACAGAGCCAAATGTACTCTGATGTGACAGTTGCCAAAGTTCTTGGAAGAAGAAATGAATCAGTTTATCTGCTCCAGTGTTTGGAGCCTACCTGTCCATTCCTTTCCCTATCTTGAATGTCAGCCATTTTTGTGCTGCATTGTCCTTGACCTGCATTACCAGCAGTCTGTTAGGTCTACCTGGGTCCGAATGCCTTTTAGGAACAAGTGCGCTGAGATAATAAGGTCCATTCATTACAGAAGCCTTTCTCAAACTATGTTTTGACCAAAAGAGCCTTGTAAGTTAAGAACACCTAGGTATTGCTGAACATTTGTGCATAAGGCAGTCTGAGAGCCACCTTTTCCTCGGTGGATTTGGTTATAGAGTGTGGAATTGGTGGTGTAAGCCTTGAGACCTAACTGTGATAGAATAGAATGGTGGTGGGGAACCCATGGTCCTTCAGGTGTTGGATTCCCATCACCCCAAGCCAGTATGACCAATGGTCAGTGCTGATACAAATTGGGAGTCCCACAGTACCTAGAGCACCAGTTTTCCTATCCCTGGAACAGGAATGTTGCGGTGCCCCAGGATGTCATCTGTTTCTTCATTCCCTTCATTCTGACCCTCTGCCTCATAGGAATGACTAAGAGCTTTCTAGGTTCTTCATTATCACAACACAGACAGAATTACCTTGGTCTGTCTGTGAAGTGGCAGAATGCTTCTGTCTCACCTATTGTAGTACACCTGGCCCTTGGATATGGAGTACAGGTATTATTCAGCTAAGAAACCTAGGTGTGGTTCAGGCTAATTTCTGAACAGTTCGAAATGGGGGTCTTGAGTCACCTAGCACATTACTGGATGAAAAGTTGCTTTGTGACTCAGTGCCCTAAGGCCTCCATTCTTGTAGGAATCATGAGAAAGTTGATTTGCACACTTGGAAGAGGAATTTCTGGAGTCTACAAGGAAGTCTAGAAGTGGTTAAATCTCTACCCTTAAGTTATGTTACAAGCAGACAGCCTTGAATTGGGGAGGCTGACTCCTAGAATAGTTTCCAGCTTGACATTATAGCATAGTTTCCCATAGGAACAAAGTGATTCTACACTTTGGCTGTGTAGTAGCTGACATTGGAGATAACTGATCTAGTAGTAAGGTAAAGGTAAAGGTACCTCTGCCCAGTCTTGACAGACTCTAGGGTTGTGCGCCCATCTCACTTAAGAGGCCGGGGGCCAGCGCTGTCCGAAGACACTTCCGGGTCACGTGGCCAGCGTGACAAAGCTGCATCTGGCGAGCCAGCACTGCACACGGAAACGCCGTTTACCTTCCCGCCAGTAAGCGGTCCCTATTTATCTACTTGCACCTGGGGGTGCTTTCGAACTGCTAGGTTGGCAGGGGCTGGGACCAAGCAACGGGAGCGCACCCCGCCGCGGGGATTCGAACCGCCGACCTTTCGATCGGCAAGCCCTAGGCGCTGAGGCTTTTACCCACAGCGCCACCCGCGTCCCGATCTAGTAGTAGTGTGGTGCTATTTATACTGTCTTCTAAAAAACCTTAAATCTTAGTGACACTGAGTGAATTGCAAATCAGTTGGCATCCAGAATGTAGATGACAAAGCATCTAGTTCCTTCTCGCAGTCACAGAAGACAGCGTGCATACTGACTGCCAGGGTATTAATATTACTCTTTTTACTTTTAATGATTATCATTCCTATGTTTTTAGCTTTTTCTGTTTTATCTGCATATTTGTATTTTTAACAGTAAGTCGCCTTGAGTACCAATGGGGTGGGGGAAGGCAGAATATAGCTAAATAGCAACAGTTCATCCCTCAAATTAGTGAGCTGTGCTGTGCTGCTAGACTTAAATGGATCAGTTTGTGTTTGCTTTGTCTTATATGAGAAGGGGGCAAGAATGTGATTATGGGTTTTTGTGGGTTGGGGTTTTTTCTGATTTATGAACTGCAGACCAGCATAGGAATCTTAGCACACTGAGACTAGAATAGCTTGCCAGCTACTGGTACATCCTCCATAAGGTTCACATGTTCTCTTCCATCCACTCATGGTGGAAAACTGAAGACAGGACTACTGACTGTGTCTGAAGTTGCTCCCATTTTCTATAAGGAGACTCTTCAAGAAGTAACTGGCCATCTGACAAAATGGTTTCGGTTTCAGTAAACCACAGGTTACCCTTTTGATACGTTTGACCCAATATGGTGGGGTAACAATAGTTTAGTCAGACTTAACTTTTTCTGCAATCATGTGAGTAACTTGCTATAGAGCAATAGGTGTAATTAGATGGTGTAGCTTCCAGTGTGTTGTGGTTTGAATGGAATGCAACACTCAAAATGGCAAGCTCTTAGTCATCAAGGGAGGTCTTTGCCAACTCAGCCAATAGTATTAGTCAGTGCTGTTTTTCCTTATTTGTGCAGCCAGCTTCCATTTTGCTTGTTTATTGCTTGGTAAGGGAAGACATCTGTGTCGTAGCAGTGACTTGCCTTATGCATGTACCTGTTGAAAATAAAAATAAAAACCCATGGAATTGGGTTGTAAAGAGTGAAGCGTTAATTTGCCATGTGGAGTCAAAAGACCTGTGTGCTAGACTAGTCTTGTAACTGCATCCTGCCCATCAGTTGTGCAAGGCAGAAAGTGGGTAGGAACAGGTGCACTGAGTACTACAGGGCAGCTTAGGACAGTGCAGGAGCATTGCTCAAAGCTGTGGAAAGTTGACTGTAGGTGGAGTTGGGACAGGATGTTTACTAAGTCTGGTGGCCCAGCCCACTTAAATTGCAGGATACTGCAGGAAATTGTGCCAGTGCTAATGCAGCAGCACTAGTTCTTGAGCCGAGGTTCTCATGAAATCCCATCTTCTCATATAAGAACATAGAATAGAACATAGGAACACAGAAAGCTGCCTTATAGTGAGCATGACTTCAGTAGCACTGTTGACACCAACCAGCAGTGGCTCTCCACAGCTTCAGGTACTGGCTCCTTTTAAGCATAGAGAACATGTGCTCTTCAACTGAGCTACAGCTCTTCCCTACACAAATAGGTAGACAAATTGTCCAAAACCAGTTTGAAATCCATTTTGTGTTACCGGAGTCATAATTTTTGACCTGGCAATATATTGTGAAATCACAATGTGGGAGAAACCATGAAGCTAGCCAATGCTTCTACATAGTTCCATACTTATTTCAGATATTGCGATGTATTATGATGTTTAGTTGGTGATCTACTGTGATATTGAAAACCAGTTATCGCCCAGCCCTGTACTGTAAAAAGGCGAACTGTGAAATCTCTAGTAGATGTATTGGCTATGGACTCATTAGGCAGTCTTGTGTAGATTACTCCCTCTTTACACCCTCCATCTGTAACTGAAGTTAGTACTGACCTATCTGTACATGTAATTTATAAGGGTTATATAGTACAGCAAAAATTGTACATAAATGCTGTTTGCTTCCTGCTCTTCCTCTTCTTACACTGGGGTAGCATGTGCCCTTGTCCTTCACATTTTATTCTCTCAGTAATACTGTGATGTAGGTTTGACTCAGAGTGACTGGGTCAAGGTCACCCAGTGATCTTTAACAGAGTGCAGGATTGAATCCATGTCTTCCCAGTCCTTCCTTTAATGTGCTAACCACTGTACTACATTGACTTTCAAATTGACACATTGATAATTTTAAGATAGAGGCAACTGCTTGGCTTTTGCCATGGATTCACATTGTCTTGCACATAGCCCTGTTCTTACTGAGTTTGCCACCTCAACCTCAGTAGCTGGATCTATTTGTGTATGTTCTGCTCGTATGGCAACATTAATTCCAGTTGGATCTTCAAAGGGTGCTTAGAATCAAGGTAGCAAATCTGCTTTAATCTTTTCAAAACTGGAACAGCTCCTTGAGTAAGGAATACTATTCTAAATGTATGAATCTGACTAGGAAAAAGGTGTCAATTTTATTATTTACTGCCAGACTTGTGTACTGCTATTTCCACACCAAGAATGGACACAGGTACCTTTTGACACTGTGCACACACATGATTTCACATGTATATGTGTTAGCAGTCCTTCAAAAATGTCCATCCACCACCGTTCAATTACCCATAATACATCAAGTAAACAACTGTTTCTTCATTTGGATCCTACTGATGGTGGCCTTTCAAGGTAAAACAAGTTGCTTTCTGGACTGGCTTTGGTCACCCAGTCAATACAATGTGGTAGTTCTAATTGCTCAGTGGGAGGTCAGTCTGTTAACCCCAAGTAAGGAAATTGTTGACAATCATGCCAAGCGTAATGGCACCAGGCAGAATAGGAAGATGTGTAAAAACAAGGAGTGTCAGTCTAAGACTGTAGTTCTCACTCTGATATATTGCTGTTGATAAATCACAGTGCAATTTACAAAGTTGCCAAGGACAAAGTGGAATGCATGTATTTCCTAATTCAGTAAGGATAGGATTGAAAGTGCAAACTTGCAACACTTTTTAGCAGGTAAAAACTTGTGCTGAGGATTTTGCAAGTCAAAGCAAATTTTAGGAGTGTTTCTAATATATAGGTCCAGTGGTGGTGTAAATAGTTGCCAAATTGTGTAGTTTGCTAGTGGTTGAAGATGCCCAATAAAAGCATGATAGTTTTACCATTTTTTTTTGTTAGTAGTGCTAATGTTTTGAAATCTCCCTATAAGATCTGTTAAAAACAAAACTGAAGGCTTGTTTTCAGTTCCTTCAGCTTGAAATGACATGTGACTACTTGGCTGGTATGAAGATCATAAGCTTTTCTTGTCATTGCAACTCTGGAATGTAGTGTCATACAACTCTTGAGTGTGTCTATTCTGGATGCTAGCTGAAGTATCTGTGTAGAGGGCAGATACAAGTGTAGATGGTTGTCAGTGTGCAGTCATAGAAAGTAGGACTTAAACATGTTAAGTGAGTTGTGTAACTTCTCATACTGCTCTGTCTCACCTTTGCAGATATGTATTTACTGTTGAAAAGCAGCTCAGTATGCTTTTTATATAACTTGAATGTAATTAGCATTAGTATATTGATAGAGAAATTTGCTTTTGCTTCCTTGGCAATTTCTGTGTCGTGGAAGCATCTTTTAACATTAGTTCTATGCATCCAATTCCATTTTAAAAAAAACTTATGTAAGGAGACTTTTAGACTTGCTTGTTTCCCATGGGAAACAATCTTTGTTCAGATTGGGATCAAATTGATGAAACTGCCCAGTCTACTCTCCTAATTCACCGATACTCTCCTAATTCACCGATACAAATAAGACAAGTGTATTGAAACAAAGTTTCATAAATGAAAGTTAAGATGGTGGTAATGGACCTAAACACCATGGCACTTCAGATTAATAACTGATGGTGGTGCACACCTCAATTGCTGCCTTACAACATTGCCTTTAAAAGTTGCCTGTAATCGAAACCCTTGTACAGTGTGGCAGTATGGTGCTGCCTGGACTAAATAGCAGATGTTTTACCCTCACCCTCCCTCTCAAGAAGCATAAAGGTGGCTGTCAGATTGCACCTGTTTCTTTTTATTGCCTACCCCCATTATCCTCCTCTGTGATCTGTTTGTCTGGCTTGATTTTGGCTGTCATCTGTCTGTTACTGACCCCTGGCAGCTTTAGTTGACCCAGAGAGGAGGAAGTGACTCAGGGCTCTCTTGACTGAGTTCATTTGCTTTAAACATCTACTTCCCCTAAGCATCAAGGTGTCGAACAATAAAAGTGATACTGTATATGAAATACAATAAACACAATTCTTTAAAAGCTGTGTTGGTTGCAGGAGGGTAGGGATTACTGTAATTTATTGTAGTTCCTGTAAATTATTCCTGGTGCTTGTAGCCATCACTTAACACCAAACTACCACTGGCCATGAGCAAATGCTATAGCCACGGGGCACCTCCTGCAGTGGTTAACAGCAATAAATCAGCAGTAAACAGTTACTTCAAGGCATTTTGTAACTCTACCAAAGGGTTCTTAATGAGACTTCATAGAAGAAACTGAAAGGCATAATATTCTCCTAATACAAATGCTTTCGGGTTGTGGAGTTTTTTTCTTCCTAGTAGTCATAGTTCTGCATTATAAGTTGCTGGGTCAGCAGCAGAATGACTGTAGTTCAGTTCTGAACCCCATGCGAACAGCCACTCATCTTGATATCCTATTGATATGATATCAGCTGTGGATATCCTGAATAGTGGGCTCTGGCTGACTTGTGAATGAATTTGGAAATGCAATTGCCATATAGTGTGAAAATCGAATAGTTGTTCTAGAGCATTTTCATAGGTGTAGATTCCCCCCCCCCCCAACATCTAGCAGTGAAAAGGGGTTTGGTACAGTATGCTAAATGGCTTAAATTGTCTTGTTAAGAATGGATACTCATCCAGTAATAGAATGGGTGGAGTTGTGTGAAGCACAATGGTTATGTGAAGCAAGCCTCTTGCATATGCCAAAAGTTCTGATATTATTTCAGAATTCATCATATATAGTTTTCTCTTGAATTGGAAGAATGGAACAATTTTTAAATTGAGTTTTAAGGCATGCGTGCAGTTTCAAACTGCCAGAGTAGTTTTGATACAACTTATGGCTGTTCTCATTTCTGGCTTTACTCAGATTGCAGGGCTAGGCCCCATGGCATTCTCCTGGGAATAAATGGATATTCTACACTGTTTGCAGCTCAAGGGCCGGGTCACATTGTTGTGCATGGTTACTCAACACCTGATGGTCTCACTGCTGAATATGCAAACTGACTTGGTTGAAAAACATTCTGTTTGAGCTGAACTGATAGGAGAATGATCTAGCGTGTCTTGATCATACATGTAGGCCACTGTTGGGTGCTGCTTTCATCAAACGTGAAAGCATGAATGTGTAAACTGTAGTCTGTTGCCGGTTGCAAGAGCTAGAATGATCTACCATGGATACCATTTGGCTTGGGTTGAGACAGTTGGAATCAGCTGCTGGATTCCATGTGTTGGCTAGGCAAGTCTTATGATTTCCTGTTTGTTCATGTTTGTAAAATGAGCAGTTCAGTTTGCAGTGCTTGAGGAGTATTTCTGTATAAATGATTTCTCCTCAAAAATTTCATGCCACTTTGAAATTTGAAATAGTTTGTTCTAGGTAGTGTGCATGAATAGTTTGCCAGATGTGATGTTGGTAACCCTTTTGGAGGATTAATAAAGTTGTACTTGACTCCTAAACTTATTCCTAATGATTCTGTCTGATGTCAAGAGTCTGTTTACCTTGGGATATTACAGAACTGGGGTAAAATTACATGTGTGCTCAAAAATGCTCAATCCAAATCTTCCCCTTGAGTTAATGAGCATTGACACTATCTGTAGGTTACACTTTTCTGTGTTAAATATTACTGTGCTCACCTTCCCAATTTGAACGAGCACCACTATGCATCAGGGTTCACATGAAACCCTCTAAGAGTGTGCCACTGCTTTTCCACATTGCATGCCTCTAGCAGCACAAGACAATGCTCTTGAATGTGTGGCAAGAACTTCAGTCAGTGTTGCCCCCAAAAAGATTTTGTCAGCTTAAAAGATTCAAATAATACTTTGCTACAATCAATACTATACAGTTACTAGGTATGTGGTTTATGTGCTTAACCTTTTAAGCCAAACTTTGCCATAAATTTGGGACTCACGGAAGCTGTTCTTCAAAACATCTGGAGGGCATCAGGTTGGCAAAAGATTTTTTTTAATCAGACAGAAGTTTAATAGGATTAAATCGCATTTTAATCCCATTGGAGTGAGACAACGAGGAGATGGATACAGGGAACAGACCAATCTTTCTAACTATGATCATAATCATGAAATAAATGCTTCCCGTTTTGCCTTTATTTTTATTATCTCCTCACCCTGGGACAAAAAACATTCTCAGAGAGCAAAGCCAGGACATCTGGCAGCTTGTTTTGTATGCTCCTTTTCTTTAACTTCTATGCTTCTTTTGACTGAACTTGCATTTCTTCTTCTCCCCTCACCCCCCTTCTCAGCAAACCAGAGCGGTTTTTGCCTTCATGCTGCATCCAGCAGAGCACAACTTTTAAAAGGACACTTGTATGTTTAGAGAAACTTCACGCAGGAAAAAGATGTTTTAAAACAAAAACCAATTTCAAATGTGTGCAACTCCATGGGAAGTGGTGGAGGGGGAAGCAAAGAAACCATACATTTAGTGCTACTTTTCACAGGTTGCACAAAGAGGCTCAAAAGTGTTTTAAGTGAGTCACATGAAGTCAGTATTTGACTCCAGAAGCAGATTTTAACTGTGTATCTAATGCACCTCCTAAAATTCTTGTCTCTTTTTCCAGAAAGCGTGGATGCCCATCAGCGGAGTTTCGATGTAGGAATCCATATTGGCTATCAGCGTCGTAACAAGGATGTGTTGGCTTGGGTTAAAAAGCGCAGAAGAACTATTCGCAGAGAAGACTTAATCAGCTTCCTGTGTGGGAAAGCGCCTCCTCCACGAAACTCTAGAGCTCCCCCAAGACTAACTGTAGTATCCCCTAACCGAGCTACTTCGACAGAAACTAGCTCCTCTGTGGAGACGGACTTGCAGCCCTTCCGAGAAGCCATAGCTCTCCATGGTAATGGTTCTGGCTTTTTCAATGCTTTTCATAGGAATGGGTGTTTAAAGCTCACGCCTCTACACTCTTTTAACTTCTTTAATGACCGTGAGGTGTTACGGCAGCTAACATGAAGAGTAAAGGCACAGTTGGACTGGCTCTCAGTAGCTTGACACCTCATTTGCATTTTCTGCAGTCACATCTAGCTGTAGAGTAATTTGTTGTTTCTTGCCCTGGAAACTGCTTAGTGCACTTTCCAGTGAATATTCCATGTTGGTATCAAAGGGTTGTATAGCTCTGAATCACTGTTCCTTAACTCTGCAAGCTCCATACACACTAAAAAAACACTTGCTTGTTATGAACATAGTTGAGCAGGGCTTAAGAAACATATGTTGGGAAAAGGAAGAAACTTTTCTTCATTTCCCTCTTCTAGCAGAGGGAAAAGGGGGCACTTCAAAAATGTTAAGTTTTGGAGTTTAATTGATTATTTTTATTTAACAAAATGGATATGCTGCTTGATGATAGAAAACTGCTAAGCGGTTTTTTGTTTGTCCATGGGACAGCCTTGCTCCTGTGGCTCTTTAAGCCATGCTTTCAGCCATTTTGTCTTCCCAGGGACTTGAGCAAGAATCATAAAGTCTAAGATGCAATTTAGGTGAAAGTAGTTCCAGCTTTGTAGACTTTTCACTTGGGTACACTGGCTGACACCTTCTTGTATATCATGAGATGAGGCTTGCATCCATGCTCTCTATTTGTTAATGTGATGCATGATTGTTTTTGGCTAAGTGTACATGAATTTGGAATCTGTAGCTGGCCAGCAGTCAAATGAATGTGTACTTATTACTTTGAAAGCTTTCTTGCGGCATGGAGGAATTTAAAACATTACTAGCTTGTTTGGACACCTTCATCCTTGCAAGAAAAGAACATGCTTCCTGCTGAAATGCTATTCTCTACTTGTTTCACAGCGCTAAACTTACCACTTGAGTGCATGCCTATGAAAAGATCCCAGTGGTGCAGACATGCTCAAATTGAAGTGCAGGCTGATGCAACTGAAATAGAAAACCATTCGAAGTCACCTGCATGTATGGGGGAGGAGGCTTGATTTAGAATGATTGCAAGCTCTCTTATAAATTACTACTGATGACTCAGTTTCGAGAAGATGGAAGACGCCAGGGTTGTAAGCTTTCAGAGGTGTGGGTATTTCAATAATGGATGTTTGAAGTACAAGTTGACCTGATCTTCCAGAATAGCTTATTTGGGTTCCCATCCTGGCACTGATCAGACCCACACTTGCTTAACTTCACATACTATAGAGGTGACATTTAACTTGCATAGTTTTGAGGGAAAGAAAAACATTTTAATGTTTGATTTTTTGATTTTTAGAGGCATAAGCTATGATGCCCTTCTAAAAGTTGCCTAGATTTGGATAAACACAGCAATGCAAGATTTTTTTTAAAAAGTTTTGGTGCAACTCATAACCAGGAATGGAAACTTCAGGCTCTGGTTCTGAATGTTGCCCTCCAGGCCCCTCTTTCCCTTGCTCAGGCAACACCCCTCACTGGACCTGCTTCACACTCCTTGATTGTTGTTGCCTGGCTGGCTAAAATTCTTGAAATATTGTCCTTGAACTCTAATAATGACTTGCTTGCCTCGGTTGAAAATGGAGGGGTGTGTGTGTTCATGTGTGTGTATGTAGAAACCGTACAAAGGTAAAGTTGTTGTCTCTTGCGTCACCCTCCAATCCCAACCCCAGTAGGTTGACCAGAAGGGAATGTGGCCTTCAGCCTGAGAAAATACTTTGAGAGCCCCAATGTTAATAGAGCAAAGCACTGTGTATTTTTAAGGGAAACATTCAGTAGTGTGCCTTGGGACACTTGTGGGTTGCATTGTTTGGATCACTGATAGCATTTCCCACAGGTCCCACTAATCATCCTATAGTAATAAGAGAGCTGAAGTGCATGCTTGTTTAGTGGTGACTAAATATCATGCATTAGTGGTTTGGGTTGTAATTGTGCAGGTGTTCTTGGCTTCAAGTCCTCATTTGGTAAGCTAATATAAATAGTGAGTTGTTGAGATAATAGCATGGATTGTAGTTGGGTTACTATTTATCTTCAAATTATGCAAACCACTGGCCTAGACTGGAATTAGAGACAGGTGTATCTTGGCAGAGCCTTTTGTTGAAACCCCCCTCCCACAAACACACACTGGTCTTCCAATGTTTTCAAAGCAAGATGGAAATGGGAAGTGCTTCTGTTACTAGGTTGCAAGCTGATGCCTAGCCTTTGTGGCTGTAACTTCAAGCTTTCTCTTCCTTCTGGATGAATACCAAAGATAGTTATAGTTGCAAGAAATGCCTGCTAACTATAAAATGAATATTTGCCTCTTTACTAACATGGCCAATATTGCTGAGGAATATGCTCTACCTTCTCATGTAGGAGTGCAAATATCCAGTGTGTGGGAACGCCTCATTCTCAGGCTTTCTGTTACGTACGTATTTGTGTATCTATTTGGCTGTGTCTGGGATTGAGAAAAATGACTTATATCTCAGCACAAGGTTCAGTTCCCCACATCTCCAATTAAATGATCCCTGAAACAGGGTTCAAGATGCTGAAGAGCTGCTGCCAGTCAGAGAGCACAATGCAGCGCTAGGTAGGCATAGCTGTGCTATGAACTGGAACAAGGTAGAGCTGTTTTGGCTTCTGGTTTTTCGTGTTTGCCTTGCTGCTTAGTAATGTCGTGGGGTTTTTGTGCTTGGGAATAAGACTTCAGAAACAACCTGAAGTTCCAGTATTGAATTGAAAGCTACCATTGACCAGGATTAGGGCATGTTTCTGCATTGATGGAGGTGCTAATTGGATATATGCTGGGTCTGGAAGATAGAACTGAAGAAATCTCTGTCTTTTTTTGGTAGCTTTAGAATAGAAACTCTTTCAGGTTGTGGTAAAAACAAAAAAAAATTTTTCCTTCCAGTAGCACCTTAAAGACCAACTAAGTTAGTTCTTGGTATGAGCTTTCGTGTGCATGCACACTTCTTCAGATACCAGGTTGTGGTAAGTTATTGCAGCTTGGAATGCTTCTGTTTAGGGTGCCATCATGCCCCCCCCCCGGTAGGATACTACATTCCATTATTCCTTCCCTGGCTTTCCATTTTTATCCCTACAGTCTTATTCTTACATTTAGATCAGATCTTTTCCCAAGGAGCTCAGTGGTTCCCCCACTCCCCATTTTATCCTCACAACAATTCTGTGAAGTAGGTTAGACTGAGAAATAACTGTCCCAAGCTTACCCAGTGAAGCGGAATGGCTTAGGGGTTTTTGAATGCTGTCCCCACAAGTCCTAGGTTGGTACTCATAACTGCTGTGCTACATTGCCTTGGGTAGCATTTCCTGGCCATGTAACATGTTTAGTCCACATGGGATTGCTGTGGGTTTTTCCTTCCTTGAGGTCTTTCGCTCTGGTTATTTCTAGCTTGTGCACACAGTGGAGGTCCCCACAGTCATCTGAAATTACACTACTTAGGTGGCAAACACGGTTAAGTGTATAGTCTAAACCCTCAGATTGTTTTGTTTTATTTGTTAAGATTATCTAAACCTTTACCTAACAAGAATCTTCAGGACGTGTTTGTCTGAATCTCAACCAGGGTCATTGGGGTCAGCAAGCACCAGGCCAGTCATGGCAACATATTGTCAGTTGTGCTTCTGAACTTGGGTCAAAAAACCTAGATAGAAAAGCTTAGTGTTACTGACCCCTTTTCTCGGATTTCCTACCTAGGAGACTCTCATTGACTTTAGCAACTTCAGTTCTAAAGTTCTGCCCTGAACATGGAGGATTCCATCTCTGCCTTGCCTCTTTTGACAGCTGTTGCCTAGAAAAACTGTGCTTTCTGCAAAACACTCCATCAGCAGATTGGGCCCTGTTCAGGCATTGTGCTTGAATGGGGATTCGGAAAACAAATAGTGGGTGTGCACACTGGCCTCTCCACATGCCCTCACTGATCTTTCTTCATTGAGTAGGGAGGTCTGAAAGGGACTTCTAAGCAAATTCCAGAATTGGGAGCCCCAGTTGCCCAGACACACTTAGAAGGCCCCTTCAGGCTTTCCCATTCAATGCAGGAAAGTTCAGAGAGGAGCATGGCATGCATGTTCTTGTGCCCATATCTCACATTCACATTCCAGATTCAGGTATAATGCAGCCAAACAAGCTTTATTGGAGTTCAAGAACACATTTCACTCCAAGGAGGGTGCGAAGCAGGACTGTTGAAGACTCTGGTAGGGAGAAGGGATGTTTCTTGACAGGGTATGTAACCTATGGAGAGGCCTGTAGGGCCATTGGCTCCTGCATCTGATGTTTCTCTGGTGCACTGTGGAAGTATATTGACACACTGGCTGCAGCAGGAGAAGCTACTTTGGGTCATATCCCAGATGGGCTTGATGTGCCCTGTTCCCTATTTGTATTTCTCTCTGAACAATGGGGCTTTCCTGCCATCTTGCAAATAGCTTTCAAAAGTCTTTTCCATGTCAAAGTGGCTTGCTACTTGGCAGGATAAGGGCTTGCAGCTACTGGTGTGGCTACCTGCTCAGACACAGAGAACTGGTTGTGCAGTTCAGGTCCTGGCTTTTGACTCCCATATTGTTGTGAGCAACTTTGAGTGGCCTGGAGTCTGTCTATTCTCCAGTGACATTCTGGCAGCTGGGAGAGATCAAGAGTAGGGTTAATTTGAATATTAATTCATTTCCCCATACTCATATCCTGCCCTTCCCGATGGAGGCACAGAGTGGCTAACGATAACACTATTGTACACACGTCACAGCAACAAAAATGTTAACATCATAAGAGTGTGTGCAGAAGAGCAATGGCAGCAGAAGGGTCAATTACATACCAAAGGCCTGAGTAAATAAAGGTTTTTGCCTTGTGCCTCAATGAGGCCAGCATGAGGGACAATCAAATATCATTTGGGAAGGAATTCTGTACTTTGAGGGGGAGTGGGGCCATTTCATCTCCTGCCCAAGAGAAGTTGAAGTGACTAACAAGTAGAACAGATATTAATAGATGGGTAGAGCAGTACTAGAGAAGATACTTTTTCAGGTACTTGAGCCTCAGTTTTCCATTCTGTTAACTATTTTGTTAAGCGATAATTCATCCCCCTTGGTTTGCCACTAGCTGTGGTACACTTGTGCAGTAATGTGTACTTGGAGTTGCTTCACTTCATATTACCAACTCCTGTTAACCAGCAAGCGAGGGGTATAGGACCCTCTGTCTTCACATTTCATGAGATAGGTTCTGTTGGTTGTGGACTGAACCCTCAACTTTTCTACACTGAACAGTATTTATTTCGGTCAGAATGTGGCAGCAGACTATCTTTAGACGTGTCCACAATTTTCTGGCTTGGCTTTGTTGCCAGCCATTATTAGTGATACCTTCTCCCCCTCCTCTCCCAGGTGTCTTCCATGTGTAGAGGATATGGTGGTAGGATGGGGACTTTTCTCACTTTGCGTTGGATGTTGGAATAAGTAGAAATTACTTCTTAAAAGCCCAGTGTCATGTCCCTCTCAGCAACTCACTGGTTTGGTTGGATGGCTTTCCTGGATAGGTCTGGGAGAGACTTCTGCCAAACACTGGAAAGATACTACCAGTCAATGTATATGTTCCAGAGCTAGATGAACCAATAATCTTGACTCTCTGTAAGACAGCCTCCTATAAGTGAACAGAGGGACATTGGTTGAGAGTTGCTGCTTAGGGGAGAGAAGTGATTGCCATCAGTGACTGAATTTGTCGACTTCTCTAAGAAGTTCTTTGTTCTCAAGTTCAGATTGCTGCGTAGGTTACATGGAATTAAGCCTGGATCAAGTCTAAAATCTTGCTATCCAGATACTGGATTATAATTCACCAGCTGAAATGACCACTGGTTGGGATGATAGGAGTCTAGATGGCCTCCCATGAAATGAAACAGTATATTTTTATATATTTAACTGTATATTATTATTATTATTATTATTATTATTATTATTATTATTATTATTAAATTGAGTTGGTAGATTTCCCCAATTTAGTGTGTAAATTCATGAAACTCAAAGGAATATATGTTTGCTAGTCTTCTGAATGTGTGACTTGGTCAGATATTCTTTCCTCCTTCCTCTGGGAATCTTGTGTAGCAGAATGTTGGATTTGGAGGTGTCCCTTGTTTTTTAAGAAAAGTTTATTTGGGACTGGTTGAGGTTTAGGAATTAAATTGACGGAGCTGATGCTCATTGGAAATAAGCTAGCCCCACCTCTGAGGCTTCCTGCAGGGAAGGGCACTTGTCTCATGTGACACCATCTGGAAATATTTCCGAGGCTGGAGGTGAGGCAGAAGGTGTTTTTCTCATGTGGCTGATTCTTTGGTGACTGGTAAGGACAACTGTTTCTTGTCAGATCTGAAAGTAGGGAGATGCAAACGTAAGAACCCTGGTGCACATTACTCAACAATGTGTTCATTAACAAAGGCTTCTTCAGGCAATTCCCTATGTCAGATGCATCTGCTACATTCTGTTAACAGTGCCACGGGTTTTTGTTGTTGCTGTTGCAGAAGGCTGATGCTACTCTTCTGGATTCTGATCCAGTATCGTTCAGGGGCCTGTCAGTATGTTTCTTGACTGCTGGTTTGCAAGTGCTTGCCTTTGGAAACTACATACTGTCGGTGCACATTCAGTTTTATTGTGCAGGCATTTGGCCATAACAGTTTGACTGTTCAATGAAACAAGTATTTCAGAGGTCTATAGTGGGTATCAACATGGATGTGATTTGAACCTTGTGCTCTTGAATCAGGGAGTACTGTTGACTTTTGTAAATCATTGCTGTCAAATCTGTGCTCTTCAGGAATAAATTCTGTGAATTTTAGAACTGCTATAGAAAGTTATCATTCTGAGGCTGAAAGTTTCAGTATAAATCCTTGAAGCAGAGTAACACGACCTGGTAGTAACTTGTGCTTCTTTTTATCATCTGACTGAAGCACATTCTCTTGTACTGTATTTTATTTTTTGTGAATATGCAGCTCTGAGCATCATTGTGACTTGATTGCTTATTAATAAGCAAAAAAGACGCACCATGGCTACTTTAAAATATGGCTACAGACATAATGTCTGAACTAAACCAAACCTTTAACAGTGAAAGTAGCTTTTAATGGCTGGTATTTTGAGCCCGGACCATATATATTTAAAAGTACATTGGCTCCCAGTACGTTTCCAAGCACAATTCAAAAGTATTGATGTTGACCTTTAAAACCCTAAACAGCCTCAGCCCTGTATACCTGAAGGAGCATCTCCACTCCCATTGTTCAGCCTGGACACTGAGGTCCAGCTCCGAGGGCCTTCTGGAGATTCCCTCACTGCAAGACGTGAAGCTACAGGGAACCAGGCAGAGGGCCTTCCTAGTAGTAACACCCGCCCTGTAGCATGCCCTCCCATCAGATGTCAAGGAGATAAATAACTGCACAACCTTTAGAAGACATCTGAAGGCAGCCCTGTATAGGGAAGTTTTTAATGTTTGATGTTTGCTGTGTTTTTATTATGCTGGCTGGGACAACCCTGTCAGAGGGGCAGGGTATTACCACCATCATCTTTTAAGGTTTTGGTAGCACCTATATTAAGGGTCTTGAAATATGCAACCTTAAACTTAATTGATCACTCGCTTTGTGGTAACCGATTAATCAGATTCATGACTAGAGCTATGTGCCAGTGTAGGTTAACAGCCTGGCCCTAAAAATTGTTCCACAGACTGCTACAAGGCATAAATCTGCATGTTACCTCCTTGCAACCTTGTCTGTCTGTGTGTACGGTTATAAGGCTGATGGGGCTTGGGTGGGCAACAGACTATTTGGAGAACTCCAGACCATATCCATAAAGCCTGTGCTAGAAATACCTGTTTTGCGCGACACTGTTAATACCATAAACATGTGAAACCTTATCTGCCAAGGTGAATTGAAACTTAGCACCAACTAAAACATTTTACTTTAAATGTGCTGTTGTACTACTGTAGTATGCCTCTGAATGCATGCACGATTGAGCAATAGCACAAGAGGACAGGATATGTTAGGCTAGATGGGCCTTTGGCCTGAACCAGCAGGCTTTTAGGTTCTTAGGTAGAAGCTGTGACTGGACAACAAGCCCACTAACTAGTTAAAAGCATGCTGTTCTAGCAGACTGCCTCCAAGTTCCTTAAAAGGGGCATCTCATTCTGTCATGTACTTGCTTGGGAATAGTGCTACGTCCTTTAGGCTCCCTTCTGCTGTCAGACAATGGAATTTTGAAATTCTTTCCCCTTGTAGTCTTGACATGCTTCTTGGAGATATACAGATAAAATGATATTCGCCTAGAACAGCCCTCCCTCCCCAAACTGTGTATCTTTCAGTATAGTTGGTAACTATATTTCCCCAGAAATTGGTATGGCCTGATGAGGATGTTGCAGCATTAATACCTAGCAAGCATAACCATGGTTTGGCATGGCCAAACTTTGCCCTCCAGCTGTTTTGGGACTACAATTCCCATCACCCCTGACCACTAATCCTGTTAACTAGGGGTGATGGGAGTTGTAGTCCCAAAACAGCTGGAGGGCCAAGTTTGGCCATGCCTGGTTTAGATGTTAGGTAAACAAGCTGTGGCTTTTGCAATGACTGACTTTGGTGTTACCCAAGTTCAATGTGACTATCTCATAAACCTACCCAGATCACCCTTATATGGTTGTTGAACCTACCGCTAACACTCTGACAAGTAACAAAAGTGCAGATTCCTAAGTACCACAGAAAGACAACAAGCAGCTGCCCCCAATTCAGAAATTCTTGTACTGTGGCTTAAGCAAGTGACCAGAACGCAGAGTTGGAAAAATGTTTTGAATTCCCAACCCCTTGTATAACATTGTGGGTTACCAAGGCAACCAAGAACCTGGCCTTCTTCCCAGTCTTGCCTGAATTGGCACTCTACATGGGAAGGGAAAAGGGGGCCAGGAAATGATACCTTCCTTTAGATGCTGGTTGAAGCAAAACACATCCGTGCAAGCCTCAAGAGGGCTAGGGTGGCCTTCTCTAATATTGAGTCCTCAGATGGCTGATGGGAGTTGTAGTCCAACAAGATCTGGGGGCTCAAGGCTGGACTAGGACATTGGTTGTGATCAGTGTTGTGGGGCAGAAAATCCCCATTCCCCAAAATTACATTACTTTTTTATGTGTGAAGAAGGTTTTCTGCTTGATACATTCATTAATAACAATGAATGGCCATTGTAAGTACAATATTTGGCAGGCTCTGCAGTTTTGGGCTCTGTTAAATGCAAGTAGACTTGGGCCCTGTTTTCAGGCTTCTCAGGCATATCTGGTTGACTACTGTGAGAATTGGGTGTTGAGCCTAGATGGACTTTGTCCTGATCCAACAGGTCTGTTGTTATGTCAACATACTAAATTAGGGCACAAGAGAATTTTCCAATGTAAGTTACCCTAATCTGCATAAGAGAAATTTCAAGGGGGGGGGGGGAATCCAATTCAGTCTTTGACCTTGATCTTGTGGCCACAGGAAGTACTTTACATAAACTTGTCCCAACTTGTTCTGAATTTCTTGCATGTGAAAAGTATGTGGAATCTTCTAATGTTCCTAACTGATTTGATTATGCCCACTGGGCTGCTCTCTGGAGAACCTCAAAAGTCATAAAGCACTTGAAGATCCCTAGGCCTCAGTTAATAAATTGAAATACACTGTACATTGCTCTGTGTGACTTGTGGTTTCTGATTCTGCCAGTCACGTTGCAGGCTGTTTTGCAGGAGGAGACTTCCTATTTTGAGCTGATCTTTAGGTCATGAGGGTTGGGAACGGTCCTTAAGACAAGTGCTGTCTAACTTTGGAGTTGGGCTGATGGGGCTTTTTTTGGATGCTGACTCTTCTAATTTCTGCTTTCTCCTTCCTTCCTTCAGGTCTTAGTGGTGCAATGGCTAGTATAAGTGTTCGTTCGAGTACCCCGGGCTCACCCACTCATGTGAGCAGCGGCTCCAACAGTAGTCGAAGGAGAAATGGACTCCATGACGTTGACTTGAACACTTTCATATCCGAAGAAATGGCGCTCCACTTGGACAATGGTGGAACTAGAAAGCGTACCTCAGCCCAGTGTGGTGATGGCATTACGGACTCCCCAACCCATAAACGCAATCGTATGATCTAAATGGCAAAACCTTTTGACCCCCACCTCTCCCTCTTCCTCATTTCCCCCCTCCCCATGCTGCTTTAAAGGCACTCGATCTGCAGCGTACCTACTGCTGGGGAAACAAACCTGAGGCGCTCTCCTCCCAAGTCACACAGATTCAATAATTGCCATAAAGGAAAGCTTACGTACTGACAGTAGATTCTTCTCTCGTAACTACAGCTTTCTTCAAATTTAGATTTCTTTAGCAGAGGACTTCCAATGTTGTGTAGTAGCTAGCAAGCTCATCGCAGGCAGAACATGCATCCGTTCCAAGGCTAAAAAGTGACCTTACTTGTACTCTTAAAGGGAAAAAGGAAATATCACACATTTATTTGGTTATAGAAATGCTTTTCTGTCCTTTTTTTTCTTGCTGTGTTTAAATACTTGCTTCAACAGTACTGCCATTTTGACAACAGTGTCAAAAACATGACTTGGCATGTAAGACCTGCAGGCTTCTTTTTTTGAATATATATATATATATAAATATTTTCTTCTTAAAAGTTCTACTGGGCGCATTAATTTCTATATAGTTAAGTGTGCAAATTTATAATTAAGTATTGGCCTGTACCCTTTTTTAAGTTCCCAAAGCAGTTGATGGTGGCCGTGTGGTAATGTAAAGAGGTTCTACGATGGTTCTGCAATGGAAACTAAATCAGTGCTAAAAAGGATCTTCATTGGATTTGCTTTGTGTGTGTGAGAACTCTGACATTGCTGCACCAGTCTCACCTCCCACACCCTCCTGGCCCAAGAACTTTTAATTGGAAGTCTTTCAGCTGATTGC
Source organism: Podarcis filfolensis (assembly GCF_964270895.1). Lineage (NCBI taxonomy): Eukaryota > Metazoa > Chordata > Lepidosauria > Squamata > Lacertidae > Podarcis > Podarcis filfolensis. The sequence continues at coordinate 31,096,233 of NC_139616.1, read as the reverse complement.
CCATTATTACTTGAGTATTCCCTTGTAAGCAATCAGCATAATTCTTCATTAATTGCCACAGAGGAACATGTTCTGTCACTGGCGAACAGGTGGCTTGGGTACTACATGACTTGTATTGTGTGCTTCCTGTGAAGAAATTATCATTGTGGAATGATGAGGAAATGGATGGATGGGACTAGTTTTTGTTTTTGTTTTTTTAAAGGATATTGGATGTTTTCCCACTGTGTTGAGTGTGACTTCCAAGCCGCTTAAGGAGACATGACTTTAATCACCAAAGTCAGCCAGTGCAGGTCTTCCAACAGGGGCAAGATGTGACTGTTTTCAAAGTCCCATGAAATAAATTTCTCTAGGAGATAATCCTGAAATGTTTCCAGTGGCTTCAGTGCAATATGCAGCAGATGCAAACTGAAAGAAAAGTCTTGGGTTTAAGCTGGCCTGGCCTTGAATGTGAGCCAAGTTCTTGCCACCCTGGCCACCCTGTGGCATCCTTGGTGAAGCAGGTTTCTGGCTGTACCATGTTTTCTCAATGTCAGTCATGTGGTGTGTTGGATCAGCTAAGTGAACCTTGGAGAATGCTGAAGGGAGGCTTAGAAGAGGACCAGCATGTAAGGGCTATTCTCCTCCACCTGTGTGGAGAAAGAAACCGGTGACAGTGACCCAGTTTGCATGTAACGGTAAGTCAGAACAGTGGCTTAGCGCAACTGAGGAAGTGGGCTGGTTGGTTCCAGATTGCAGCTGTTACTCTCTTTGCCCAGTGAAGTTAGACATGGTTGGCTTAGTGGTGCACCCGAACCTGGGCTTTCAGTGGGCAGACAAGCCATGAACTGTAGCCATGGTTTGTTCTTGGTTTCTCATTTTGGGAGAGACAAAACCACAGGCCTGATTTGGATGCAACGCTAAGCCAAGCTATGGCTTAACCCTGGCTAGCGGGGCACCTTGGGCAGGGCGCTGTGGCTGCTGTTTTCAGTCCAGGGACCCTTGCACCACTTGTTCAAACTATTCACACTTAAGCCATGGTTTAGCTACTGTTATGTGTGAACTGAGGCAGTTGTTGCAGAAGGCCCCAGCCATGCCTAGTTCCTGAGATCTTCCCAGTCTTAATCAAGCGGTGAATGGAATGATGTCTTGCCTACTTTCTGCTTCCATAACTGGGGGCTTTTTTAAGCAGCCTAGCCTTCAAGTAATTCAATTTAAACTTCTTGGCCTGACCAGCTAGGCGGCATCAGGACCCTCTCTACACCGTATAATGCATATGCAAACCCAGGTCTCCACCCCCCCATGGTCACTTCCCCATTTCACTTAACAGGATGGAGAGCTCAAAATGCATGTGGATCTTCCTGGCTGGAAGCGCCCTGCAAATGGCTGTTGTGAGGCAGGGGAGGGGGGAATCTATTTATGCTTCGAATACCTATGGGGATCTCTGTTGAATCGTGGGATGCAACAGCATGACTAGTTGGCTGGTACCGAGTCACAAGTAGCTCTTGAATTTTTCTGCCTTTTCAGCCTTGAGGTGTCCTGACACAGGTGCCCTTTTGTCACCATTTAGAAGAAGTCTGCTTTGAACCACAGGGTACTCTTATAACTTCCTGAGGCCAGGAACATGCATTGCAAGAAGCATGTTGCTTTTTTGCTTTTGTAGAGCTTTTAAGTATTGCTAAAATACAAACAGCTTGGGGGAGTTGCTAAACAAATGATTTTTTTTTTTAAAGTTACGTGGTGTTTGTGGCTACAGGTTTGTAGTTCATGATACTATGCGTGAATTTTAAAACAAACCCAGAGACGACACTTTCTAAAGGTTGCCAATGTATGTACAGCTAGTTCACTATTGTTGACCTAAAAAAAGTGCACCACGGCTTCTGTGTGACATTTGTAATTTGCATGTGGTCTAGAACTAGCTTCCATTGTGAGAATTCACACTGGTATGTGCCGTAGTGACTTAAGACCACAGTGCAAAAAACCTGACTACCCACCAGCTTTTTCTGCCAAAAAAAAGTGGCACTTCAGAAACATAGGAGACTGTTTAATTGAGAAGCCCAGAACACTGGGCAGAGTCTTGTATTTTTGGTAGCAGTCAGCCTGGAATGGACAAACGTCGCATAATAACGTCTGCCACTGCTATGCTCCCCAACCCCCTCACTCCTAAATTGATTTAGTTCATAGGTGTACAGAACTAGTAGAGGAAGGTTTTTCTAGGGCTTCACTAAACACTGGGTTTTTCTGATCAGTGGTATGTTTTCTCCAAAGTAGTTAAGTGAGGGCCAGCCCATAATGCTAGTTGGAGCAGGATACGATACGTTTGTTTTATCGCTTAATGAGTTTGAAAAGATTGAAATGTGGATCTTGATGTGTGGAGTTCTTCTTCCCTCAACCCCTATCAGATAGAATATAATAATTCCTCTGTTCACTAATGCTTTGAAGCTTTGCTATCAGTCTAGCTCCTCTGAACAAAATTTGTCAAGCGTTTTTTTATATTTTTGGTGCCATTTTTTTCCTTTTTGGTAAAAGAAAAGCTGGCTTTGATAATCTAGCTGCACTAATAGTGTGTGTGCTTGTAAGTCTTTCGACAAACTTTATTTTTACTGCTTTTTGAAACCCTTGTATTTGCTGTTGAAATATTCAGCCTCCTGCCAAAACAAACAAAAAAGCTAGACTGCATGATGGCCTCATCTGGGAAATGGGTGTGTAACGAATTAACTTAAATATCCAGTGTGGATTATTTCCATTGGTTGTGACTTCTGGAAGAATAAGACTGTTGTAAAACAGACATGTTTAGCGCTTTGGGATGTGGTGGGAAATTAGTCGATTGCAGTTCCGCATTTTTACCTGGTTCAATTTGAATGCCTTCCAGTGACGTTTGTCTCATCTCTTTCCCCATGTAAACCAAACTTAACATGAATGTGGGGCAGATTTTACATAATAGTGTATCCTGCATTGAAGCTGAGCTTGGCTTGCATATTACTAAAAGTTCAATTTAAATATTAAAACACATGAGCTATAATGAAGTAATGCAAAGCTGATTTTTTTCTTCTTCCTTTGTCTGAAACTGAACTCCTGCAATCCTCAAATGTGACTTACCCTGCTGGAGAAATAGATACCTTTTTAAAACCCTAATAAAATTCAAAATAAACCAACCTAGCTCGTTTGGTTTTTTAATACTTCTCTTCACTTTCTCTAGGCATCCGGAAAAGAGGGTGGGAAGTATCTCCAAACTCAAACGAGGTCAAACATAGCTTGTTTAAAATCTCACATTTATGGAGGACTAATCCTACTTGTAAGAAGAAGAAAATGATTACCGGTAGTTCCGTTATCTCAGTGTCTTGGAGACTTCTGAGTGTGTTTAGCTGTGCTGTGACTGAATGTAAAGCTCTAATTTGTATTGTTTTGGATGTAGAACATGAGAATTTTTATACAGTTCACATACATTGGGAGAACAGCCATAACTCTGGTAGAGCATATGCTTTGCATGCAGAAGGTCCCCAGTTCAAGCCCTTCAGGTAGGGCTAACAAAGGTTCTTGCCCAAAATGCTGGAGAGTTGCTGCCATCAGATCAAGGGGCCCCAGGGACCAAATGTGGCCCTCTCCATCTGGGTCTTGGTGTAAGCTCAGGCCACAATCTTCACTGGCATTATTTAGTGCCCGTGTGCTTACCTGACTGGAATGTGTCCTTGGATTCTGATAATGATCTTTGCTTGGCTGGATGGAAGAGAAAAAGAAAGGTAGGTATGTCTGTAGAAACTAGCTTATTGTACAAAGGTAAAAGTTTGGCCTCTGGCCCCACCCCCCACTGGCTTGTGGCTCCTGGAAGACAGCCCATAAGGGAAAGTTGTCCCAGGACTGGATTAACTAACATTACCCATGTTAGTTGCTACCGTAATGCTAACATGGATAATGTTCTCCACCCACCCCACACTATATGGACCAAATGATCCAACTTTATATTACATCTTTATGAACATTATTGCCTCCATTGTTTTAACATACTGTGTGTGTGTTATGCAGGACAGTTACTGCCTGTTTTCAGACGTGTTTGTGCGCTGAGACTGTGAATATAATAGCAGTCCTGAAGCTGCCTGCCCAGAGGCTTGGATTGAATTGCTTTGTAACCGTGCATCCTTTCTCTGCTTGGTAAAAGTAGCAGAAGTTTCATGGAATGAGAAGAAAGTGAGCTATAAAGGGATGGTCTAAAACTTCTTCCCAGAAGCAGTGGTTCACAGACCATGAGCCACCAGCTGCTGGTCCACAGTGACTCCACCACAACGCAGTTGGGTGGGACACTTCCAGGACAAAATCTGGCACATTGGTGGGGAGTGCCACTCTGCCACATCAGATAGTTTGAGATGCACAGGTGTAAAAGTCCCTGTTGTTAAAGGAGAAGGAAGCCTTTCAGGCCCAGATGGCCAGATCTGTGTTCTCACCCTACAGGTCAACTTTTACCAGTGTGCAGAGCTACCCACCTGTCAGTAATGTGGCATAATGATGATAGGCGAGTGAGATGGTTAGTCCCACCCACTGAGTGTGGGGAGGGATCTGCTTCACCTAGTGATGGCTGATTGACAGGTGGTTGACAGGTGGTTGTAGTTTGGGGGGAAACGGGCTTGTGGGCCAACATTCGCCTGCAGAGTGCGGACTGGAGATTCTCCATCCCTGATAGAGAATTCATCTCACTTGTAGGATGCACAAACACAGGTCAACTTGGGTAACAGAGACCTCTGTGTGTTGCATGTACAGGCAGTGCCATTGGCCCAAGCCATAAAATAGGCAGAATGGAGGGGAAACCAAGTCCCTGTCAAATCTGATCCAGTGTGTGTGTGTGGGAGGGGATTCCTTCTAAAATAGGTAACCTTTTGTTCTTGATAATTGATTGTGACAGTTCTCACATTTGGTTGTAGACTTCTCTGAGCAAGTTGTAGACTTCTCCCTGAGCCCAGGCCTGTGTATGTGGTGGCTTTTTCCTCAAAGCTACCCTGTGAGGTTTGGAGCAAGAGTTGACATGCCCATGGCCTCTGGGTGAATTTCAGGACTAGGAATTTGAACCCAGGTTTTGCTAGGCCACGTGTGGCATTATAGTACATGGGTGTGGAATTCAGAATCGCTCTTGACACAGTTGCACACGGACCTCCATTTCCTTCCACCAAATTACAGCAAAGTCATCAGCACTGGGTAGCCTCCATGCTGAAGATATTTCTGCACCAAGAAAAGGTATTTCTGCACTAAGAATACATGTAGTGTTCTAGTCCTGCCCCCATACTCCTACCAGACTTACTTGGATGGCCACCTCTCTGGTTTCCAAGACCAGCTGCCGTTGGTTGCATGATTTTAAGAATGCCTTCGCAAGGGAAACTTTTTTTAAAAAAACCTTTATATTAAAGATTAAGCCCAGCTGCTGGGGGTCCTGTGTTCATGCCGAGTAAACATATTCTGTGTTTCCGGGCAAGTATTACATACAACTAGCCTTGTATTTGGCCAAAGTGTGGATTATGTCCTAAAGTAATACTTCTGGGTCAGCAACTGCTTCTAATCTTAATCACTCATTCACTGGTTCAGTGCAAATGTATGCAAGAGAAAACCCATGAATTGGCTCAGCAACTCCAGACTGCTATGCTGCCTGTGTGTCATTTATGACCTAAATCAACACCACCCCCATTTTTCTTGCAGGAGTGTAGGAAGTTGTTTCGTACGGAGTCAGACCATTGGTTCATTCAGCTCAGTATTGTCTATACCTGTGATGGGGAATCTGTAGCCATCCAGATGAACTACCAAGACATGTTGGCTGTGCTGCCTGGGGTTTTTAGAGTTAGTGCAGCATCCAGAGGGCCACAGGTTCATAATCTCTATAGTCTACTGCAGTTTGCCAGGGTTTTTGAGATTGTGTGTGTGTGTGTGTGGGGTGTGTGTGCTTTCCCAGCTGCAGCAAAGAGCCATTGCTCAGTAATAGAGCATCTGCTTTGCATGCAGAAGGTTCTCTGGTTCAATCCCAGGTTTCTCCAAGTAAGGCTGAGAGAAGACTTCTGCCTGAAACCCTAGAGAGCTGCAACCACTCAGTGTAAATGGTTCTGAGCGAGATTGACAAATAGCCTGCCTTGGTATAAGGCCGCTTCCTGGAGATGACTGGACCTGTTGCAGACAGCTCATGCTTGACCTTTGAGCTGGAGCCTTTTCCCAGATTCCAAGGAATCTGACCTACTATCCCTTCTCCTTTTCTCCAAAAAAGTGAATTGATTTGTCTGTCCGGACTTAAGAACACAAAAGGAATTCATGTCCCCTTTAGTCCACCCTGCAAAGCCAGACATGGGATCCCTCTATGTGATGCCCCTTCTCCTGGCATTTGAGGGGGTCATTAGACCCACAAAGTCACATTGGTGCTGAGCCACTCTGCTGTTACCACTGGGGCTGCAGGCAGTGTGCTAGCCCATTCAAACAGGAATTATTACTGTTTAGTTTATTACCTGCACTTTACTCTTAAGATCCCAGGGTGGGTTACAAACATTTGCAATACAACCTTAAAAACAGCTTTAAAAATTTGCAATTACAAAACACGCAGTCACATAAAGGTAGACTTACATCTTGGGTGGCAAAGGCCAAGGTAAAGAGACTTTCTGTCAGCATTGGCTGAAAGCTGTCGTGATGTTGCTAGATGCATCTATGTAGGGAGGGAGTTGCACAATTTAGGGGCTGCCACGGAGAAGGCGCTGTCTGGAGCCATACAGCCTGAGCTTCTGAGGGTGGTGAAACTAGCTCCCCACCCTGATGATCTTAACACCTGAAATAGTCCGTAGGGAAGGAGGTAGTCTTTCAGGTAGTTGAGGCTTAAGACTTTTATGGCTTTAAACACTAACCTGAACACCTTGAATTAGACCTGGAAATGAACTGACAAGCAATGCAGCTGTTTTAAATGGGTTATATTTGTGGCAGCTGCCTTTTGAACCACTCGGAAGTTTTCACATCATTTGCAAGGCCAGCTCCACTGAGAGCACATTGTAATAATCCATTCCAATCCTTCCAGTTGCCACCAGCTATTGTGCCAGTAGAGCTGTAGAACTCAAAAAGCCGTAGGGGAGGTTAAAGAGTTGTCAGCTAAGCTGACATGAGTAATCCTTGACAGACATCTCCAAGTAGGGGTGGAAATAACTATCTTCACCCTTCTTTAGAAATCCCAAACTAGCCTGCATATTCTTACCACTTGGCCAGACAACTGTGTTTACCTGCAGACTGCCCAAAAAAGGGACTTGTATTCTCCAAGATGGTTTACTACAACTCCCATCAGCCAGAGGAATATGCTGCTGTGCATACTGGGACTGATGGGAGCAAAAAGTCCAAAAAGCAGCCATTTATGTTGATAGGATTTGTACTTCAAGCACCACCTTGTGGGCAGCTGTCAAAATACATTAACTAGGGCTTTTCTGATACCATTTATCCTACAAATGTTAGCTGGAAGCACTTGGTATGGTGCAACAAGTTGTTTCATTTGCTGCTTGAAATGGAAGTTGTGGCTAAACAAAACCCTTTGCATTAAAACAAAAATACCAAACTTCTTCCCTGGAGAAGAGCCTTATCTTGGTAGCGTCCCTACTTTGCAAGCAGAAGGTCCCTGGTTTAACCCATGGCATCTCCAGAGAGGGCTGTGAAGGACCTCCGCTGGAAATCGTGGAGAACAACTCACACTAGATAGCACTGAGTTTGGACCGGTGGTCTGACTGCAATGGTCTCATAAATCAGTAGTAGAGCCACCTGCATTGCAGGCAGGTCTCCTGTCCAGTCCCTTGCATTTCCAGCTAAATGCTGGTCTAAAACAAAGAAGAGCTGTTCCCTGGAAAGCTGGTCTGATATAGACCAGCAAGTCTCCATTTTTAAACTTTCCTTGGACTGCTTGAAGATTGCTGTGCCTCCAGCAGATCCCTGAACAAACTATTTTGCTTTGCACAGGAAAGCACTTAATATATTTCAATAACTACCAGTAAGTTTCCAATTTAATGGATGTGTCTGTTTTTGAAAGTTGTGCAATATTGGATTTGGTGACATTTGATGCTTAGGTTGTTCTCCCTATCGGACTTGATGAATTTTCTGTTTCAAGTGTCCTCCCCCCAACCCATAAATCCAATTTTGAGGGTTGACTAGGATCCTGTACAGATAATTGGTGCACGTTTTGTAAATTCATGTGCTTTTCAAGTGACAGCAGTGGAAACGAACAGAGGTGCCTCCATCAGTAATAGAGATGGGGGACCGTTTCCAGTCCCAAATCAACATTCCCTTGTGGTGGGAGCCACATGGCAGTGGAGGTGGTGGCTGGAGCTAAAAGTGGGGGCAACTCTTATCCTTTGTGTGTGGCATGTTACATCCCCATCTCCCACAAATGCATCATTTGATGCATGCAAGCAAGGGTTTCCTTACATTTCAGTGGCATAGTGCAGCCAGGCAAAGCCATGAGGGATGTGGCCTATACCTCCCAGGAGACAGATAAAGGGGCCTGGAGGAACACATCTGACCCTGGGCTTGATGTTTCTAGGCCTCGAGACAGCCGTAAACTATGACAGCTTTGTTCCCCCCACCTCAGTTTCATCATGTGCTACAGCTGCTGCCCACTTGATGTCTAGCTCTGATTCTATGAGCCGATGCTTCACCTTTTTTTTTTTTTGCCACTGACACGTGCCCCTCAGAAGGGTCTAGGTTGAGAAAGTTTCCCCACTACTTGCCTACGATCTCCTGTGAGTTCAGAGCCTTGAGACGAGATCTATTTTTTAAAATACTGCCCTTTGATTAAAATTAATTCCAGGGGAGGGTTTTGTAAGATGTAATTAAGCAATAACAAAAAATTGACTAAAACAATTGCAAAGCAATTGAGGACAACAGTGGGAAGCCCCATTGTAATTACAGCACAAGGAAAAACAAAGCTGAAATGATTATGATGCTGCTATATGTTTGATTTTACTAACAGGGCAATTTGTAGCCACATTGATTAGTGCACTGGGGGCTCAGCTCCAGAATCCTTCCTTTTGCAAATGATATTCCCAGCCCTGTCGCCCCATTGGCTCGCTGCAGTCTCCCTAGGCGACAAGAGGCCGTGTCAGGCCTAATGGAACATTCCCCACGTGGCTCATTGGCTTCAGGCGTCACCAGGGGCAACAGGACAACACGGAGCCTCAGCAAGGCTTTGCAGTTTTCTCGTAGTAGGTGAGCATCCCCAGTGAGCCTGGGGACTTTCCTGGCTGGGGGAATCCTCTTTGTGGAGTTCTCTTGGACCCGTGGTTGGCCTGAAGAGCTACGGGCACCATGTCTCACCCTGGTATCCTCCTGACCAAGGAGCCGGCTCCTCAGACCATCCCCGTTTGTGAACTGCCCATGAAGGTCTACGAGCCGGCGCTGAACACCGGCCCCGATTCCTCCAGTGGTTTGGCCACCGCTGGCTTCCGCACGGCCAAGTACCTGCCAGAGGAATGGCACCAGCACAACTACACCCGGTACCATGAGGCCTTTGCTGACCGCGACCACTCGGAGCGAGTCCGCCTCGAGTCCCAGAACGTGGCCGCCTTCACGGCGGAGCTGGCCCAGCGCACCCAGGAGGACTCCACCGTTAAGGTAGGCGAACGCCTCCAGGACATCCACTTCTGGAAGTCAGAGCTCCAGAGGGAGATTGAGGACCTCACGGAGGAGACGAACCTGCTGGCAGCCCAGAAGCTGCGCCTGGAGAGGGCCCTCGACGCTACTGAGATCCCGTACAGCATTGCCACAGACAACCTGCAGTGCCGTGAGCGCCGGCAGCCTCCTGATCTGGTGAGGGACCAGGTGGAGGTGGAGTTGCTCAAGGTAGGATATTTCCTTATTCATTCTGGGCTCAGGACCGCTTCCCCCCGATCTGGCCCCTGTGATCACTCTTAAGCACTACACCACACTGGCTCTCAAGGGGCAATGCTGTTGTGGCCTCATTTCTTTTGGGGAAGCATCACAGCTCAGTTGAAGAGCACCTGCTTTGCATCTTCAAGAAGGTAGGCTTCCTGTCTGAACCCCTGGAGAACTGCTACCAGTCAGTGGAAAGAACACTAAGCTAGATGGACTGATGGTCTGACTCCATGTAAGGTTATATATCCCATGTCCCTAACAGGAAGCAGCCAAAGCTTTAAAAAGTCCCAGCTTCAGTCCTTGACATCTCCAGGTGAGGCTGGGAGAGATTCCCTGCCTGAAACCCTAGAGAGATGCTGCCGGTCAAATAGAGACCAGTGTGTATATTTGCATGCATTTAAAACCTGCCTATGGGAAGCACTGTGTCCGGAAGAGAAGTGACCCCCCCCCCATTCCCAGATACGCCTGTTATCTGGCCCACTGCCAGGTTGGTCCATGGCTTGGGGGGGGGCATGTCACAAGGGTTGTGGTTTAGGGCAGGCCCTGTTGCTACTCCTGAAGTGCTTTTGTCCTCTGGGGGGCGGGGAGAGATGGCGGCATGTGCAGAAAAGGTGGGGGAGCAGCAATCTTGTCAATGACATTTACAGTGGTACCTCGGGTTAAGAACTTAATTTGTTCTGGAGGTCCATTCTTAACCTGAAACTCTTCTTAACCTGAGGTACCACTTTAGCTAATGAGGCCTCCTCCTGCTGCTGCGCCGCCAGAGCACGATTTCTGTTCTCATCCTGAAGCCAAGTTCTTAACCTGAGGTACCACTGGGTTAGCGGAGTCTGTAACCTGAAGCGTCTGTAACCCAAGGGACCACTGTATTGTCGTGCCACACCATGCCCACTGGTGTGAATGAAATTTGGGGCAAAATGCTGGCGTATTGGTCAAAAAGCCACAGTTCCACCACACAGCAGTCACTGCAATGTGGAAGGAACATTAGGAAATGGGACAGAAGGGCTAGTGTTATAATCAGGAAAACTAATGCAATTATTTCCTGTGGCTGAATGCACCTTATTTCTCCATACAAAATCAAGTGAAAAACAGAAGGAGCACGGTTCAGCTTTGGAGAATATAATAACCTTAATATGATATCTAAAAGACACTCATGTTGGTGCCTGGTTGGGAGGAGGGAACTGAATGCCCAAACTGGAAAGGCTATTGCATAACCTTTGGAAGTTTGGGGCACCCAGAGAAGAACCTCCTTTGAAGATTGGGCAGTTCCTATAAGACAGCCTCCCCCGACCTGGTGCCTTCCAGGGGATTTGGACTACAACTCCCAGCAGCCCCAGCCAGCTGCTAATCTCTCTACTGCTTTTATCTAGGAAGCCGAGCTCATCAGAAACATCCAGGAGCTACTGAAGCGAACTCTGAAGCAAGCTATTAATCAGATACAGTAAGATCCCTTTCCACTGTTGCGGGTTGCTGGTGTTCTAACTAACTCTTGAACCTAGTCCTGGTGTAACATGTGATTGATCGGGAGGAAAATCAAAGCATTGCGCTCTGCAGAGGGTGGTATGTGTGAACTGATGTCTTGTAACTTTGGTATCATGTGCTCCTATGCAGAGCCTGGTGATGCACAGCCCAGCCAGCATTCTGAAGCTAAGCAGCTCTGAGTCTGGTCACTGTCTAGATGGGAGACCAAATGGGAGACAGACACACACACACACACACACACACACACACACACACACACCGCCTTTCAATTCATGATAGAAGCAAGGTGGGCGTAGAATTGAACTAATTAACTAATAAATGTGCGAACTGCTTTGCAAATGGTTGTGACTGGATGATAAAACAATGATAACAACAAGACAAATCTACCGTGTTTTTCGCTCTATAGGACGCACCGGACAATAGGACGCACCGGACCATAGGAGGGGGAGAACAGGAATTCCCCCCCTTGTTCTCCCCCTCCAAAACAAGGTGTGTTCAAGACCAGGTCAGGGAACAGCACAAAGGCTGCGTGCAGCCTTGCCGCTGCCCCCCGAGCTTGTGGGGCTGGAGGTGGGGGGAAGTGCTGCTTTCGCCCACCGCCAGCCTCAAAGATCCCTGAAGCCTTTGGAGTGCAGCTGCACTCCAAAGGCTTGAGGCTTCGGGGACAGCCTTTCAAGCCTCCGCTGGGCAGCAGGGTGCCTTCACCCCGCTGTCCTGCGGAGGCTTTGCGCAGCCATCCTGAAGCTAGAACAGCGAGATGGAGGGCTGCGCAGTGCCCCGTCTCACTGTTTTGGCTTCGGGGACAGCCTTTCAAGCCTCCACAGGGCAGCGGGGTGCCTTCACCCCACTGCCCTGCAGAGGCTTTGCGCAGCCCTCCCGAAGCTAGAACAGCTTCGGGCTGCAGGCTGCTGTCCGCAAGCCTTGGGAGCCCAGCGGGAACTCCCGCCGGGCTCTGAAGCCTTGTGGATAGCTGCCCGAAGCCCGGGGTGTGCAGCGCTGCACTCCCTGGGCTTTGGGCTGCAGGCTGCTATCCGCAAGCCTTGTTACCAGAGTCCTAGGAGATTAATGGTTCATTGTATCATTGATTGGCATGAGACTTTTTAGTGGACCACAGTAGACTTGCCTCAGGGATTCATGTATGAATAACCTGTCTGGACTGCTGCAATCTAATCTTCACGGAGCTGCCCTTGGAAGCAGCCTGGTAGCTGCTGCTGTTGCAGAATGCAGCTGCCTGGCTGTTGTACAGAACAGTGAAAGGAGGATCATATCCCCCTTGGCTGCCTGTGAAATACAGGGTTATTTCAGAAATTAAGGGATGCTGGTATCAAGTGTACAAAGCCCAGTTCCTTCTGAGCTGGCTGTGTTCCTACGTCCCCGGGGTCTTCAGCTTAGTGTAATGCCTGATGACCTTGTCCCTCTCCTTCTGGAGCTGTGGATAAGTTCATGGTAAGAGCATAGTTTTGGCTGGCTACCAAACTGAGCCAAAACTAGCCCCATCCTGATATTCGATTTCCTTTATAATAAATACTGTATATCTTTTTACAGGGAAAATGTGTTCTTATAGTTGCCACCAGATGGCACTATGAACTAAGAAACAAGAATACACACAGGCAAGCTGCAGAACTGCTTTGGATAATATGGAAAGGGATGGTTTTGGGGAAGAATATCATCCACGATTGAAGCTTCCTGTCCCCCACGCTTGCTTGTAACATCCACGGCAGAGCCTGTGTCCCTCTCCCACTGCAGTAAAATATATGAAGCTTGTGTGTAGCACAGCAGGAGGAAAGAACACAGCTCCCCCTTTGGGCATCCTGGAAAAATGCAAAGAACTAGAAACTTGAAGCAGAATTGGTGGTTTCTGGTCTCCTAAGCTGCATAATTCCTTTGTCCCATAGCACAAATGTCTGGGTTTGCCTTGCAAATAAGTCTGCAGGGAACCTGTGGCCCTCCTGATGTTGTTGGACTACAGCTCCCATCAGCTCAGCTAGCCTGGCCAATGACTGGGGATGATGGGAGATGTAGTCTAGCCACCAGGAGGGTCACAGGTTCCTCTTGTCGGCAGAATAAAAAAACTCTGCCTCATTTTGCACCTGCCTGCCTGGATTTTCCCAGACACTTTTTTAAAAAACATTTCTAACATTCTTGGCAAATATGACTGTCTCTAATTTTTATATAAAGTGAGATCTTGATGTGCACCCTGAATTACCTGATTTGCCTTTCTCGAATTATGTTCTAATTACTTTTAATTGCACTCACTTGAGCGTGTGTCAAGGATGGATTTTGCTCTTGGATGAGCGTTTCAGTCTGAAATGTTCTCTGCATTGCATAACGTAATGTTAAGGCTGATGGCTTGTATTTCTTGGTTGGAACTGCCACCAGGTGTCATATGGAGAGATGGAAGGAAAGGGCCTTTTTGGAATATTCACTGGGATTCGAATCCAACAGTGAAATCTATCTGAATAGCAACTTTTCCCATGGGGATCTAAATGGAAGGGTTTTTCCTAGAACTGGTCTTTTTATTGAGGTGTCGAACCATTTGCTCCTGAAATAAGGTACTGTATGAAGGCAAATCTCAGGGCTCTCCAACATTTTCACGCTGTTAGGTAGCCTTCTCTATTCTGGTGTCTTGCAGATGCCTTGGGGAATACATCCATTCCAACATTCCTTAGATGAAAATAAGGGCATTTCTTACTCCTTCCCCAACTGAACAGCCAGTGTGGTGTAGTGGTTAGGAGCAATAGACTGGTAATCTGATGAACTGGGTTCGATTCCCTGCTCCTCCACATGCAGCTGCTGGGTGACCTTGGGCCAGTCACACTTCTCTGAAGTCTCTCAGTCCCACTCACCTCACAGAGCGTTTGTTGTGGGGGAGGAAGGGAAAGGAGATTGTTAGCCGCTTTGAGACTCCTTAGGGTAGTGATAAAGCGGGATATCAAATCCAAACTCCTCCATTTTGTGTGTCTCCCCCCCCCCGAGCATTTCCTATCAGAAGACAGATGAGGGCCACCAGCACCACTACGCCAATGGGACACAGCACATATGTCATCCACCATCCTGAGAAAACCTCTTCATCTCCATTTTATCTTATTTTATTCTTTGGTAGAATTGCAAAATGAAGAACACACGCCAAGAAATAAATTTTAGAAAGGGGGAAGATTAAATGCGGATGCACAAAGTTTATATATATATAAAATCAAGACTCCTTTCTCTCTGCTCTGCTCCACCTTTCTTCCTACCTAGGGTGGTCCTGCCCCTCTGCCTGTCCCTCAGAGCCAACGCATCATGTAGGTCTGGGCCTTGGCGGCAGCAGCCTCTTCTCCTCCTCGCCTGCTCTCCAGCAGCCACTACAAGCTGCCCAAGGGAGGAGGGTGGCGGCAGCAGCAGCAGCAGCAGCCATGGAGAGACAACGGGATGCTCCCTTGCATCTGCCATTGCCACTTGGGACACGGGCCAGCTCATCCGCCTCCCTGAGCTTGGAGGTGCTGGCAGGGGATCAAAGCTATCGGATTGGCTTTCGTAATTCCGGGTCTGTTCTTGGAGGGTATGGGAATACAATTCTGGAAGCTCAGCCATGCTGGCTGGTGCTGATGGGAGTTGTAACCCTAAACACGGCAGCACTGTCTGGGGCTGATGGGATTTGTAGTCCGAAACATCTGGAGGGATGCTAGGCTGGGCAAGGCTGCTGTTAGGCATTCAGTACCTATTTAGACGGGCTGCTCTCTGAAACACGAATCTCTGAGGAACTGAGCTTCACAAGGTTTTCTTGCGCTGACTAAAATTGGGTGTGTAGGTTGCATTTTGGCCACAAAACAAAGGTGAATGGTGTGGAAGGGGTGTGCTTTCAAGGCCCCCCTCCATTCTGAGGTTTGCGGTGTTTGATTCTGCAGATTAAATCGAGATCACAAGGAGATCTGTGAAATGGACTGGTCTGACAAAGTGGAAACTTACAACATTGACGAGAAATGTGGGAGGTACAATAACCAGAGCACGAACATCCAGTTCCATCCAAGCACATCGAGGTTCGAGGACAGGTGAGAACCTCTGGATCACCTACACCTGGGAAGGAAGGCAGCACAGAGTAAGGAATCCATTGTATCCACCCTTAGGTGTCAGCATTTGTATATTTGAGAGATACTTGCAGTGGCCACTGGAGCCCACTGGTAGGAGGGAAGGCCAGGAGACTAACAGCAGGTGCCTCCAAAGCTGATGACAGGCAGAGCCAACTAATTCTTGTTTTGTAACTATCCCCTCTGTTGAGTTGTACAAACCTAAAGAGGAAGCTGATAGGGAGGGCTGCCCCACTGAACTGGTTGCAAGTAAGAAAGGTGGGGGCGGGGCTGGCTGGTTGCTGGGCCCACTTGTCCCAATGGACTAACCTCTACAGGATGAAGGCCGCCCAGTGACCTTCACAGCATGAGTAGAGATTAGAACCTGGGTCTCCCCAAAGTCCAACAATTTACCCAACACATCGTCTCCATCCCTGGTGAGGTGAGCAGAACCATACATAGTATTTTAAATGTGAATCCCCCATAGATGCAGTCCAGATAGATGCAGTTCCAAAGATGGGACTCAGGTGGCGCTGTGGTCTAAACCACTGAGCCTCTTGGGCTTGCTGATCAGAAGGTTGGTGGTTCGAATCCCCGTGACGGGGTGAGCTCCCATTGCTCTGTCCCAGCTCCTGCCAACCTAGCAGTTCGAAAACATGCCAGTGCAAGTAGATAAATAGGTACCACTGTGGCAAAAAGGTAAATGGCGTTTCTATGCGCTCTGGCTTCCGTCACGGTGTTCCGTTGCTCCAGAAGCGGTTTAGTTCTGCTGGCCACATGACCCAGAAAGCTGTCTGTGGACAAATGCCAGCTCCCTCGGCCTGAAAGCGAGATGAGTGCCACGACCCCATAGTCACCTTTGACTGGACTTAACTGTCCAGGGCTCCTTTACCTTTTTTATCTTTTACTTGCAGTCCAGGAGTGGGGCCCAAATGCCACCCTCTGAACTTCTCTGTCTGGCCCTTGGAAATCTCCTCAGGCCTCCTTGATTTTTGCCAGGCTGGAATGTGTCCTTGAACCTTGAGGATACCTGAGGAGAGACAGCACTGTTTGCATCTGTGTAGAAGCTAGCCTACTATACATAAGCAATGTTTGCATCATTTCCTCTGCCCACGTTTGCTTTGGGCCCCGCCCACCACTGCCATGTGGCATTACCGCTCCCCACAAGAAGGGAACATGGCCCTCAGTCTGACAAAACATCCCCTAGCCCCGTTTGGAGATGGCGGACGTTGTGACGCTCACTGTTTTGTTTCCCATCTCCTCCTGCTCTCGCTGCTCCTCCCCGGGGCCCACGCCACAGCGCTTCCACGCCCGAGACGTGGGCCAAGCACAGCCACGACAACATCTACCGGGCCGAGCGAGAGAAGCTGGCGTCCATCAATCTCCGTGCCCTGATCGACAACATCCTCCGCGACACGGCTGAGGACCTCCGCATGCAGTGCAACCGGGTGAACGACGCCTTCGCCCAGCAGTTGGAGGTGCTGGAGGATGCCAAGCACAAACTGGAGCACCACCTGAAGAAAGTATGCTGCCCCCTTGCTACGGCCCAGAGCGGGAGAAGCTTCCTGGATTGGTCCACTCCAAATATCAGCACTGGGTTTGGGGGGGGGGTTGCTTGAGCAAGTCGGCTTCCCTCAGGGAATCTACTTCTTCAGGGGGAGAAATACCCTACAAGTGTCCCAGGAAAAAACGAGGACATCCTGTTTCCCCTGTGAGAGCACAGCCATTTTGGGCGCCATGATCTCGCACGATTTAGCGCCCCCCCGATCTCGGGTCAAGAACACGAGTTTTTGAGTCCTAGAAAAAGCGTGTCCTTTTGGGCTCTGTGATCTCGCACGGGAGCACAGACAGGAAGACGTGTGTTCTGGTTTCGGGACTCAACATTTTAGAGGGTATGACATTGACAGTGGCAGCTTGACAGATACCTGGCTAGGCTGGCCCTTGACACTAGGCCAGGCATGTCATAAAGCAGGGCTAGGAAACCTAAGGCCTCAATATGGCCCGTAGAACTGTCCCTAGGCCACAGGCCCTCACTGGACCTGCTTCACATCCTCCTTGAGTGTTTTTGCTTGGCTGGAATGTGTGTCATTGAACTCTGATAATGCCCCTTGCTTGCTTTGATGGAGGATGGAGTGTGTGTGTGTGGAAACTAGCCTACTGTACAAAGGTAAAATTGATATTTATTTCTCCACCCCCCCTCCTTTGTCTTGCTCTCCGGCCAGGAGCATATTGTTCTCTGGTAGAGCTGACTTGCCCCCTGCTCTCCATCCAGCATTCACCCTAAGGGAGATTCAAATGAGGAGAAACACAGGGAGATTGGAGGGAAGAAAATAAGTGTTTGGGCAAGTTGAGCAAAATTTCTCCTGGGAGGTGGGGGTCCCCAGTGGGCACCATAGGAGGCGGTAGTGGGCATGTTGGCAACCTGTGGTTTAGTGTTAGGTGAGAACCAGGCCGCTGACAAAGCTACAGCCAGTGCACTTTACACCTGCAAATTAGTTTCCATTTGAAGGGTTGCGGTATCCTCCTCCTTTTCAGAACAGCTTCTCTAATTGAAGCGTTGACTCTGTCTCCAGCATTGACTTATCACCAACACCACCCTTTGCATAACAGGATACTGCAAACAGATTTACCGTACTTTCCGTGTTTAAGACGAGGGGGTCGTCTTATACACGGATAGTGCAGAGGGGGGAATGGGTGATTGGGGTCCGCCACGAGCAGGAGATTGTCAGCGGTGTTTGGGCGGGTGATTGGTGGCCTGCTGGTGGTTGGCTGCTGTGGTGGCAATTTTTTTGGCGATTTGTGGCTGCTGGCGACGAGCGGACATGCCAATAGTGGCTTCGGCCAGGCGTGCGATTGGCAGCGGCAGTCAGATGGGTGAGCGATTGTCTGTAATACCCCCCGAAAGCTCAACAATTCTTGACAATTCCCCCCCATTTCCTTAATTTGGAGTCCCAAAAAAATAGGGGTCATCTTATACACAGGGGCGTGTTATACACGGGAAAATATGGTACTTTGTGTATAAAAGACTTGGAATCTAAATATGCCCCAAAGTATTTCTAAAGCGTCCCCCTCCCCTTTTTGCATATGCGCTGGAAGCTGCCAGGGGTGGCTGGGGGAACGCAGCCAGATGGGTGGTGTATAAATAATAAAATTATTATTATTTATTTTAATTATTTTAAAACAGACTCTTAAGGAAATTGGCGATCAAGAGCACAACATTGAAGCTCTCAAGCAAGCTATTAAAGACAAGGAAACTCCACTCAAGGTAGCTCAGACAAGGCTCTATGACCGTTCATTCAGGCCCAATGTGGATCTCTGCAGAGACGCTGCCCAGTTTAGGTAAGTGTTGTTCCAGCCGGCGGGGGGGGGGGGGGGGCTTGAGGGATTTTTTTTATTTAAAAAAATTTGTGCTAGTTTTTCTGTGAAATAACCTAATTTTCACTAACCTAATGTGCACGTTGGAATAGAATTACCCAGCAGATCTTGCACTTCTCTGAATGTGGTAACATGATTCTCAGCAACTTAAATATTCCTTTTTGCAAGAAAAATGTGTATATGGGAGAGATATGAATTTTAAGTCCCATTTTCAGAGAAAATATACATTTAAACATGAATTCTGGAAAAAATGCCTTTAAACATACATCAAGGGAGGGGGAGCCCATTAAAAACATTTCTTTTAGAGAGAGAATAGTAAAAGCTCATTTGGAGAGAATAAACACTAACACATATTTTGACTATTTTTCAAAAAATATGCTAATAGGTTTAAAATAATTCATAGGTTATTGTGGATATAGGGCAGAATGGAATTGTGGGTAGAATATGAAAGAGGCCAGAAACAGATTCATTCAATTTCATTTCAAGCACTTTTGCTTTGCTGGCCAGCCATGACGAATAGCAGCTCTGAAGGGGAGGACTGGGCTGCAGTTGCAGAGTGGGGTGACCCCATTTATTTTTTTTAGTTTTTTAAATTTATTACAAAAACCCCAAAAGCATCGCCTTTCAGAAATCCTCCCCGGATATCAATTCCGCCTTTGAAATCCCTGTAATGTATGGCACCTCTACCTTAAATCAAACCATGGCCTACTTTGGGTGTCGTTTGATGGAACAAAATGCACCGGCAGATCTGATCGGGGAACTCTAAAGTGATGCACAGTTTGGCTCTCAAACTGCCCAAGAAGATCAGGTCCAAGGATGGGCCACTCACTATCCAGCTTGATTCAGATGTTACATGGAATGGTGTAGCGGCAAATTAAGAATTTGGGATCCCTTCATGATCATCGCAGCCACTCATCCTCACAGGCCCTTCTCAGAATTCATATTAATATTAAAAATATACAATGGTAAGAACTTGGAATGCATTGCAATGTTCTATTCAGATCTCCATGTGTTGCCCTTCAGCTAGATCTACTAGTTTCTGTGCCTATATGATTCGGCAAATGATTCGGAGTGCTCCAATATATCCTTTTGGAATGACTTAATTTTCCTTGAAGTTCCGTTGTACGTAATATTTTCCTTGAAGTTCCATTGTACGTAACAGAACCTGCACACCAGTCCCTTGAAACTGGAGCCAGTGTTCCTAAACACTTAGCTTTGGAGCCTACAGAATAACAACTCTTTGGTGTTCTTCCTGTGCATCTTCTCCAGAGGGACCCTAGGAGCCAATCCTCAGAGGCTGACTCACCTCCTTTACTCTGATTGGCTCTCGTCAGCACAAAGGGCGGAAAGTCATCTTCTTGGGGATGAAAAAGCTCCCCTTTCATGCTGGTTGAGTGGTTCTAGGATACTGGAGATGGGGATCTTGCTGGGACCCTGCTGAAGAAATAGTAACAGGTCTTTGATAAACACACACTACACCTGGTTATATAAGCAGCATAGATGCTACCAGGAAACTGATCTGCATGGGCCTATCTCTGTGTTTGTTGTTGTTTAGTCGTTTAGTCGTGTCCGACTCTTCATGACCCCATGGACCAGAGCACGCCAGGCACTCCTGTTATCCAGTGCCTCTCACAGTTTGGTCAAACTCATGCTGGTAGCTTCGAGAACACTATCCAACCATCTCGTCCTCTGTCATCCCCTTCTCCTTGTGCCCTCCATCTTTCCCAACATCAGGGTCTTTTCCAGGGAGTCTTCTCTTCTCATGAGGTGGCCAAAGTACTGGAGCCTCAGCTTCATGATCTGTTCTTCCAGTGAGCACTCAGGGCTGATTTCCTTAAGAACGGAGAGGTTTGATCTTCTTGCAGTCCATGGGACTCTCAAGAGTCTCCTCCAGCACCATAATTCAAAAGCATCAATTCTTCAGCGATCAGCCTTCTTTATGGTCCAGCTCTCACTTCCATACATCACTACTGGGAAAACCATAGTTTTAACTATATGGACCTTTGTTGGCAGGTGATGTCTCTGCTTTTTAAGATGCTGTCTTTGTGGTAGTTTTGTGTGAGTGAGACAGAATTCTAACAGTTCCTCTTAAGTTCTGTTTAGCAGACTCACTTGCAGAAAGGTACTTGAGGGACGAGGGGACAGACTGTACACTGTACTTAGGGTACAGATTGATTCCAAGTTGCAACATATTACTAATACATCCTTTAAAAACCTACACACATACACAATCTTTTCACCGCAGCGCTTCTAATTGTGGCCTGTCATTACAGCAGAAAGGTTATCTACAACTCTTGAGTGCAGAAGTAACAAAGTGGGCATTTATCACCTTGCAAACATGTTTGACGGTGGGGAAGGGGGACTGTCAACACCGTACGTTTCCCGTCACCAACATGTTTGTACAAAACAAACACGCAAGAGGGGGAAAAAGGGAGAAGAAAAGGCTGAAATTGCTTGATGCCTTTTCACCTGCCGGTCTTCTAAATTAGAAACAGGCATGGAACGGCTCTAAGGGAGGCCTTAGAAGATGTTTGCTAGACATGCAAAAATGACTCGCAATTCCCATTCCCCGTCTTACAAAATTGATTTTGTATGAGCCATAAACGATATAGGCTGGTTTTAGTCCAGAGGCAAATGCAAATGAAGGCAAGGAGAACTGCTGACCAGTCTAGATCTGAAGCTCCTGCTTTGGATGAAGAGAATTCCTCTTTCATGTGAGATTGGATTACTCCAATTCACTTTTATGTGGGGTTTCCCTTGCACTTGATCCAGAAACTATTGCTAGCCTAGAATGCTGCGGCACAATTGCTGACAGGAGTGAGACCCCGTTAGCACAGAGACAGACATTTACTATCTGTCCAAGTTGTTGTTATTGCTATATAAAGCCCTTAACAACTTGGGGCCACTTTACCTGTGAGATTGCGACAAATTGGAAGAGTGACAAAGTTCCGTCGAGATCCGAATGGATTCACAAATTGGCCGAATATGCGGAACTAGATAGCTTGTCAGAGAAAATAAAAAACATACCAAAACAGGTATTTATTTCAAGATGGAAAGTCTTTAAAACTTATTTGAAAAATAACAATTGTAGTTTAAGGTCAGTTGCAGTGTTCGAATAATTTCAGCAGTAGTCTTAAGTATGATGTAAAAGATAAGACAGATCAAAGATGATCAAATTTCAATAGAACTTGTGGCAGTGTATAAGCAATGAGAATTTGAGGTGGGGAGTAGATGGAAAGTCTGGTCGACAGAAAAAGACGATTATTATTTCAATATTAGGAGAATATTTGTTGATGTATCAAGTTTTCTTTCATCCCCCCCCTTCTTTCTCTTTGTGGTGATGGATAGTTGTTTTCATTTTTTGTTTGATGTGTAAAAGAGAATATATATATATATTTAAAAAGAAGTATTATTAACAGATCTGGAAAAAAGAAAAGAAAAAGAGATTGCCTTATCCACATATATGCCCACTTAGCTGCTTCAATCTGTGAAACTGACATTGTTACAGGCACCACATAATACTCATTCTGCACTTGTAGGAAATGGATTTTTAATTTTTTTTAGTGTGGCAGCGCCTTCACTTTGGAACTCCCTGCCTATGGACATCAGGCAGATGCCTTCACTGTAATTTTTTTGTTTTACTCTTTCTGAAAACTGCATCCTGGTTTTATTGCAGTCAAGCAGCATATAAATTTTGTGAAATAAATGTTGGATGGTGTGGTTTCTAGACAGGCTGGACCACCCGCTCCCCCAGCCCAACCTTTTTTTCTTTAAAAGAAAATTAATTCCTGCACCTCTGACATCCGTTGTTCTGTTTCACACTATCCAGGCTGGTCAGTGAAATCGAAGAACTGACAGCGTCCATTGAGGCTCTCAAGAAGAAGCTTCTGGAGTCAGAGCAGGCTCTGCGCAACCTCGAAGACTCTCGGATGCATCTCGAGAAGGAGATTGCCGTGAAGGCCAACAGCATCTTTATTGACAGGCAGAAATGCATGGCCCATCGATCGCGATACCCTACCATCCTTAGACTAGCAGGCTATCAGTAGCCATTGCTGCCTCCGGTAGAGGAGAGTGACCCACTTGCCTCGACTGACGAGAAATTCAGTTGCATAGGAATGTGAACTTCTCTTCCCTCCCCCAGTTTTTGGTTTGTGTTGAAATAAAATGAAGACATTTTTGCCAGGAGTTGTTGTCTGTTGTCTGCTGGAGACTGGAGACTTGGTGGTTTATAAACACCAACGTGGGGAGGGGTGGTGGTGTCCTCAAAACACGGTGTCGTGGTGAAGAGTGCAAGCTGTTACGTCCTTAAGAGAAGGGAAGAGTATCTGTTTGCATGCAGGAGGTCCCAGTTTTGGTCTCTGGCACTTCCACGCAGGAGAAGCTGCCTGCCTGAGACCCTGAGGAGCTGCTGTCAAACAGTGTGGACAGTGCTGAGCTAGATGGACCAAGAAGTCTGACAAGAAGGCAGCTTCCTATTACCGGTATGTTCTGGTGTTCCCATCTCACCTTGGTCACAAACTGACCTGGTGGTCATAAAATCAGTGAGTGCTGATCCTCCTTTCTGTGGAGGAAGCACAAAGGAACCTGAAGCAGTTGGAGCAGCGAAGACCTGGGTGAACTGAATGCCTTTGAGAGGGCCCTGGCTGACCTCTTTTGGGAGCAATTGACTCATTTTCTGTTCCTGGCCTGGAGAAAGGGAGAGCTCAGGAATAGGGCCGGGTGATACCTGTGGTTTTCAACATTGCGATATATCACCAGCTAAACATCACAATATACCGATGTAATGTATGAAATAAGGATGGGGCATTGGCTGGTTTCATGGTTTTCACCACATTGTGTTTTTTGCACTGCACACACCACGATTCGCAATATATTGCCAGGTCAAAAATTACGAAACCAATATCATGAGATGGACTTGAAACTGGGTTTGGGATAATATATCGCCCAGCCCTAACACACATCGTGATTCATGATATCTTGCCAGGTCAAAACCTGATACCAGTATCACAATATGGACTTCAAACTGGTTTTGGACCATCAGAGGCGTAGGAAGGGGTGCGGTGGGTGCGCTCTGCCCCAGGTGTAATGACTGAGGGGGGTGACAAAATGGCAGGTGAGTGGGTGGCACACCTCGCGCCCAGTGGCAGATAGCCCTCCTCAGCCGTGGCGAGGGGCACCCAGCTGCAGCAGCTCCGTTGCCGGGTCATGTCTGACCTGGCTGCGGAGAGCAGGAGGAAAGTGAGTAGCAGCTTCCCTGCCCCCCTCCTACCCTGAACTGTGGTGCGTGGGAGGGCACCCTCTGCGCTCTGCCCCCTGGGAGCGCGCCCCACGCCCCAGCCCCCTCGGGAGCATGCCCACCCTGGGCAGCACAGACATATGCTCCGCCACTGTGGACGATATGTTGATATATCACCCAGCCCTACTCAAGAAAAACCGCTGCTTTGTTCTAATGAGGCCAAAGATGCCCTGCCCTGTTCTTCAGAGCTGTATTGTTTTCCTGATCTGCTTTGCATGCATCCACAAGCAACAGTTTTCCACAGGCTTGAGTGGTACTACCACACGGTCTCCTGCTGCAGAGTCACACAGACTCCCTGTTTGAAACCCTAGAGAGCCACTGCTGCCAGTGGATCAATGGTTTAATCCAGCTCCCTATGTTCGTTCCTGCGTTCTGACTTCAGCACTCCCTGAAGCCTAAAGGCGGCTTCTGGACACAGCATGCCTTCCCATCTTTCTTTGAGGCTGAATTCAGGCATGAGGCTTGATAAATATTTGTAAACAAGGCATTATCGAGAAGCGGAATGTGCTGCTTGCAGGAGAGATGGGTTGTGGGGTGTGTGTGTGTTAGAGAGAGATTGATCTTTGGACAAAAGACTGTTAATCGCAGAATCGTTTGAATGTTGGTGATGAGCTACTAATATCAATAGGCCAGCTGAAAAAAGAACTGATCAGAACTGTCTGAGCTCTGGATCTTTTCACAGGCTCTAAAAGACCTTGTAATAGCATCTTTGCAAGTATCGACCCCTTCGTGTCGTCCTGGTCCATGCCATAGAAACATCCAGCCGAAGCGCTTGCATTTTCAGTGCGAGATCTGAAGGCAATGTCAGTTAAATGCTGAAATGCCATTGAAGGCAATTATCAGACTTAATTGCCGAGTTGCCTGCTGGGAGATTAATGCAGTTATGAAACTTTGTTGTATTTATTCTCTTAAAAAATAAATATTGCGGAGTAATTGCAGGGTAGATCCTTAGTTCTAACGATCCATGATGGATAAGCGTGACATTCAACAATATCTACCTGTGAATCATCACCCAGAGAAATAAGTACAATTAGCACTCTTTTAAAATCCCTAGTAATTACACATTTCCCAAATAGAAGCATCTGATTGCTTAGGTCAGCCTCTGTCAACCTGGAGCCCTTCAGATGTTTGGAATACAAAACCCACACAGATGTGCCAAGAGTAGACCATGTGGCCATAGTGTCCTGGGGCTGATGGAAATTTTGGTTCATCTTGAAGGCACTCGGTCAGGGAAGGCTTGCCTAGGTCATCATCTGAGGCCTTCCATTATTTTTGTCCTTGTGATGCCACCTGTCTCTGAGGCCCCTTATGCACTATCATATCACTTCCCCCAAAGAATCCTGGGAACTGTAGTTTATTAAGGGTGCTGGGAGTTGTTGGGAGACCCTGATTCCCCCTCACAGAACTACAATTCTCCAAGTTCCCTGGCAAGAGGGATTGATGGTTAAAGCGCTCTGGGAACTGTAGCTCTGGGAGGGGTCTCTTAGCAACTCACAGCATCCTTAGCAAACTATAATTCCCAGAATTCTTTGGGGGAAAGCTGTGACTGGTTACTGTGGGGTCATAGTCCTTTAAATGGGTAGCGCAGGTGGGGCCTAAATGGAACAGGTTGCCAAGTTAGTGGAGGCCCCTACCTGATGGAGCTTTCTTCCAGGGGGGTCTGCCCTGGCACCCACCCCTCTCTGTCAGGAAAGAGGCTAATGCATGGCTCTGTTCCAGAGACCCTTTGCTAGGGGGTTGGTGCTGCATATTTCACAGTGCTGTGCTTTAGTAATTACTTATTTAAAACTTGCTTCTGAATATTCAGAAGTCCCTTCCATTGTCTCATGCCATAATCTTTTGTTAACAGACTCCTTTTTTTTTTTTTTTTTGGTAAAGATTCCAAGCGCTTCAGGGTGCGCAGTTATTTATGTGCATCACTACTCCTGGAATTTCTGCATTTTATCATTTTCCCTCAATATTGCACCAGTAGATTAAGTGAAAGAAAAATAACAACTCTGCAATTCTGCGACAAGGAGGCATACCTATGTAGAAAGCAGTGAAGCTTGTTATCAGGACCACGGGGGGACAAAGCTAGAATGAAACAAAACCTAAGGATGCAAGTCTAGACATGAGCTTATAAAAGGGGACCACAATGGGATGGCGTCTGGTTTGCGTGGCTTGCATTGTTTTCGTGCCCTAGAACTGAAATGAAATGTGCATGAATGTGAAATTCAGCAAAATTTGAAACCCGCACACACAAGTAACTATCAATCAGATAAGGAGACGCGAGGGGCTGCTGTCCCTCTTCCTATTGCTCACCAACCCTGCCTACCCCTCCCTCCTCCCTTTAAACCTCACCCAAATCTCCATCCCCTCACAGCTCCTCTGTGTCGCTCCATCCCTGCTTTATTCAAACCCCTGCTGTTGTTTGGAACTGCAATTTAAAAACCGGCCTTTTCCTTTGCTCCCCGTCGCACACCCTGACCAAGCAAACCTGACTTCATCCAAATCTGAGATTGTGATGCAGCACTCCATTGGGGGCTGTGTGATAACATTAAAAAACCCCTCCTATGCAAATCATTTACAGTGGGACCTTGGGTTACAGACGCTTCAGGTTACAGACTCCGCTAACCCAGAAATAGTACCTCGGGTTAAGAACTTTGCTTCAGGATGAGAACAGAAATCATGCAGCGGTGGTGCAGCAGCAGCGGGAGGCCCCATTAGCTAAAGTGGTGCTTCAGGTTAAAAACAGTTTCAGGTTAAGAACAGACCTCCAGAATGAATTAAGTTCTTAACCTGAGGTATCACTGTATATAAAATATGTCATTTACAGGCAACCCATCATCGCATCCCAGGGCGGTTTCCAACAATGACTAAAATACAAATACACACACACACACAGACAGACACAGTAAGAACCTAAGAAGAGCCCTGCAGCTGAATCAGGCCAATGGACCATCTAGTCCAGCATTCTGTCCTCAGAGTGGCCAGCCAAGTGCCTATTGGAAGCCAATATGCAGGACTTGTGTGCATTGTCCCTCTCCCACCATTCTTCATTCCCATGTGACTGGTATTCAGTTGCCGAGGACTGATCTAAGGGATGGTAATGTATGCAGAGCACTGTCTTGGGAGTCCTGTGTGTGCTTTGAAGTACATCAGAAGCCTCTGTGGCAAAGAGGCTAAATAAATGATGGGTCAGAAATTTACGTCCCCAACTCCTTTTTCTTCTGGAGCAACTGATGGGGAAGCAAAAGAGGAGATCATGCCAACCGGGGCCCATCTAGTCCAGCATCCTGTTCTCACAGTGGTCAACCAGATCCTTATGAGGAGCTCACAAGCAGGGCCTGAGTGCAACAGTATTCGTAGCAGCTGGTAGACAGAGGCATTTACTGCCTCTGGCAGTGGAGGGAAAACACAGGCATCATAGCTATGATTACGAAAAACAATCCAAATTAATAAAAACAAGCGACAGCGTTAGGACAAAAACCGAACAAAAATGATTACTACTTTACTGCAAAAGCCTGTGAGGACAGGAGTATCATTATTTATTTCATTTGTGAAGCATCTTTCCATGAAGCATATCAAAGCAATTTCACAGTACAATAAAAACCACAGTATATAGTAATGGAAGCATCAAACAACACTTGAAGCAAGTTTGTTCTGTGTCCTGGCAAGATGCAGTTAATCACTAAGAAGACCATATATTTGTTACAGTAATTAGCAAAATGGAATTTTTAAAAAATCCTTAAAGCATCTTGACTTCTGCCTCCATCAGTTGCCCTGATAAAAAATGATGCTGTTTCCAAGGTGACCATTCTAGAGCTTTGAGGATGGGGTGCTCAGAAGGCCTTCATTTGCTGGTACTATCCTCTAGGTCAGTGTTTCCCAAACTTGGGTCTCCAGCTGTTTTTGGACTACAACTCCCATAATCCCTAGCTAGTGAGACCAGTTGGCAGGAATGATGAGAGTTGTAGTCCGACAACATATGCAGACACAAGTTTGAGAAAGGGTCTCCAGGCTGAGGCCATACAATGTTAATGTGTCCAGCGTTCACCTCTGAAAATTCTCCTTTTTCACTAGCATTGTTGGATCTGTTGGCATTTCATAATTAAATTAATTAGAATCATAGAATCAGAATTGGAAGGGACCCAAGGGTCATCTAGTCCAACCCCCTGCAATGCAGGAATCTCCATGACAGATGGCCATCAAATCTCTGCTTAAAAACCTCCAAAGAAGGAGAGTCCAAAACCTCCAGAGGGAGACTGTTCCATCTTCGAGTAGCTCTTACTGTCAGAAAGTTTAGTCGGAATCTCCTTTCTTGTTACTTGAAGTCATTGGTTTGAGTCCTACTCTCCAGAGCAGGAGAAAACAAGCTTGTTCCCTCTGCCATGTGACAGCCTTTAAGATATTTGTAAATGGCTATCATATCTCCTCTTTTGAATTATGGTGCTGGAGGAGACTCTTGAGAGTCCCATGGACTGCAAGAAGATCAAAGCTCTCCATTCTGAAGGAAATCAGCCCTGAGTGCTCACTGGAAGGACAGATCCTGAAGCTGAGGCTCCAGTACTTTGGCCACCTCATGAGAAGAGAAGACTCCCTGGAAAAGACCCTGATGTTGGGAAAGATGGAGGGCACAAGGAGAAGGGGACGAGAGCGGACAAGATGGTTGGACAGTGTTCTTGAAGCTATGAACATGAGTTTGACCAAACTGCGGGAGGCAGTGTAAGACAGGAGTGCCTGGCGTGTTCTGGTCCATGGGGTAATGAAGAGTCAGACACAACTATACGACTAAACAACAATCTCCTCTCAGTTTCCTCTTTTCCAAACTAACCATACCCAGGTCCATCAAGTGCCCCGGCTTAGTTTTGCGTAAAAAGAACTGCATGTATGAAACAATTTGAAACAAATTCAGATACGTACTGATAGGAATCAAAATTCCCACTTAGAAGGCTTGTTGAAAGAAGGAGCTCATGGTTGGGAAATTATCAGAGTCTCCACCACTGGACTTCTGAGAAAAGGGTGTTCTGGAGTCTGGAGTCCACAACAGAGAAGGCCTGCTGACAGAATGATGAAAAGGAGATCCAGTGTGGTGTAGTAGTTAGAGTTCTGGACTAAGACCTGGGAGAGCAGGGTTCTAGTCCTTACACAACCCTGAAGCTTGGGCCAGTCACAGACTCTCAGCTTAACCTACCTAACCGGGTTATTGTGGGGATTAAATGGATTATATAATGGTGGGGAGAAAACTATGTACACCAGCTTGAGCTCCTTGGAGGTAGGATATAAATTTAATAATAGTAATAGTAATAAGAGACAGTTAGATTTTTTAATAAAACCATTGCAGTGTCTTCAGAACTAAGCTCTTGACAATTCGGCCAAGATGAAGGTGGTAATAAAGAATCGGGAGTGGATTTTACACACCTGGGAGACTTGCTCAAGAATATTGCCAGAAATCTGTACCGGCCATGTATTTCTTGTCAAAATAATGAGCTGTAGAGTACCTTGGCATTCGATAGCTATTTTATTAAGGCTTTTGAAAGATGTGGAAAAGGAGATCAGAAGGCTTTCAGAATTAGCTGGGCTCTTCTTTGTGCTCCCCCCCCCTTAATGCAGCCTCAGAGAAACACCACGGAATTGTTTTTAGATCTTCCTTCTGGCAGCTTATGGTCAATGGTCACTAGCTGGTATAATATTTTTGGTTAGTCTAATGCAGGAGTAGGCAACCTAAGGCCCGAGGGCCGGATGCGGCCCAATCACCTTCTCAATCCAGCCTGCGGATGGTCCGGGAATCAGCATGTTTTTAGGGAAGAGAAGCAGCGCAAGAAGAATGGAAAAAGTTCAAGGACTATTTAAAGAAATATTACAAAATTAATGAAAGTTAGAATGATGTTGGACTGGAAAGTAAACGGTTACTATTAGCAAGGGTTAAGACAAGGAGAATAAGGAAGATTAGATTAAATTTAAATTAAAATAAGGGAAGATTTGCTGAGTAATTGATAAGAATTTGGAATACAGAAAAGGGAGGCATGAGGAAGTCGGGGAAGAAAGGTATAAGAAATTAAGATATGAAATGGTACATGTTTTTTGTTTTGTTTTTGTTTTTGTCTGTTTATGTATTTGTTATATGTTTGTTATTGTTATAAAAACCTTTAATAAAAAATTATTAAAAAAAAAAAAGGGAATCAGCATGTTTTTACATGAGTAGAATGTGTCCTTTTATTTAAAATGCATCTCTGGGTTATTTGTGGGGCATAGGAATTCGTTCATTTCTCCCCCCCCCCCCCAAATATAGTCCAGCCCACCACATGGTCTGAGTGATGGTGGACCAGTCCATGGCTGAAAACGGTTGCTGATCCCTGGTCTAATGCTACAGCGTGTGGGTTTTTTTTTTGGGGGGGGGAGCAGACTCATTTAAGTCTGACAGCCATTCCGTCAGCCAGACTGTGATAAAACACCAGTTGATCATAGATTCTACTCCATTTGCAAAACAAAAAACAAAAAACCCTTACACCAACCTTGGAATAGTTAAGTTGTTGATGAAGAGGAAACCAATTTTCATGAGCTGACACATCTTGATGCAGCTCTTGCTAAACCCAAGCAATCAACCTTGGCAACAACCAGCACTCTGAATAAAGAGGCAATGATTTCTCCACAGTAAAACTGGTAAATTCCATTTGATCATTCGGCCGTTGATGCATGCTGCTGTTTCTATAGCAACGCTTAAAAGCGTCTTTCTAACAAGATCATCTTTGCTGTCGATTATGTTTGGCTTACCCACAACTCTCTTGGCTTTTCTCTCATCCTTTCTGACTTTTGCAGGATGAAACCTTTCCTGACAATTCGGGATAGCTGAATGTCAGTTTTAGTTTCTTGTCTTTCCACTAAGTCAGACATATTGAAGAACCCCTTGACTTTGAAGAAAGCCTCCGTTAGGAGTATGGCGTACGGTTCCGGTCAACTCATTTCCCAAAGGATATTGCAGAGTTGGAAAAGGCTCAGAAAAGGGTGACTCAAATGTTGATCAAAGGAGGGAAAGACTCCCCTACAAGGAATGGTAGCAGCATTTGGGGCTTTTTAGTTTAGAGAAAAGGTGAGTAAGATCTGATGTGATAGAAGTGCATAAAATGGTGCACAGGGCAGAGAAAGTGGTTAGTGAATTGTCCCCCCCATCCCAATTGCTGAGAGTCACAAGTGGGGAGAATGCTGTAATAATAATAATAATAATAATAATAATAATAATAATAATAATACCTTTATTGTCATTGTACAACCTGTGTACAATGAAATTAAATGAGCCTCCCCCCCCACACTCAATCTCTTATCGAACAATACACCACATCGCAAGTCAATTTCGCTATATTATTTTTTGTTCAACAGCCTAACAGCCCACGGATAGAAGCTATTTTTTAGCCTGTTGGTACGGCTGATTATACTTCTATATCTCCTGCCCGAGGGTAGAAGATTAAAGAGGTGATGGCCAGGGTGTGAGTCATCCCTGAGAATTTTTCTTGTTCTCCTAAGGCAACGATCCCTTGTGATGTCATCTAGCGGACTCAAGGGACAGCCTCAAGTCCTGGTTATGGACTGGGTGGCCAATGTGAGAATAGGATGCTGGACTAGATGGACCACTGGCCTGATTCAGCATCCAAGATCATCTTCTGTTCCTATATTCTCCTATGGTTCTTATGAGTCCTGCAGTGCCCTGCCCCATCATGACCTCTCAACTTTCTAGAGCAGGCATAGGCAAACTCCGGCCTTCCAGATGTTTGGGACTACAATTCCCACCATCCCTGACCACTGGTCCTGTTAGCTAGGGATGATGGGAATTGTAGTCCCAAACATCTGGAGGGCTGGAGTTTGCCTATGCCTATTCTAGAGTCTCTCTCTGGCATTGCTTCCCTGACCCTGTGATTTCATTGAGCTCCTCAGTTGGATAATTCAACCAGCTGCAGGAAGAGCTAAATCTCTGCCCTTTAGCAACCAGGTATATGAACACTGATCTCTACTCACTGCCTATATAATTTCTTTATTAAGTTGGTTTCAGGATCTGTCCCGGGCTTGTTAGGGGATTAGTTCGTTTTCTGGGTTTGTATTTAGACTCTTTTGAGAGCCATTATGTTAATGATATAATTGACTCTTTTAGGGAATGTTTATGGATTTGGTTTTGTGCGTTGTTGTTTTTAAGAAGCAGGATGTAGTTGCTAATTAATATGTCCGTTCCAGTGAGTTAATGAGATTTTCGGGAAAACAAACCAGCATTAATTAGCATTATTGGGGCAGTATACCTAGTAACATTGGATTCGGAAGCTTGATATACCACAAATCAAACCCCAGATTTTCTTCCTCTTCACCTACCCCCTATCCAGCAGGCAAATTGTGTTAAACTCATAATTTGCAAATTGAACAAGCCATCACTGGGGTTTAACTGGATGTTGTAAGAATTGCAGTTATTTTAAAAGTGTATCTGTATTCTTTACATAGAATAAGTATATTCAAAGTAACATAAAAAGGCAAGAACAACCACAACATAATTAAAGCCTAGCCATCTAATAAGTTAAGAACATTTTATGCCTTTTTGCTGCCAATGATGATGATTATTTATTAAACTTATTAGTCACTCCTTAAACGAAAGTAACTGAAAGCGACTTACAACAATAAATTAACTGCATGTAGTTTTAGCCTTCTAGTTTAAGTAATTACTTAATACAGGGAATTCAATGGTACCTCGGTTTACAAACTTAATTTGTTTCAGAAGCCCGTTCTTAAACCAAAGTTGTTCTTAAACCAAGGCACGCTTTCCCTAATGACACCTCCTGCTGCCGGTGCCCTTCCACCGTTTGGCTTCCGTTCGTAGACTGAGATAAAGTTCGCTAACCGGAACACTACTTCTGGTTTTGCGGAGTTCGCATACTGAATAGTTCGTGAACAGGGCTGTTCTTAAAACGAGGTACCACTGTACAGGGAATCAGGCTGATGTAAAACACTTAGAATTTTGGTCCAGGGCCTCAAAGGGAAAATGGATGATGTCCAGCCAAGGTGAGAAAGAAGCAAGAAGCGTTTTAAAAGCAAAGATGCTTTATTCGGTTGCAACCGGGTTCCCTATGCAAAGGTGACAAAAGGTATGAACTTACCTGCCCAAAGGTAAGTTCAGAATTTTATACAGCCACAATTGTGAGTTGTCTTTTTCATCACAGGTTCATCAATTTACAAGGTAAGGGGGAGATATCTGGGAGCATGGTGCAGAAAGGAGGTTTGGGTGCAAGATACAAGGTGGGGTGCAAATCCTGTCTGCATAGGTAAGGTAATACTTTGAAATCCAGGGAGAGATGGCAAATGATATGGTAATCTGTTTTCTCTAGAATAACAATAGGATGAGAGTTTTATCTAACAGCTGAGTTCCTCTCCCCCAGGATCAAAGGAAATGGATCTGGTCGTCTGGCACTTTAAGGAAGAAGGAACGGGAGCTGAGTGGAAATGATTAGGTTTGAGGCTAAAAATAACAGTTGTACTTTCATGGTTACAATAAAGTGATGAAATTTGAATACATGGGTTCCAATTCTTATTTTCCTGAAAGTAGTTGCAATCATTGAGAAGTTGAACAAACGCTGATAAAAGCTCAAGTATTCAAAGGGGTTGATTCCATTTGCAAAGATGCCAAATGTAACAATTGCATAAGGGTCACAGTAAGAATTCACACTTACAAGTAGTAAAGACACAATTACAAAAGGGGCGGAACTACATAAAATTTAAAATTACCTGGATACAATTATATATAAAAACACGCTTACAATTACAAAAGAATACTTGGATACAATTATTAAATATAGAGATAGGGTAAATTCAGGAAATAGAGTAATGGGTAGTGCAGGGAAGAAAGAAAAAGGAAAGAAAGGATTCGAAGAAGGGGAATAAAGGGAGAAGTGAATTAAAAGGAAAGCAGACTAAAGCAAAATTGAGGAAAAGGTTTATATATATCTCTTAGGTTGTCTTCATTTGGTTTATTTGGTCTTGGTTTTCAGCTTCTTTAGCTATTTTTTAACAGAAGGCCTTCTCGGTAGTGGCACCCACCCTGTGGAATACGCTCTCATCAGGTGTCAAGGAGATAAGTAACTATATAACCTTTAGAAAACATCTAAAGGGAAGTTTTTAATGTTTGATGTTTTATTATGTTTCTGTATATGCTGGAAGCCGCCCAGGGTGGCTGGGGCAACCCAGTCAGATAGGCAGGGTACAAATAATAAAATGATGACGATGATGCTTTAAGGAAGACTGGATTCTCCTGGTATTTCCCCCCTTTCCCCCCGTAAAACAATAAATATACAAACTGGCTTGTAAAAGGTAAAAATAACATTTACTCATTCATAATACTTGTTGAAGAGTAACAAATAACAGCAGCTTTGTTCAGGCAGACTTGAAATAGTAATCCGGTTACAAAGACATACTTTAGTGTAGTTTAAAATGGAGTCTGAACTGTGGCTCAATCTTAGCATATGTTCTACATTGCTGAAATAAGGTAAAGAGGAAAGAGGGAGTGCCCAGCCAGATGAGGAGACTGTATGTGTCTATGATCTCTCCATGTCAAGGGTACAGTGGCAGCGGCTCTTGGTGTTCACTCTAGCAAATTTACAGGAAAACTCTGTGAGCTTCAGCCTATCTAGCAAATATGCATTGTTGGTTTGACTGCATTGTAAATATCCCACAGATTCCCCCTACACACCCGTGCCCATCTTTAACTATTGGCCATGCTGGTTGGGTCTGATGAGAGTTGTAGTCAAGCAACGTCTGGAGGGCACCATGTTGGCTACC
Organism: Podarcis filfolensis; assembly: GCF_964270895.1. Taxonomy (NCBI): domain Eukaryota; kingdom Metazoa; phylum Chordata; class Lepidosauria; order Squamata; family Lacertidae; genus Podarcis; species Podarcis filfolensis. The sequence continues at coordinate 31,061,415 of NC_139616.1, read as the reverse complement.
CCGATCTAGTGTGATCCACAAAGTATGCATCTTCATGTACAACAAGAACTCTCCGTTCCAAGCTGACCCTAACTCTTTGCCTTAGTGGGATATGGTCTTCTGGTAGGAATCCAAGAATGGAGCAGATAGGACTGATAAGAATCATAATCAAGCAATTCGCGTGGAAAGGTTAATTGCTGAATCATAACACAAAACCAGGATGTCCTTCAGGCTCAGAGAGGTATGCCGACTCTGAGCTGCATAGGGATTATGCAAAACAGGGCAACCAACTGAGGATACAGCTCTCTTGTGAGCCAGGAGATTTTGCTACGGGAGGAATGATTGCAATGAGAGGGGACTGAAGAGCCAAGACTGTAGGTGAGCACATTGGAGTGGAGGAATGAATGGAGAATCACGCACGTTTTCTAGCTTGCCTGGGCTAAACCAAGGACATTCTGAGGACAGCTGGGTTCTCGATGGTCAGAATTAGCTCCAATGAGGCTCTTAAAAAGGTGGGTGTTCAAATTGGCCCCAGTATTCTCTTCTTCGCCCCCCTCCTCAAGCACACCTTTCTCTCTCTCCATACTATAGACGGTGCTACGCTCTCTCTGAAAGGACATGGGTGTCATTTAGGGGGCCATTGTTGGAACCATCTCTGTCACTGGAGGCAAGGTATGGAGGAAGGCACCATTTTCTGTTCTGCCCCATGGTTGTCTCCTGCAGTGCTCCCTCTCGCTGTTCTAGCTTCTGCCTTAGCTGCGTGAAGCCTCCGCAGGGCACTGGGAGCCCTCATCCCCATGCCCTGCAGAGGCTTCGCGTGGCTATCCCTGGCTTTTTTGGGAGGTGAGGGAAGGGACAGAGGCTCTGTCCCTTCCCCCACCTCCCTGAAAAGCCCCCAAGAGCCGCACTCCATTTAAAGAACGCGTGGCTCTTGTGGGAGGTGGGGGGAAAGCCAGGAGGCTTGCCTTTGCTGAAGCCAGGAGGGCAAGAGGGATCGGTGTGCACCAATCCCGCTTGCTCTCCTGGCTTCAGGGATAGCCCCGCAAAGCCTCCTGAGTGAAGAGGGAGGAGTGCTTCCTCTTCACTCAGGAGGCTTTGCATTGCTTTCTTATTTCTTGTTTTCCTCCCCTAAAAACTAGGTGCGTCTTATGGTCCGGTGCATCAAATAGAGCGAAAAATACGGTATGCAGCTTTCATAATTTACATAATTGTATAAATTACGTGCTCATTATGTTCCTCCAACCCATTCCTTTCAATGCACGGGAAACACAATGCAAATGAGGGGCAGAGGAGAGTACATTATCAACTACATATTGTTTGTGGACTGAAAGAAGCAACAACAGGGAATACCAATTTCCTGGATTGAGTTTTGTTCCGGACATGGGGCGAAGAAGTGAACAACAGCAACTTCCACTCCCATTTCTGTTTCTGTTGGAATCTTGGACATCTGAGCAACCTTAGTGGCAAGAAGCTGCCATCTCAGTCTGGTGTGCTTAATACCACCATTCTTGTACTGGGGTAGCCTAGCTACTGTGGTCCATGCACAAGTAACCTCGTGGTTGGGTTACTGTAACATGCTCTATCTGGGGCAACCCTGGAGGATGGTCCAGAATCAGCAGCCAGTGCTGAATGCTGTAGCCAGGCTGCTCTGTGGTGAATCCTACCATGCAAATATATTACTGATGCAGAGGAATCAGCACTGAAATCAGCACTGACTGCCAGTTAACTACTGAGCCAAATTTTAGGTGTTGGTCTTGCCCTCTAAAACCCTAAACAGCTTGGAAGCAGGTCTCTGAAACTGCCCAGGTTACTGCAATCTGTGGTTGTGGGTCATGGAATCATAGCATTGCAGAGTTGGAAGGGATCCTGAGGGTCATCTAGTCCAACCCCCTGCTGTGCAGGAATCCTGCCCACAGCTGTCCCTGGGTGGGCTTGAACCTCCAACCTTCTGCTTAACAGCTAGACACAGTGACCCATTACACCACAGGAAGGCTTCTTTCACTAAATGCAGAGGTTTTCAACCCTTCTGAGTCCATGGCTCTCTTGACCAACTACCTTCTTTCTGCGGCACCTCTGTGGGGCTCAGGAGCCATCAGTTATGTAACCCCATGTCTGCAGAGCTGGCAGCCTCTCACCCTTTTTGGAACACCCTCCCTTGTGGAGTGTTCCCTCAGCCTCCTCTCCCTGGGAGTCCTCTGGGCAGCCACTGCTGCCACCCCTGGTCTCTGAGCTGCCCCCCCCGCCCCAAAGAGAGGTGTCTTCTCACACTGCCCCACAGGGGCCTGGGACTTGTCTGTCCATTCCCAACAGCACAGGCTGGCAGACTAGCTGGCTGGGCTCCCTTGCCCACTTGCTTTCTTACTCTGAAGCTGCTTCAGCTCCTGGCAACCAGCACCCCTTGGCCAGCCCCAGAGGCCCTATTCGCTTGTGGAGCATGTAGCCAGGGCTGCTGCTGCAATAAACAGCTGTGCAAGCCTTTGGGAGGCGGAGATGCAAGAGGGCATCAGAGGAGGGAGGGAAGGAAAGAGGGACAGACGCCAGTGTTGCCTGTGGCATCCCTGACTATCATTAAAGGCACCCTGGGGTGCCACAACACACTGGTTGAAAACCACTGACTTAATGTTTGTTTGCCTGGGATATGAACGAGGATATTTTCTGTTATGGTTCCCATTTTATGGTATGATCTCCCTGTAGGGTTAAGCACCCACAAAGGTGTGGTTTCTCAGAGAGTTAGACCTTTCTGTTTACCCTGGTGTTTTCTGACTGATAGCAATGGCTGAGTATGCACCACACTTTTAAAGCACGTGACTTCTTCTAAAGAGCTCTGGGAACTGCAGTTTGTTAAGGGTGCTGGGAGTTGCAGTTCTGTGAGGGGTATACTACCGTGTGCCTCAAATGTGCTTACAATGTGTGGTGTGTACCACTGAGTCCTCTTCTTTTTCGCTTGGGAGAATTGCAGAAGGCTCCCCTCCCTTGCTGTGTTCATTAATGGTACAACATCCTCATGGATCTAAATGCACAGATGAAGCTCTTTTGGGTTAAAGACCAGAAGACAGAATATGTTCTTCCCACAGACTTTTCTTTATTTGGCTTCTCTCCTCTTCTGCCTGGCCCAGCCACTTCTGGCAGCAGTCAAGAAATGGGAATCTGAAAGGAATGGGGAGCCGACGTCATAGAACTTATTAGCTCATTTTTCAATGCATATCTGCTGACTTCTGTGATCATAATCCTGTTCCAGAAGCAGAGTGCTCCATTTATTTCCTTCCAAAAGATTAAATAGTTTAGGGAAACGGGGACTTGCATTGGGTTCTAATAACAATTTTATTTCAAAGTATTTCCCCCTTAAATCAGACTCTGTGTGTGTGTGTGTGTGTGTGTGTGTGTGTGAGAGAGAGAGAGAGAGAGAGAGCATCAAGCAAATTAGGATCAGAATTATCAAGTTGTAGTTCAGCTACACCCAACAATGCCCTTCAGATCTTTTGGGATACAACTTTTATCTGCACTGTCTGAGGCGGATGGGTGTTGTAATCCAAAACATCTGGAGGGCACCAGGTTGGCAATGGCTGAGACAGATGTAGGAAACACATTGCAATTTCTTCTAGCACATTGTCAGGTCCTGGCTTTGGGTGAGGGGGGTGCAGGACAGCTGTAACACATGGAAACATACGGAAGATGCAGTTCAATGACATTCAAGCCTGGCAAAAATACTTGAGGAGGGTGCACCACAGGGCCTGCAGAGAGACATGATCCACAGAAAGTCTCAGGGGCTAGATCGAGAGATCCCCGAGGGCCACATTTGGCCCCCAAAGTCTGAGGTTCCCCATCTTTGCACTAACAAATGCCGTAGAAATATATTAATAGCTACTATACATATTCCCTTATTTTGATGCATGGATGTTCTTTACAGGAGACTGAAATGGCTCCTGTCAAAACAAGATGTAATGAGCTCTCATCCACAGAGGTCAGAAATGCAGCTGTTTTTGCATAGGATAACACAGGGAAAGTGCTCTAGAGATGAATTGCAGCCACTAAGCCATGATGAGGGTGAGCCAAGGAGCTATTTCAGTGCACATAATGGCATATATTTTCTTTGTCGCTTAGGCTGCTAGCTTCTCTACCCCACCTTTTCGTCGCAATTTGCTATAATGGGTGCCCATCTTGGCTTATGAATTGATGAAAGGAGAGGGGTCTTGTTGGAGGAAGGGGTGTGGGTGCGGGTTTAGGAAAGGCTTGGTTTGGGTCCACATTTGCAGGGTGTTCCATACAGGATGACAAACTGGGTCATGGGACAATGTTCTATTAATCCCACAGCTATCTTCCTATATATTTATAAATGTAAGGTTGTCATTGCACAGCCCCCGTTGGAAGATTCGTAGGGTCTCATCACAATCCTGGATTGTCATGATTTTGGGGCAAGGCAATGGAGCAAAAGAGAGGATGCAGGATTTTAAATGGTGTTTTTTAAAAAAATAGCAGAGGTTTAAATAAAGGAAATAGAGATAAAAAGTATGATTTAAGGAATGGCACAGGTGTGAGTAGAATGAGCAGGAAGAGTCACTGAGCAGGGGACGTCACAGTCTAAAACAAGGTTTGAATACAGCAAGAAAAGAGGTGGGAAAGGCTCTGTTGTGTTGGTTTCAACTATTCCATAATACCTACCCATAATCATGCATTTTGCTTCTGGTACCATGTGCTGTCTTCAATCTGAAGTTCCAGATCAAGTGTAGTAATTCAGTAGTGATAATATGTACACTATCCATCAAATGGACTTAACCTTCTCTAAATGAGCAAGCTTATGGACAGGCTTGCTCTTAAAAGTCCACTCACCTTAAAGATACAGGAATGGATATCCTCGTGGGGTATGTGCATGCAAAGGGCCTTGCAGGAAAGAGGAGGAGGCATGGGAACGGGGTGTGATCTGGGTGCAAGGGAGAGTTGAGGAAAAGTAAGGAGGAGGGTGGGGAGAAAAGGGGAGTGAATATGAAAAGGGGTGCAAAGGAGGTTCCGAAAAGGGAGGGAACAGGAAGCATGGGAATGGGGTTGAAGATGAAAGCTGAGGCATGAAAGGGTCTGAGGAAGAGGAAGGGATGGTGGCTTCTTAGCTGGGCAGAAAGTGAGAAGGATGCTTAGTCGTTGCAATGCGTGGGAGGAGGAAGATGCAGGAGGGTATCATGGGGAGTGGTTTCTGGGCACAAAAGGAGCGAGTAGACATGGACACAGGTGTGAATGTGCAAAGCAGGGCTGCAGAAGAGAAGAGAGAAGTGGCTTCAGAAATGGGATTGGGAAAGGTGAAAAGCAAGTTGCATGGGGTGGGAAGTGGGGGGAGCTCTAGGTGGGAGGTCATCTATCTATCTATCTATCTATCTATCTATCTATCTATCATCTATCTATCATCTATCTATCTATCTATCTATCTATCTATCTATCTATCTATCTATATCTATCATCTATCTATCTATCATCTATCTATCTATCATCTATCTATCTATCTATCTATCTATCTATCTATCTATCATCTATCTATCATCTATCTATCATCTATCTATCTATCTATCTATCTATCTATCTATCTATCTATCATCTATCTATCATCTATCTATCTATCTATCTATCATCATCTATGGCTATCGTCATGCTGCAGTTCATGTGGCTGGCTGTTGATGAGCACACCAGCCACCTGGCTGATGACACAAAGGCAGGCAAGTAGTATGTGTGGCAGGTGGCCCAGGTGAGCTGTTTAATGAAGTGGGGAGCTGCTTCAGAGAGCAGTCTACCAAACTTCTCTTTTTTAAGGCCTCCCTCCCTCTTCCATCAAACATGGACGCAGCAATGAAGTGAGGAGAGGTTGATCAGCTGTAGAGGAAAGGGGGTTGGGAAAGGGGGCTGGCGGGCAGAGTGAGCCAGGGCAGCAGTCTCTACTGTGTGTGTGTATAATTTGTATAATAATACATGAATGATGCTCTCCACTGGGATTTGCTGTTGACGGTGCCACAGAGAAAGAGCATCCTTTCCTATGCCGCCATCCAGACAGGGGAAAGCAGCAAGCTGTGCATGGCAGGGGCTCCCTTCTAGAGGGTGCTGTGATTTTTGTCAGTCAAGAGGTTGCCTTGTCAAGTATGTAATTAATTACCAGCCAGCAGTGACTCACTCAGTGTTGTCGGCTGGAAAGATGAACTCTCTCTTCTGGATGACTTGGGATTATTGTTTGTGTTGCCAGAACAACCGGCTCCTTGGAAATGGTAGTGGAGGCTGGTCTAGTAGGGAGTATGGGGTGCTGCCCCACCACCTCAGTCTGCCCTCAGGCAGCCCCCCTGCTGGCCTGCTTGCCTTCTTACTTACAGCCACTCCGAGGGGTGTCACTGAAGCTTCCTCCCCCTCCATTTCAGTGTTGCTCCTTGTAGACCTCATCAGGGAGGAGGAAGATGGGAAGAAAACTAGAATGATTTGGTTCACCCTATCATTGGCAATGGCTTCACATAGCATTTAGGCTCCCTTCCTTCTTACTCTAGTCATCATCATAATAGTAAATAATGAGCTTCTTTGACATAGCTGTCCATTAAATGAGCATCCTTAACTCATCTGCCAATCATTAGCTTACATTAGGCTGTAGAAAGAGGTCTGAGAAGGTAGACAGGCCAGCACCACTAAAAGATCAGCAACTTTTGGCTCTTCATCTGCTTGAACTTTCCCACCCGGCTGAACTTGTAACAAAGAGCTTGCTTAATTCTTCTTCCCTCCTAACACCTTTTCCTTTCGTGACGTGTCTTTTTAGACTGTACATCTTAGGTACCTCTGGGAGACTTCTCTTTTTGGAAGCAGGGTAGGGTCACTGCCTGCACACCATTCCTTTTAATGAGCTTCACATTCAAAAGTGGAACAGGAAACCCTTTTCTCGTGTTCCTCTTATAGATTAGCAGTGGGGTGTGTGACCCTCTGGATATTTAGCTCTCAGAACTCTTCTCAGGCCACGCTCCTCACTGGCTATGTTTCGCACCCTGAGCATTTCCCCTTGGCTGTAATGTGTGTTTAAATTCTGATGATGCCTCTTGCTTCCCTGCAAGGCGAAGAGATGTGTTAGTGTGTGCAGAAACCAGTCTACTTGACAGGGGTGAAAATTGCATTTGTTGCTCCGCCCACTTTTGCCTCTGGCCCCACCCAACACTGGCATGTGGCCCCTGGAAGGGAATGTGGCCCTTGATGCCCTCCTACTGCTACCAATAAACAGTGCTCATGTTTTCTGCTTGAACATGGCAAATGGATTTGTCAGAGAGCCACCAGCAAATGCGGATGAAGCAATTGCCAGTCACGGTGTGCTTCATTCTGGTTTGGATGGCTGGCCCTCTTTTTGGGAGAAAGCATTACCTGAAAAGTGAACCGTCGTCGGATCTATTAATTGCCTCCCTCTCCTGGCGCTGCTCATTTCCCAACTGTTCTGCTTCTTGACTGCTTCATGGCAAGGAGCTCTTGATGCGATTAGAGAATCACCAAGCAGCTGCTCAACAACAAACCCATCAAGAGAGGTGTGCAGAAGGTCAGTGCAAATAACCGAAATGAGACTTCTAATGCAAAAATAAAAATAAAAGAAGAAAGCAAGGTGCACAGACGTTTTGATCCTGCTCAATTTAACGGAAAAGGGTAAAGGCAACAGGCATAGTGGCTAGCACTTAGTATTCAGACAAAGCCCTAATAGGTACAGATAACCTTTTCAAAATACATGCCAATTTAAAGTCCGTCCTCATTGCCAAGGACCTTGCTTGCATCTGAATTCTCCCACAAAAATCCTCCTAATGCGCTTTTTGTTTCCTCAGGCTGTAAAGGCAGCTCAGTGGCTGAGCATCTGCTTTGCCTGCAGAAGGTGCCAGGTTCAATCCCCAACATCTTGAGGTAGGGCTGGGAGAAACCTCCTGCTGAAGGAATGGGTTTCCCAAACCCAAAACTGACAGTGCTGGCAGTTTGAAACGGGCACCAAAATCCCTATTTTTCCTTAGCTAAAATCCATTAACTTGAGCTCTGAGTCAATGTATAAACAAAAACCCGGCTGTATAAACAAGTGCTCAGAGCCCTCTCCTTTATCAGTTCATGACAGCAAGGATGACCTTGGCTGTTTCAGTGGAGTAGGGATGACATGTCTAGGTCTTATCTTACGTCCTGACGCACAGACCTAGTCCGGGAACAGCGCCAGAGTGTGTTCTTGGAGTTGGTGACCTCTTGCTCCAAGATAAGAGTAGGAACAGGAATACCCTTTTATGGACAGAAGTAAAGGAAGGAATACCCTTTTATGGTCAGAAGTACAGGAAGGAATACCCTTTTATGGTTAAGAATACCGGAGCAGGAACATATGTGATGTCAACCTGAGTGTATAGGCTGACGTGGTTGGATTCCTGGGGAAGGAGGGAGAGGGTGCCTGGAGGATATATATACTGCATGAAATTTCTCATTTCTTTGGACTTGCTGTGGACATACCACGCAGGTGCCTTTCTGCTGTTCCGGAGAGCAGAAATAAAGAACTCTTTCTCTGAACCAACCCTCGGTGTCATTTGACTTCCTTCCTCCTGTCCGGGAGCCAATCGGTGGACTCCAATAAGGCTACACTGCCTCAACCCCTGAGAGCCATTGCCAGTCAGTGTTGTCAATACTGAGCTAGATGGTATGACTTCCTGTGTTCCTTCTTGTGTTCCATAGCTCAGTGTTGGCGCACCTGCTTTGCCTGCAAAAGGTCTCAGGTTCAAACCCAGCATCTCAAGATATGGCTGGGAGACACTTGTTATTTTGGAGAGTTGTTGCCAATAAGTGGAGCCAATACTGAGCTGCATGGACCATTGCTCTGACTCGATATAAAGGCGCTTCCTCTGTTTCTTAGTACTATCCCGGAGTTAGCCGGAGTTAGCCGGAGTGTTTCAAGAGGCCATTTCACACAGATCTGTCCTTAGTACCCAGGCACATAAATAGCTTGTTAGTCTTTAAAACAGGGGGAGCTTTAATCAAACATTGCTCCTTGGCGTGTGTGCAATCATGGATCAATAAAGCTGATTGCCTTTTGGCATAGATAGAGGGAGCTGTCATGATGAGCTGTTGAATTACCATCATCAACTAGGGTTGCCATATTTCAAGCAGTGAAAATCTGGACAGAAACGTTGCTGAGCTTTTTTGGGCGACATCACAAAGTATTACTAGAGCACTCTTCCAACTGGTGGAGCATGAGACTCTTAATCATAGGGTTGTGGGTTTGAGCTCCACGTTGAGCAAAAAGATTTCTGCATTTGAGGGGACTGGACTAGAAGACCCTCACGGGTCCCTTCCAACTCTGCAATTCTACGATTCTTTTGGGTTTCCATCAGCTAGTATTCAGAAGTGTTGTTGCTTCAAACAGTTGGAGGTCTCTGTGTAAAGATTTCTTAGAAGAACATCATGGTTTTGTATTGAATTATTGAGAATACTACATGAAACAATCCTAAATGATGTCTTAGGGTCCATGTGCATGGATTTACCTATAACACACACAAAATACATCAGCCACAACCACTCTCCCCTCTTCAGAGCCTGGGAAGGGAGATGAACCCTGAAGCTTGATCATTGTAGCAACTCACAATAACCAAATTTTAACAGGGATGAAGGTGTCCCCCAAAGGCATAAAGAGGGCCAACATTTAGCAGACAGGCAGCTACAGGAAATAGGGAACTGTGTTTGGTCAACAGGGAGCCTCTGCTGACTTTGCCCAAAGTTTTTCCATTTCCCGCTCCTTCACTCTGCTAGGGTGTGGCTCTGATCAGGTGCTGACAGCTCACAAAGCAGACATTTCAGCTGGTCCTGTGGTTGGCGTCTATATTTATCCTCCAGCGATGGCTTAGTCAGCTGTTTTGGAAGACAAGGCAGGATGCTGGTGCCTTGGCAGAGAGTTGGAAACTTCCACCCCAACAATGATTGTGCCCTTGAAGAAAGCCGTTTTGAATGCTCTTGGGCGATGTCTGTCTTTGTGCTTGTGTGTACACGCTTGGTTAGGGCAGGGTGAGGAAGCTTTGGCCCTCCAAATGTTCTTGGACTCTACCCCCACCAGCCCCTGACAGCAGGACAAAGCCCCAGACCAACAGCAGTTGGGGGTAGTTCAAAATAGCTGGAGGGTGCCAGGTTGGCAAAGACTGGTTTATGCAATAGGGCTTGGGGGCCATCCTGATGCTGTCAAACCACATCTCCCATCATCCCTGACCATTGACCATGCTGTCTGCAGTGCTAGAAGTTGTAGTCCAACAGCATTTGGAGGGCTCTGGACTACACTCTGGCTATCCCTGCAGCAACGGGACTCCATTGCAGGGGATTGGAGTAGATGAGCGTCGGGGTCTCTTCGAACTCTACAATTTGATGAGTCTATTATTCCTATTTGGAGGCTCTTTTGCCTCCTGGCTCCAGAGGAAGATGGCTAGGCTGGCAAAGCAAATGTTCCAGTCCTGTGTACCTTTTGGGTTCTTTTTTAAAAAGCAAACAAGTGATTTTTTTTTGTAATTTGCTGTGTGCTGAAAAAGACAGCATGTATGTGTTTGCTGAGGCCTCCCTCCTCCAAGAGGCTTCCAACAAGGGGGAAAGCCAAGCCTCGTAAATCTACTGCGCAGGCCAAAACATTTCCCTTCCTTGAATGCGGCGATTATGATTGCAGGTTTTTTTGCTGAGACGCCTGAGGCTCTGCCATGGCTGTTTAATTTGGAAGGTGAAGGCTTGATGGCAAAAGTGGCTAGAACAGACTTCCCCCTCCCAAGAGATTTTTTGAAAAAAATATTATTTTAAAAAAAGTAAAAGGAAGAGGTTTCGAAAGGTAGAAAAATGAAGAGTTTTGTCTAGACCAGCCTTTTGTAACACAGTCCTCCAGATGTTTAGGACTGCAATTCCCATTAGCCGTGGCTGACATGGCTGTTCTGGCTGGGGATGATGAGAGCAGTGGTTCAAAGTGGAAGGTAATGGGTTAAGGAAGCTGGTCTAAGTAGTGCTCAGATGGGGAACAGACTGCTAGGAATGGAAAGATCTGTCAGTTTTGGTTCTCTCGGGTTCTTATTTTCCCAGTCTTTAACTTCCATTCTCCACTTTTTGCAACAATTTGCAAGGTGTGTGTGTGTGTAAATCCTTATAAAAATTCATCAGCATTGTAGTGTGAATTTCTCCTAATAGCCACATTTAACTATGCAGTTTTGATTCACGTACACATTTTTGCAATTTCCTCTAATACAATGCATTTTTGTCTGCCATTTTCACCAATGTATTCTTTTTATGCACAATTTCCCTTAATATATACATTATTATTTTTTTATAAATGTTTGGTTGGTGAAATGCACAGCAAAATTAGGATCAGGGAAAGTTTCAAAGGATAACGTCAGTTTGCAGATTGTTTCAGAAAGTGCAAATTTGATAGACTTGGCTTTAAATATGAACTGAATTGAATATCCGCTGATCCCTTCTGACTTGTGCTGAGCAGGGCTGTCCTGCAAAACACCCTAAAAGCACCATGTTGCAGTGACTCCACTAGGAAGAGAGGTTGCAGCATTTCAGACTTTTTAGTTTAGAGAAAATGGAGGTGAGATAAGATTATAAAGCTGTGCATGGGGAGCAGAAAGTGGGTGGAAAAACATTTCCAGAACTGATAGGCATCCAGTGAAGCTGCATGTTGGAAGATTCAGGACAGATAAAAGAAATGACTTCTTCACACCGTACAGATTTAAACTATGGAACTTTCTCCCATAGGAAGCAGGGATGGCCACCAAGCTGGATGGCTTTGAAAGATGCCTGGACAAATGAATGGAGAAGGCAATCAATGACTATGGCCTTGATGATTAGGTGGAGGCAGTAATGACTCTGCATACCAGCTGCTGGGAACCGCAAGAGGGGAGAGTGCTCATGAGCTCAGGTCCTGCTTGAAGGGCTCCCCTAAGCATCTGGTTGGCTATTGAGAGAACAGGATGTTGGACTAGATGAAAATCTCCCAACATTGCATTGACTTCATTTGATGTCCACGAGTTCTAGTGTTTATAATTTGATACCATTGGTTCATGTTTACTCCTGGCAGGTCTCTCCAGTGTCTGGCTGCTTAGAGGAGGTGGGTTATAAACTTTCTATAATGTCAGTGGTCATTAAGATCTTGGAAGATGTTCAATAGGGTCAATTCTGGAGTGAGTTCTAATACCTGTTTAGTTATTCTGCATATATCTTGTAGGACTGCTGTCCAGAAGGATTGGGTTTTAGGGCATTCCCACCACATGTGGAGGTATGTGCCTCTGCAGGTGCAGCCTCTCCAACATCTTGGTGAGGTTCCTGGGTGTATAAGTGCTAGTTTCTGTGGTGCTAAGTGCCAGATGTAGGTGAGTTTCAGAGTGAGGTCCCTTCTTTTGGCTGATATGGACTTAAAGGGAGGTTTAGACCACATTCTAGTTCATTGGGTGGGGTTAATTTCATAGCCTATGTTGTGCTCCCATTGTTCTTTGATCATGTCAAGGGTGTTTGTGGGATTTTGAAGCAGTGTTTTGTATATTGTGGATACCATCCCTTTACTGTGTACCTCTGCTGTCAGGAGAAGGTTTTCAAAGGTGGTAAAGGGCCTAGTGGCTGCTACTTCTCACCTTTTTTCAAAGTGAAGAGGCCCCAAAGGCTGCAGCCTTTTCTCATAGGGGAATTGCTCCATCCCCTTGATGGTCCTGGTTGCCTGTGGAACCTGTTTGCAAAGTGCCCTGTACCAAGAAGGTGTTGTAGATCACTTCCTGTGGATGGCCTTTCATTTGCTCTGCTGCCTGCATTTCTTTGTTCCAAAGTTCACAGCAAACTTCTCAATGTAGTGCATGGATCAATTTGCTTGTACATCTTAGCGGCAGCAGGAGGAGATGAATCAGAAGAAGAATGGAGGAGGCATGCACCAAATTACGGTTGTTCTCTTGCTGCTGGAGACTGGACGTTGCAAATCCTCTTCAATTTCTCTCCTGTCAGAGAGTGCTCCGTTTTCCGCTCTCTAAAAAATAGATGGCAAAGCTCCACGATCTCCCCCAAAATAGCCTCTCTCTATTTCAACTTCATTGTGCTCATCTTGTAATTGTCACTGTAGCCTTGATACTGTGCAATCCCGCCTGCCGTTTCTATTCAAAAGTGCTATGAAAAGCTCCAGATAGCAGAACTAGACTTCCCAAGTTGAAAAGGAATGGGAACAGTTGAGAGGGAGGAGGTGAGACCTGAATATTCTGGCAGTTAGAATAGGGTTGCCATACATCCAGATTTTCCTGGGCATATCTGGAACACTGCAGCTGGCAGCAATGTTTGGGCGGAAATTGGGAAAATGTACTGGAAAATCCAGACGTATGGCAACCCATGTTGGCAGTGCCATTTTTGCTGAATTTTCCCCAAAACTAGCAATTTTGCAAAAAACAACAACAACAAACCTCAACAACTTTTCTGTCCAGATTTTCACTGTTTGAAATATGGCATTATTAGAATCCAGTTTCACCCAGACCCCAAGATTTGCCCTTTTCAGTGTGCTTCTGAGTCACTCTGTGTTCTCTCCATTTCAAGTTCTGTTTTGGATTTTGAGCTGCTCTGTATGAAACAGACCTGGATGTTCTTCATCTGCTATATATGTTGAAAAGTGGTCTGTCTATCCATCTGTTCTCCATAGGTTTGGCCACCTCTTTATATGTCATTGCCAAGTTCAGTACGATGGTTCCCAAGCTGCAGGGAGCAGTGATTGTTGATGCTTGGAAGCCGACCACCATTTTGAATCAAGATGGCAGACTGAAAAGTGACTTTGGCATGACTTTGGCATCTCCACCTTTGGAGATATCACAAAGGGTTTCTAAGGTGGGGATGGACATCTTCATTGATATTTGGATGCTGGGCATCATTTTGAATCGAGCTGGCATACCAAAACATGACTTTGTTATGACTTTGCTGATTTTTGGCCTGATGGGTGCAAACTCATAAATTGTACTACCCATTAAAAAAATAATTCACACAAAATTTTGCCAGGGGAGGGGACAACAGAGGAAGGAGAGCAGAGGAAGACGCAGACATTATAAATGTGAGCAAATGCAGTTATGTATTCTTAGTCTTTGTGTGAAGATATAAATCTATTTCTTTTTATTGAGAAAGGGCAAATTAGACGAGAAATGATAAAAGTGTTTAAAAATTATGCACAACATAAGTGGAGAAAGGAAAGTTCTTCTTCTTTCATAACAATGGAACTCATGAGCATCGAATGAAGCTGAATGCTGAAAGATTTGGGACAGACAAAAGAAAGGACTTATTCATGCAGTGCATAGTTAAACATAGTTAAACTCACTCCCTCAGGAAGCAGTCATTGCCACCAGCTTGGATGGCTTCAAAAGAGAATTGGACAAATTCATGCAGGAGGCGGCTACTAATGACTACTAATCATGATTGCTATGCTCTCTCTCCACAGTCAGAAGCAGTAAGTCTCTGAATATCAGTTGCCGGGAATCATACATGGGCTGTTGTTCCCCAGAGGTTATCCACTTTGAGAACAGAATCCTAGGCCATACGAGTTTGGGGTCTGATGCAGCGGGCTCTTTTTAATATCCTTAGACCCAGGGGTCAGCAAACTTTTTCAGCAGAGGGCCGGTCCACTTCCCGCAGACCTTGTGGGGGCCCAGACTATATTTTTTTGGGGGGGGGTGGGGAATGAATGAATTCCTATGCCCCACAAATAACCCAGAGATGCATTTTAAATAAAAGGACACATTCTACTCATGTAAAAACATGCTGATTCCTGGACCCTCCGCGGGCCGGATTTAGAAGGTGATTGGGCCAGATCCGGCCCCTGGGCCTTAGTTTACCTACCCATGCCTTAGACCATTGATTGGTTCATCGTGGGCTGGTTCCAGGTTCTTGCTATTTTGTGCGTGGGATTCAATCACCTCCCAGAAAATTCAGGTTGTGCCACTAAAGCATATTTGGTGCTTTTGCACAAGAACCCTCCTGAACCTCCCCCCTCCCCTCCAACTTATTGCTGTAAGGAAAGTGACAGCAAAATGCATTAGCCAGTGTAGGGTAACAATAATCTGATTTGACAACACACAACCTCCTTGCAGACAAATCAGGTTGAATGTGCAGTAAACAGGTCAACTGGAAGTGACCTACACCAGTATCCTATGTAACTGGCAGATGTTCCTCAAGGAATCCTGATGCTTGAGATCCTTGTTTTTAAATTGGAAGTGTTAAGGATTGAGATGGGACCTTCTGCATTCAAAGCATATGCTCTACAGCAGTGGTTCCCAATAACATAAGTACTGCGGGGCCCGTAGTTTTCAAAAGTGAAGTCATGGACCCACCTTTACTTTTGAAAATTCTAATATCCCTATGGTAGTTTTTGTTATGTGAATGGTGCTGCAGACCCCCTGGGTGGGTTACGTGTGTGCATGGACAACCAGTTTGGAACCACTGTTCTACAACATAAGGACATAAGAAGAGCCTATTGGAAAAGTCCAATGGCCCGTCTAGTCCAGCATCCTGTTGCACCTTGGCCAGTTAGAGGCCGATGGGAAATCTGCAAGCAAGACCTGAGCCCAACAGCACTCTCCCTTTCTGTGGTTTCCAGCCACAGACATTCAGAAGCATTCTGGGTAAGGCACAGAGGTAAAGCTATAGGTTTCATGGAATAGATGGTTTGCAGGAGGAGCTCTGAAGGAAGAGCAAGAGAAAGCAAGCGATGTCTTCATGGGGCAAAAGTCTACAGCTGACCTGAATCCTACACTTAAAGTTCATAGAATGTATATTCTCAGCTCAGTGCTGATCCGAGACTCCAAAGCATGTTGCATGGTTGGAAAGTTCACTCCCTTGCCAAAGCCAAGAACATCTGTCGATCACATTAATAAATTCTTTTGGGAGGAAAAGTGGCTTTCTAAGTGATGCTAGTTCTCAAAGGAAAATGTATTCCACGTGTCTCCCCCTTGTCCATTTGGATGCAGAAGACGTTGGTCTGCTTAAGTTTTCAGCCTCCTCTTTTAACCTGAAGAAGCAGAAGCTGAACCCACAACATCGTATTGGACGTGTGTGCAAGCAACTCCAAGAAAATCGTCCTGAGAGCCGCTGGCCATGTGAGGCCACAGAGTTTCATAAGAAGTTGGCTTGCTACCCAGTGTTTCATTTGGATACCAGGAAGGGCGCTTCTAACGGCGGGAGAAACCACAAGTCTGATCCCTGAATGAACAAGAGAGCACTCAGATCTCCAGGCTAGGAAGGGCAGCTAGGAAGCTGAGGAGAAAGGAGTTTTTGAGTCACAAAGGTAAGTTGTGTGACACCCGAAGTAGTGATATGCAACAGAATGAAAGCTTATGCCAAGGAATTCATAGGGGTGGCAAACTGAGAAGGTCACCAGTTTGGTTGCTCAAGTTTTTGAGTTTGAAGTGTTGCAGTGGATTGGGGGACAAATTGATCTGTTACTAAGATCAGGGGAGAAATTTGACTCTGTTCCCAGTTTAATGAGAAACTAGCTAATTCATACTTCTTGAACCAATATGCGAACCAAGATATAATTCTTTGAAATGCACTTTTATCCAAATTTTGTGATGTAGTGGTCCAATCAAACCATGCATATAGTAGAGGAAAGTATGCATAAAAATGCATATATTGGTGAAAATAACATACAAAACCGCATTATAGTAGGGGATGTTGCCTGCAACAAAGTGTGCCTTAGTCAAAACTGGATAGAAAAAAATATGTATTTTTAGGAGAAATATGCACTCAAATGCTGATGAGTTTTCACGAGAGGTTTTTCAAACTGCTGTGGAAAGGGGGGGGGGAGGCTGAATTTAAGATTGGAAAAACGAGAAACCAAGAGAAGCTGAAATGAACAGATTTGTTCATCCCTGTGACCTGTCAGTGGAGTAATTGTGGCAGTGGTGATGTCTTTCCTGGATTGATCTGGACAGAGGTGCAAAAATGGGCATATCATCCAGGTGATTTATTCATGGAAGATTACATTGGTATGATATTTTCCTTTCTATATGGAATAGTTAAGCCTGTTTTCAAGACATGAAATGAAATCCCCTAATATCACAATTTTTCTTTTCAATTTCCCCTGATATATGTATTTTTGCCCACATTGCCTGGCTGAAGAACTGCACTGCAAAATTGAGAGAAGTGTGACTTCTGAAGGGTGGCTGAGTTTCATTTCACATTTAGTTTTGGAGAGTGCAGATTATGTAGGTTTGCCTTTAAATGTGAACTGTACTGAATGTCTTCCCCTATCCCTACTCCTGACATGAATGGGGGTGGGAGGTGAAGGAAGAAGACAGATTCCATCCCGGGGCCTCTTCTTGCTGATCCCTATAGACTACATCAGCCACTTTGCCAAAGACAAGATTGGATCAAGAAGGATTTGGGACGGTTGCATCCTAGATAGGTAGGGGGAAGTCTGCCGGGTTTCCCCCACCCTCTACCGTGCAGCAGAAAGCCTGTCTGGATCAGCTGAGCAACCATTGATGGAATTGGTTTCCTGCCTCATTACATCAAAGCTGCATAGACTGGTGCTGGGTTCCTGTTGCGTCTGTCTGCGGCTCTCGTCACAGCAAGCCTCCCTTGCACCGGGTGGTGATATCGACTTTCATGATCAATGCCATGCTAATGCAGTCACACGAAAAGAGCAGCCCTGGGCAGGGAGGGGAGGGGAGGCTCTCTGCTGAATTCTTCTGAACTGCTGTTGGCAAGGATTCCACAGGTGCCACCCTCACCCTCCGAGCCAGGAGCAATGACCTGTTGTTGCAGATATCAGAGTAGTATAGCGCTCTGGTAGAAGGAGGGAAAGTTCTTCTACCCAAGGGTCATAATATCCTGTCCCCTCTAGTCCTAGATGCATGGCTTTTTGCTATAGGGTTGCCTGATTCCAAGCTGTGAAAATCCAGAGGGAAAAGTTGCTGAGCTTTTTGAGCTATTTTTTAAAATGGAAATTCGGGAAAAACGGCACTGTTCAGATTTTCCTGGACATTTTGCCAGTTTCTGCCAGGGCACTGCTGCTGATTGCATTATTCCAGATATGTTTGGGAAATTCCAGATATATGGCAACCCTACTTTATGCTATAGGGCCAAGAGAAGGAGTATAATGAAGCAAATATGAAAAACACTCTGAGGACATGCAGAGTACCTTGTCTTTGCCAATGGGGAGAGGTGGAGGAATCTGTCAATTTCAGTTTCTCACGTTCTCCTTTTTCCAATTTTTTTCCAACCTCCCTTTTCCAGTTCAGTTCTCTGCATTTGTGTGTGTGTTCCTTAAGCATTGTCTGATTGTAGGGGGAAATTTGCATCTTACTGTGCCTAATAGATACAATTTTTGCAGGACATTTGTCCAAACACAATGCATTTTTTAAAAAAATATTGTTATAGATTTGGGTGGGACCCCGCTTAAACTCTAGAAATTAATAAATGATAGGATTTTGATTATTTGAAGTATAGAAGGGAAGATTGGAAGCCAGTGGAAAAATACAGGCTAAGCTTCCTTTCCAAGCCAAGGCCTCACTTGGGATAGAGGCATTAACATGACAAAAGGTGTTGATGGTCCACCGGAAAGGAATTCTTGGGCCTGGGCGGACAAAGGTTGCCATGGTGATGTGGTGTGTGTTTGAGGTGTCAGGAAAAGAGATGCATTAGAGCAAAGGGTGCTGGGAAGAAGAAGGGAGACAACAGACAGAGATCCATCTTGGGTGGGCAGGCTGAAGGCTGGCTGGGAGAGATGCCTTTGCCTCCAGTGCTGCACTGCTGTGGGGGACAAGGTCTGCTGGAAATGACCATGCTGTAAGATCTGGACTCCCTCCATGCAGACTGAAGGTGTAAATAGGTGAATAAACCATATTTCTTAAAGCTATGATAGCCGCCTCTGGGTGAGCGCCTGGATGGAACCCCCTGGAACCCTGCTTCTGCTCGGTAGAGAATGGGGGTGGCACCCAACTTCTGTAACAATATACTATTTTCACTAATGTATGCATTCTTATGCACACGTTCCTCTAATATATGCAACTTTGCACACATTCGAGGAAAATTAAAGCAAATCTGACTTTGCATCAAATTATTAAATCTGACTTTGCATCCACTTTCCCTTACTAGGAAAAGAAGAAAGAGTGAGGGATCATTGCTAGCCAATATTTTTGGCTGGAAATGGTATGAAACCCAGGTTTCCCCTTTGCCAGGAACATAACTGTAATGGAAAGAGCTCTGCTTCTGACTCAACAGGAATTTAAAAAAAAACCTTAATGTGTTGAGATGATGATTCAGCTCTCCGTTACAGCCCAAGACAGCCCACTAGGGTTACCACCCTGCCTTCTGGTAGGGCTCCTGTGCTATTAACAGCTGCACGACAGGCAGACATTCAACAGGCAAAGCTTTCCCCAAGGAGAAGATATCTGCTTGTGCTATGACTGTTGACAGTGCAGGATCCCTTGCCTGATGATGAGGGGAGAAAGTTTACATTATCTTGAGAAGGGGAACTATTTCCTTTCTGGGTGTTCACACTGTTGCCCCAGCAGAGAATAGAACAGATACGTATAACAAACATTTAGCAGGGGACAATGCTCATTTTCTTGCCATGCTAAGATTCACCGGCTGATTTCTGGTCAGCTGCCAATCATAGTTATGAAGGGGGTCTGTTCACATGGCAAAATGGGTCTGCACAAACAGGGCTTCCAGTATGGCTGCCCCGTTCTGTGGGGATACAACAGGCACCCACTGTCTGCGCTTTCTGGAAACAACTGAAGAGTGGCTGGGGCAGGGTACTACTACTAATTCTGTTCTGACAAGCTTTCCTAGCTGGACGAATGGGTCTCTGCCATGGGCATCCTTTGGTATCTGTCTGTCTATCTGTCTGTCTGTCTATATAAGTCAGTGTGGTGTATTGGTTAGCATTAGAGTGTCAGACTAGGATTTGAGAGACCAGGGTTCAAATCCCTACTCGGCCATGAAGCTCACTGGCTGACCTTTGGCCAGTTGCTGCCTCTCAGCCAAACCTACCTCACAGAGGTGTTGTGGGGATTAAATAAGGAGGAGGAAATCATGTCTTATACCTTGAGCCCCATGGAGAAAGAGCAGGAATATAAGGGCAGCACACACACACATTTCTGTTGTTTTTTGTGTTCTTTTTATCATTTTTATTGTACATCACCTTGAGATGCATTGTGGAAGGCGATTAATAAGAAAATAATCATAATACATACTACTATGGTGACTAATTATTATTATTAATTATTAGTATTTTGCATGCTTAATGCCACATCTTAATTTGGCCCTCAGGCAAAACCTGGCCATTCATTGCATGTGTAGAACTGCCGTTTCTGTTTTTATTGTGTAAATCACTTTGAGACATCTGAGTGCAAAAATGCGACTAATAAATAAAGATAATTATACATTACAATGTATGTCACAATAATGCAGGAAATCTGTGCCTTTTCCATTTCTATACCCTCTTTTTCCATGCCTTCCTATATATACCAAAAAATGCAAGGCTGTCGCTATGCAGCCCCTTTGGGAGGATTTCTAGTGCCTCATTACGACCCTAGCTTAGCATGAAGAAATACAGTTGGGAAGGTGAAAAGTGAGCTTAATAGTTGCATGGGAGATACACACACACACACACACACACACACACACGTACATATTTTTTCGTCTATAAGACGCCCCCATGTATAAGACACCCCCTATTTTGGGGGACTCCAAAATAAGAAAACACCCCTCAGCACTACCCGTGTATAAGATGAGCCCCAATTTTAAACCTATTTTTTGGTATAAAAAAACAACAACCCAGTCTTATACACAGAAAAACACAGCGTACGGTCTCTCTCTCTCTCTCTCTCTCTCTCTCTCTCTCTCTTCCCAAAAATCCTTGAACCACCACTTGTTTTGGCTACCAACACTATCAAAATGTCTCCAAAACATTTGGTGGCAGAGGGAGTTATATCAGCAGGATGTTCCCAGAAGCAGCAGAAAACACTGTAAACACTTTGACCATTGTTGTATCTGCACTTCTTTTCTGAAGTCAAAGCTTCCTTGCGGAAATCTCCATCCCTTTTTGTGGCTACAGCAACACGGTGCTAGAGAACCAACGCCAGTCTGCCCAAACACACAGAGGAAAGCGACCCCAGTCCATGGGAAGCTCTGAAGCCAAGAGGAAGACGGAGTGAAGGAGACAGCTCTGTTTCCTCCGGAGGGGTGGCGGTGATGTCACTTCCTCCCCATCAGTCCTAAGGAAGAAACTTCAGATCTCCCATTCCACAGCAAGGTAACCTGGGTGGCTGATGGGTGTTGTAGTTCAGAAGGTCCTGGAAGAGCACCATGTTGGGGGGAAAGGGGGGGAGCCCTCATGTCTCCTTCCCAATGCCACTTCTGCCCCTGTCCACTGGCCGGGAGAAATTGGGCGCCCTTGGGGTCAAAACAGAAGCCATGATGGCTTTAGACATTCTGGAGCTTTCCTGGGAAAATTGGGGCCGTTGAAGCGTATTCCCTTGCCAGAAACCCTGGAGAGGTGTTGCCAGTCAGTGTAGGAAATCCTGAGCAAGTTGGACCAATGGCCTTACTTGGCATAAAGTGGATTACTTTGTTCCTAAGAACAGGAGTCACTATGACAAAAGAGAAGTAGTTGCCAGTTTCAAATTAACACCACTATCGATTTTAGAACAACCCCGCTGTGTTTCCTGACTTTGCAATGAAAAAGCTCCCATAATCTTCTAGCCAGCAATTGGTCTGGTTCCCTTTTCCTCCACTTCAAAGATAAGGATTTCTTCTCAATAACATGATCAGCTTTGAATACTCCCAGAGAAATGTAATCTTGGTCTTGCCTTTTGGTAGGCAGAAATGGCCCCTGGCCATCAGCTTAGCTCTTTAACTCCCTCTCCAAGCCTTTCTTTGACTCTTTCTTGTGCCAAGGGGAGAGAGACCTTAGGATTCATTTGCTGGATCAGGCCTAAAGGTGACTCAGTTTTTGCCATAGGAAGTTGCCTTATACTGAGTCAGACCCTCGCTCTTTCTCAATATTATGGGTTTTTTGCTCTTGCTTTTTTCATGTATGTTGTGCTTTTGTATTATATTTTTCTGTTGTGAACCACCCTGAGATCTGTGGATGAAGGGCAGTATACAAATTTTAATAATAATAATAATAATAATAATAATAATAATAATAATAATAATACCACTGAGCTCTTGGATGTGATGCCATTGCACTCTGAGTTTCCCCACCCCTGAAAGTAGCAGACCAATGAAAAGAGATGGAGGTGAGAAAACTCATAATGGAAAGACATCCTGTCATGTACTCTGTTACTAAATACTACAGAGAAGAGGACATTCGGGGCTTCTCTTTCCGATGTGTTACGGTAAAATTCCGGGTGCGAGTCTGCTCAGCCTCCCGGCTCGTCGGACTAAGTCCGCGGGTCCTAGCGGAAAAATGAGCTCAGCCGGACACAGGAGCAAGATGCGGAGATCCAAGGTTTATTGCGCAACAGGTTCAAGGCAAGATTGAACAGCCAGAAATGGGTGACATGAACTTTTAAAAGTTCCCTCCAAGTCCCAGAATACAGTGCAATAAACGTCATGAATACATTATGGGAAGGTTGGGTTTCACAGCTTACATCATGAATATGTTACAGAAAGGTGGGGTTACACACATTAGCATTTCAGGGAAGGGAGGGGGCAGTGTGCGGAGTGAGAGATATGCATAGATAAGCACTTCTTGAGCACCGGTGGTGATAGAACAATAGTCCAGATATGCATCGTCTGCCACCTGGCATTGCCCGGAGGAAGGGCTTGGCAGAACGATCTGACAGGATTAGGGTCTTCCTGAGTACGTGACCTGTCGCTTAGGAGATTATGGAGGGAAATAGGGTATCGTAGAGTCCGAAGGGAGCTGAGCTGATTGACACCAGAACGAAGGAAATCGGTGCTAGGGTTGATTTTATATGAATTTTAGAAGTTTCAGCTTATTTCAAGTTCACTCTCATATTGCTAATCAAAGTCGGAAGTGAATGGATACATTGTTGCAGTCTTTGATACATTCAGGAGTCCAGGAGTTTCGATTCCATTGTTCTCCCAGCAGGGGAGCTGTCAACAACCTGTCAGGAGGTTAAATGAGGCGTGCAAAGCTAGCTGAGCTACCTCTGCAAGGCGAATGCACGGTTCTGATTGGCCAAAGCGCGGCCATTATAGTCAATGGGAATACATTTTGACACGGTCCACTCACGTTAAGAATGGAGCGAGAGGGAAACGAAGGAAAGATGGTGGGCTTATTCCGCCCGTATAGGGAGAGGGAAAGAGAAGTCCTTTATTTACAGGACTAGGGTGCAGAGGGTGCAGTGTGGTGCTTGTGCGACAGTGTGGGGTTTAGGGAGCTGTCGAGGTCATCGCCTCGAGTCCCCTGGAGCTGGTGGAGGGGCCGAAGATGGTACCCCCCCCCCTTTCCGTATCAGTCCCCCATTCGGAGATAGATTTGCATTAAAGTTCTGTAAGAACTTGCAAATCCTTTCTCCGCACCCTATATTTCTGTGATCTCATACTCCCCTTCTCCTAGATGTCTCATCTGCACATATTCAGGGAAGACAGGGGCACTGTGTGAACGGGAATAGGCTCGGAAGGAAAGAGGGGCAGATTGTTTAGGACAGCGAAAGAGAGAACAGCAAGGAGTCACACAGTGGATAGTACAGCAGAACATTGAGACGCAAAGGACAACAGCAAGGACAGTAACAAGCATAACCTTAAGTAATTGTCGAAGCCATCCGAGCTTCGGTAGCCATCCCCACAGGTCTAGATCGGATAGTCCCTCATGCTGTATGTCGCTTAGTTTTCCTGCTAGTTCATGGATATTATTTAAATGTCCGGTGATATTTAGAGATTGGTCAGTCACATAGGTGCAGCATTCGGTACCTATTAAGGCACACGTTCCTCCCTGACTGGACAGCAGGAAATCTGTCGCAATTCGGGTTTGTAAACTTAATTGCCTTACCTCGGACAGTTCCGACATGAGGGAATCGGTAATTTGTGTGGCTTCCTGCATGAATTTAAGTAGGATGTCAGTGAGCCGGAGGATGTCCACATGGTTGGATCCTGCTCCATAAGCGGGGAAGAGGGCTCTGCCTACCGTCTCCCCATTGGCAGCGACATCTGACAGGTCTGACAGCCCCTTCTGTTCTCTCCTGTTCCTCTGCCTCCCGGGGGGTAGGTGCGGAACCACTCTGATTCCGGGAACAATGTACCCAACAAAGCAGGATCCCGACATGTGGGGGCTTACCCAGGTGTATGCGCGGTGTCCACATACCCAGAATAAGCCGCTAAGGTAAGATTCCATCCTCCCGGAGGCAAGAGCTTGCAGCAGTATAGAGTCCGTTGGCTGGGGTTTCCAATGGGGTTGGTGCCCTACCACAGTGGCCCAAGCACTGGTGAGGTTGGGGTAGGTGTGGGAGCCAGTGGTGTCGGTAACGGTGACCTCGCCGGTGGACAGGATTTCCAAATTGGAACTACATGTGCTAGATCCGATGAAGGTCCCGTCTCCGGTGAAGGCACGACAGAGGGGTCCCTTCGTGGGTCCGGTGAGGTAGAGGTATTGATGTGTTAAGTTCAGTGCAGTTAGGTTCCAGGAGGTGACGTCTCCGGAGCGGAACTGCTCCAAGGTTACTGGTATTGGGACCAGGGGTAAGCTTTGTTGGAGGTGGCTGGGTGCATGGGCGCAGATCCAGCAGTCAGAGTAGGGTGCCTCCTTTGCCACCTGACTGAGAAGCTTGATGTAAGAGTTTTGTTCCCAGGATGAGAGGAGGTCTTCTCCGGGGATGGAGGGGTCTGTGCCGAGTCGTCGGGGTGCAGTGCCTACTGGGTGAAGAGGATCGGTAGTATTGAGGAGTCGCCTCTCCTTGGCGATGCCTCCGCACCTTAGTGGTCCGACATTGTCCCATGTGGGGGGGCGTGAAGGGTGCACGGGATGATGCCATCCTTCCAGGTATTCGGCTCCCTTCCAGTCATGGGTGACTCCAAGGTCCCACAAGCAACAGAACCGCCTCAGACAAAGTCCCTGGAGTTGAGGCTTCCGGGGTCCTGGGGTCATGAGGAGGCACTGGAATCCGAAGATCAGGTTTTCGGAGGGATGGTTCGAGTCAGTGTATGCCGGCGAAGCTCTCCGTACCTTGCTTTCGGTCCAATTAGGGCTCCGCGTGACCTCTCCATTTTGGTAGAGAAGGTACGTCCCGTTATAGCACTGCAATCGGTAAAACGAGTGATCGAGCGTGAGGGCAGCTGACCCGATGCGGTGTAGGTCTTTGTCGCGGATGAAGAGTTCCCAATATTCATTGTTTGTGAGCCGGGGTACAAGCGAATGGCGCAGAAGGGTCCGGGATTCCGGGAGACAGAAGTCAAAGTCCCCCATTCGGTCAGGGTTGGACTTTCCTCCGGTCTCGACCTTGTGGTAGTCGAGGAAATGATAGTCCGTTTGCAGTCCGGTGCAGTGGTCTGATGAGGGAGGCGATGCTCCGGTCGGGGTGACGAGGAAAAGGAGGAAAAGGACCAGGTTCATAGTCACACGGGGTTAAAGGAAGGAGGCAATCCACGGGGTCGTCAGGGTAAGCTGCGAGGCCAATCGTCAAAGCGAGGTATCAGGGTGGCTGTCAAAGTGAGCTGTCAAATCGCCGTCAAAGCGAGCTGTCAAAACCAGCGGAAGTCTATGGAGCTGTCAAAGCGGCTGTCAAAGTAAGCTGTCAAAACCAGCGGAAGTCTAGGGAGCTGTCAAAGCGGCTGTCAAAGTGAGCTGTCAAAACCAGCGGAAGTCTATGGAGCTGTCAAAGCGGCTGTCAAAGTGAGCTGTCAAAACCAGCGGAAGTCTATGGAGCTGTCAGAGCGGCTGTCAAAGTGAGCTGTCAAAACTAGCGGAAGTCTATGGAGCTGTCAGAGCGGCTGTCAAAGTGAGCTGTCAAAACTAGCGGAAGTCTATGGAGCTGTCAAAGAGGCTGTCAAAGTGAGCTGTCAAAACCGTTTAAAGCGGAGTTTGATGGCGTTGGTGTCGGGGATGATCTCGGAAGTCCAGTTGGATGTAGCGGTGTCTGGTCCGGTCTGTTGAGCCCGACCTTGGCCCCGATCTGGTCCGGTCTGTTGAGCCCGATCTTGGCTCCGATCTGGTCCGGTCTGTTGAGCCCGATCTTGGCTCCGATCTGGTCCGGTCTGTTGAGCCCGATCTTGGCTCCGATCTGGTCCGGTCTGTTGATCTTCGTCGTCGATGTATGAAGTTGGCAAAGCGGGCGGAGTTGAAAAGGTGAAGTCGTCACCACAGTCTTCTTCCGCCTCCGGAGGGGGGGGTGCCGACTTGCACCTCGTGTGATGTAGCCAGGAGGTTTTCTCACCTACTTTCACGGCGGTTGGTGAAGTCAGCAGGATTTGGTAGGGACCTTCCCACGCAGGTTGAAGGGGTTCCTTTTGATAGACCTTAACGAGGATCCAATCACCTGGATGGAAGGAGTGGGCTTCGACGTCGATGGGCAGATTCTGTCCTTCGAGAGCCGCGTACTGGTGGAGACGTTGTAGCTGTGTCTGAAGCTGAATGACATAATTAGTGAGTTCTGCCTCCCCTAGTTCAAGTTCAGAGAGGGGAAAGATGGTATTATAGACAGGGGGAGGTCTCCCGAATAAGAGTTCGTATGGAGATAGTTTCAGTGGTCCAGTAGGGGCACTCCTTATATTATGGAGAACTAGTGGGAGTGCATTTACCCATTTCAGTCCAGTGAGCTTACAGAGTTTTCCCAGTTGTATTTTGATCTCCTGGTTCATGCGCTCTACTTGACCAGAGGACTGAGGGTGATAGGGTGTGTGGAGATCCCATTTTATTTGTAGAGCTTTTGCCACTGATTGCACTATTTGAGCAGTGAAATGGGTTCCTCTGTCACTGTCTAGGCGGCGGGGAATGCCAAACCGAGGAATGATGTCTTGTAGGAGGGCTCTGGCTACTACAGAAGCGGTGGGTTTCCTACAGGGGAATCCCTCTACCCAGGAGGAGAGCTTATCTACTATGATCAAGGCATGTTTGAAGCCCTGGCAGTGTGGTAGGTCGATAAAGTCCAATTGTAGGCTTTCAAAGGGGACGAATGCCCATGGCCTGGCTCCCGGTGGCTTTCGGGGTTGTCGCTTGGGGTTAAAGGAGTTGCAAGTGGTACAGTTCTTTGATGCGGTTGTGGCTGCGACTGCAAGTCCCGGAGCGTACCAGGACCTCTTAACATGCTCTACCAGCCTCCCCTTTCCCCAGTGTGTTCGTTGGTGGAGGACCCTCACCAATTTTGGAACCCAGGATTTTGGAAGGACGGTCCTGCCATCTGGGAGGACCCACACGCCATCTTGCTCGAATGCACCCACAGAGCGCCAGAGGCTTTTTTCCTCTTCAGGGGTTTCTTTGTAAATTTGTGTGGGATCTATGTTGGCTGGGATTTGTACGGCCTGAAATTCTGACTCGTTGTTCGGGGGGCGGAGTGCTGCTGATTGAGCTGCCTTGTCAGCTCGTCTGTTACCCTTTGATACTGGGTCCCTACCCCGGGTGTGTGCTTTGCAATGCACAACTGCGATCGCGGCCGGTAGGTGGATGGCAGTCAGGAGCCTTTCTACTAAGGCAGCGTGTGAAATTTTAGAGCCGGCTGCCGTCAGGAAGCCCCTTTGTAGCCAGATTTGACCGGTAGTATGTACCAATCCAAAGCAGTATTTACTGTCGGTATAGATGGTAGCCCGCTTGCCTTCGCTGATCTCACAGGCACGTATGAGTGCTATTAATTCTGCAGCTTGGGCACTATATTGGGGGTTAATTGGGTTGGATTCTAAGATTTCAAAATCAGTGACCACGGCGTATCCTGTTTTCCTCTCCCCCTCCACAACCTTTGAGCTACCGTCTGTGTAAAGTATTAGGTCCGGGTTCTCCAAAGGTAGATGATCTAAGTCTTCCCTGGGTCTTTCTGCCTGTCGAACTATGGTGGCACAGTCGTGGTGTGGGGTTCCGTCCTCAGGGAGAGGCAGAAGGGTAGCTGGGTTAAGGGAGTTGACTCGTTTGATAGTAACGTTTGATGGTGTTAATAGGAGGGCTTCATACTTGTTTAGTCGGGAATTTGAAAAATGATGGCAGCCTCTCAAAGTTAGGAGGGTGGAGACGGAGTGGGGAACATGAATGATGATTTCGTGTCCTAGGACCGTCTCTTGGGCTTTTTCAAGGAGGATTGCTGCGGCGGCTATGGCCCTTAGGCAACTTACTGCCCCTTTCGCGGTGGTGTCTAATTGCAGACTATAGTATGCTACCGGTCTCTCTTGGTCTCGGAAAGGCTGAGTCAGTACCCCTGAGGCTACCCCCATGTGTTCATGGACGAACAAGTTGAAGGGGATTCTGTAGTCGGGTAAACCTAGAGCGGGGGCAGACCTTAGTTCCCGCTTTAGCCGCTCAAAAGATTTATAGGCTCTTTCCTCCCATATTAGGATGTCCGGATGGTCTTGGCGGGTCATGGCGGACAGGGGTTTTGTTATTTCACTGTAACCTGGGATCCAGGCTCTACAGAAGCCAGCCATGCCCAGAAAACCCCGCAATTGCCGCTTAGTTTTTGGAAGGGGAATTTTTGTCACTGCTTCTATTCTGTCAGTGGCTAAGCTTCGGGTGCCCACTCCTAGGATGTGCCCGAGGTACTTTACTTCTTGCCTGCAGTATTGTAGTTTTTTTGGTGAGACCTTATGTCCCTTCCGGGCTAGTTCAGCAAGAAGATGTTTGGTGTCGGTTTTACATGCTTCCTCACTAGTAGAACAGAGGAGCAGATCGTCTACATAAAGCAAGAGGGAGGAGCCAGCCGGGAGGTGTACATCCTGCAGATCTTGATGCAGTATGGCTGAGAAGATCGCGGGTGACTCCACATACCCCTGGGGTAACCTAGTCCAGGTTAGCTGACTAGGGCCCCATGTGAAGGCGAAGAGGAATTGGCTGGCAGGGTCTAGGGGTATGCTAAAGAAGGCAGAGCATAGATCCGCAGCTGTATACCATTCAGTCTCTGCCGGTATGGCGTTCAAGAGGGAATTTGGGTTGCCCACCACTGGGTGGCGGGGTATCACAAATTGGTTCACCAGTCTGAGATCTTGGACAAAGCGGTATCGGACTGGGGCTCCTTCTACGGACGGTTTCTTAACTGGGAGCACTGGGGTATTGCATGGTGATGCACAAGGAACCAGGATCCCTTTTTCAAGGAAGTCCTCTATCATGGGTGTTAGTCCTTCGATGGCTTCCTTGGGCAAAGGATATTGTTTTGTGCACGGGAAAGGTAGGTCAGTTTTGTAGGTGATTTTTACGGGAGTTGCTGAGAGTAGGAGGCCCACTGATGTTGACTCGGTGCCCCATAGGGAGGAGGGTAAGTCCTTCAACTCTGGAGGGAGCTCTGGAGATTGCCTGTCTGCTTTCTCTTCCGCTATTATTCCCTGGAATGCGGGGATAGATTCCTCGGGCATGTGTAGGTAGATGCCCTCCTTGGAACATTTAATTGTCGCATTTAATTTACAAAGTAAGTCTCTTCCGAGGAGGTTTACAGGGCTGCTGGTTAAGAGGAAGGTATGTTCAGCGAGCAGGGGTCCGAGGGTAACTTTAGATGGGCGTGAAAGTGGACAAGTACGGGGTATCCCATCCAGTCCCATAACTTTTCTGGTCTCTGAGCCTGGTTCCAAATGGCTATTCGTTAGGGTAGAATATGTGGCTCCGGTATCTAAGAGGCATTGATAAGGATGGCCGTCAATCTCTATGGTGCAAAACGGGTCTTCTGGAGATAAGGTTAGGATCGGACAGATAGTTTGAGTTTGGTTGGGATCCCCTTTTAATTGTCAGTAGGTTTCTATATCGTCCGGGGGAGGTTGGTTAGGTGGGTGCAAGGGTGGTGCGGTGGCGTTTGTCCAAGGGTGAGTAGGTGGGATTATTGCGGGCATCTGAGTCCTCGGTCCTGGTAGGGGTCTTTGGGTTTGAGCAGGTACACTTGGAGGCGTCGGTTGGTTAAAGGGGGCCGAGGGGTTTGTATGAGGGGTATAGGTGGTGGGTGTGGGGTTTCCATACCCGTGGGCCATATTAGGTTGCGGTACGCCGTAGGCCATATTATTGAGGTAGGGGCAAAACCTTTTTATGTGCCCGTCTTCTTGACAGTAAAAGCATCCCCCAGTAGTGGGTCCCCACGGTCTATGAGGGTTCGGAGGTCCTCCTCCCCGGACCCCCCTTCCTCGACTGAAACCTCTGCCTCTGGTGGAGTGTGGTTCCATACTAAGGGCTAGAATCTGCTCAGTTTCAGGTTTGGGGTCTTTTCTTTTCCTCTCATCTCGAGAGTTAAAAACAGATTTTGCAATAGAGAGGATTTCACTGACGCTTTTTCCATCATACCCTATTTGTAGATTCAGAGCCTTTCTAATGTCAGGGCACGCTTGGTCTTTAAAGAAGCCCTTCACTATAACTTCGTGCTGGGGGTTATCTGGATCAATCCCCCCCCAGGTCTTGATGGCTGATACCAGCCTGGTGTAATAGTCGGACGGATGTTCGTTGGTCCCTTGTAACACGGTCTGGACCTTCGTCCAGTTAACAGTACGTTGTCCAGCAGCCTTAATGCCGTCTAGGATCGCTTTCTTGAATAACTTTAAACACCAAATCCCATCTGTAGTATTATAATCCCAGGCCGGTTCGACGCGCAGGCATTGAGCCGTGAGTGCTTCTACCCCTTCTGGGCGTCCCGTTTGATAATCCGGGAGTTCAATTGCTTCTGCAGCCTTGGCTAAAATATCTGCCTTCTCGGCTTCGTTAAAAAGGGCGTTCAGGAGAACATGGACGTCCGGCCAAGTTGGGTTATGGGTTGAAAAAATGGCGCTGACCTGGCGGTGGCATTTGTCCGGGTCATCTCTTAAGGATGGCATTTGATTTGACCAGGTTACCAGGTCTGCCGTGTAGAATGGGTGGTGGGTGTATATCATCCGAGGGGGTCCGTCCGGCTGCAAGGGTGGGATCGGTAGGGCCCTTAAGGGCATCTGGGTGACTACCGGACCCGTGTCCCTAGACGTCCCCGGGGTCTCTTTGGATTTCTCTGCATGATTAGAGTCTCCTGTGGTAACATTCCTTTTATCTCTAGCTCGCAATCTCTGTTTTATGCCCCCTTGTGCTCCTGGTTCTCCTGTCCCTTCATCGCTGTCTGAATTCTCATCTAGAGCGGGTCGAGTAGTTCCCCTATAATAGAAGGGGATGAGTGTCTGTTCCGTATGGTCATCTGTAGAATATCCTTCATACGGGGGGGGTAGAGATTGCCTTGCAGGACTTAAGATTGGCAATTGATAGTTCGTAGCCTCCTTCGGAACTTGGAACATTCCTCTGACCGTCTCGAAGGCGGCTAGGTATTCTAACTGACGGGGCTTCTCCTCCATCAGATACTTTTTGAGGTATCGTAGGCGGTCTTCATTAAAAGAGCCTCCTTTTGGCCAGCGTAGCTCAGGTCTCGCGGAGGCTGTGCCTGTAGGCCAGGTTTCTTTGCAAAGGTCTTCTAGCTTCTGTCTCGATAGTACCTTATGCCCGGGAATAGCCTTCCAATAAGAGATGACAACCTCGAGAGGGGAGTCGGGGTCTCTCTGGGATTCGGATGGCTTTCTGGAAGCCTTCCTCCCGGAGTGAGTCCGCTCGTATTTGGAAGCTTGGGTACCCATTTTAAATTCACGCGTGTCTGGGGTAAAAGAAGAGAGGTTTATTGAAAGGGGGGGCTGGGGTTTATCAGGGAATGCTATCCTCAGTTGCTTGGCAACTTCCTAACAGGGTTTCTTTTTAGAGAGCTCTTCTACCTATTTCCTAAAATTCTTTCCTTTCTCACTTATTCCTTCTTCCTTACTTATCTATTTCCTGGGGTTTTCCTTTCCACTCTGCCAAATCCCGCCCAATTCCTCTTGAGCTATCCCTCCTGGCAACCTCCTACCTATCGTTACAATCTCAGGAAAAGGGGCCCTACTGGACGCCCGCGCCGTGCGGTGCCAGATCGGGTAGTCCCTTGATAGAGTTTTTTGTTTGTTGACGGAAAATCCCCCTTGCTTTCGGAAGCGGGCTCACGCACGATACACGTGTTACGTGGCCCGACCGGTGCGGCTGGGATTATTGATAGAAAGCAAGACCCCTTCCTGCCCCCTCCGTAAGGGCGCTCGGGAAGTTCGGAAGAAGAACTCCAGCCCCTTGCTTTCAACTGAGATGTCCGTTGCAGAGAGTCGGCTGTCTTTCCAAGCCGGGTCTCTCCGTCTTACTTTCGGACTCTCAATTGGTGCGGCTGACTGGAGGGTTTGAGAGGAAAAGAGATAGAGCTCAGAACCCCCCTTTCGGGTCGAGCGGCAGTCCACGGTCTCTCTCAGCAACTGGACCAAGAGACAGGCGAGAAAGAGCGATAGAGAGGAGGGCAGAGAATTCAGTTGCCAGGAGATTCCACCCCCTTCCCACCAGTGCACTGGGTTTTCCTTTTCCTTATACTCACGTGTCTTCTATGATGATCCCGGGATCGAAGAAGCCGGCTGGATGTCCTTTGCTCCCCGGCTGAACCCTGGGACGTTTGATTACCGCCCGGAGGATGGCCGGGGGTCCAAAAGGTCTTCCCGGGCAAAGCGGCCCGGAGCCGGCTGAAGATTTCGGGGCCCCCGGTCAGCAGCACGGGAGAACCGCCCGCCCCACGTTGGGCGCCAAATGTTACGGTAAAATTCCGGGTGCGAGTCTGCTCAGCCTCCCGGCTCGTCGGACTAAGTCCGCGGGTCCTAGCGGAAAAATGAGCTCAGCCGGACACAGGAGCAAGATGCGGAGATCCAAGGTTTATTGCGCAACAGGTTCAAGGCAAGATTGAACAGCCAGAAATGGGTGACATGAACTTTTAAAAGTTCCCTCCAAGTCCCAGAATACAGTGCAATAAACGTCATGAATACATTATGGGAAGGTTGGGTTTCACAGCTTACATCATGAATATGTTACAGAAAGGTGGGGTTACACACATTAGCATTTCAGGGAAGGGAGGGGGCAGTGTGCGGAGTGAGAGATATGCATAGATAAGCACTTCTTGAGCACCGGTGGTGATAGAACAATAGTCCAGATATGCATCGTCTGCCACCTGGCATTGCCCGGAGGAAGGGCTTGGCAGAACGATCTGACAGGATTAGGGTCTTCCTGAGTACGTGACCTGTCGCTTAGGAGATTATGGAGGGAAATAGGGTATCGTAGAGTCCGAAGGGAGCTGAGCTGATTGACACCAGAACGAAGGAAATCGGTGCTAGGGTTGATTTTATATGAATTTTAGAAGTTTCAGCTTATTTCAAGTTCACTCTCATATTGCTAATCAAAGTCGGAAGTGAATGGATACATTGTTGCAGTCTTTGATACATTCAGGAGTCCAGGAGTTTCGATTCCATTGTTCTCCCAGCAGGGGAGCTGTCAACAACCTGTCAGGAGGTTAAATGAGGCGTGCAAAGCTAGCTGAGCTACCTCTGCAAGGCGAATGCACGGTTCTGATTGGCCAAAGCGCGGCCATTATAGTCAATGGGAATACATTTTGACACGGTCCACTCACGTTAAGAATGGAGCGAGAGGGAAACGAAGGAAAGATGGTGGGCTTATTCCGCCCGTATAGGGAGAGGGAAAGAGAAGTCCTTTATTTACAGGACTAGGGTGCAGAGGGTGCAGTGTGGTGCTTGTGCGACAGTGTGGGGTTTAGGGAGCTGTCGAGGTCATCGCCTCGAGTCCCCTGGAGCTGGTGGAGGGGCCGAAGATGGTACCCCCCCCCTTTCCGTATCAGATGGTAGCAACACATCAGCCACAATGCCTTGCTTCGACTGCCATAGGAAAAAAGTACCTAACAGTATGAAGTTGCAATTATGTCCCTATATTCAGCTATGAAATATTGTGGGGCATGTGTGCAGTATTCTTATTTCCTTATTTCAGATCGGGAAGCAGAGTCTCAAAAAAAGGGTGATTTTTTAAAGATAGCTGGGGGGAAGGGGTACCAACCTTTTGGATTTTTGAGCAAGTGCCATGGGGGCCACACAGCTCTTATAACTTCCACTATAATTTATCTGAGACATGAAAATCACATAGAGCTGAAAGAGGGAGAGGGAAAGACGGCCACTTTCCCAACTTCCTCCTCTATGTACTTTTCAAGAAAGAAAAAGGTAGCCACCCTCAAGCAGGAAGTCCGTGTGTGAGTTTTGCTCAAACATGGGTGCCAGAAAAGAAATTGGGGTGCCAGTGTGACCACTTGTGCCATGTTGGTGACTCTTGGTTCAAGGTCACCTAGAGAGCCAGTGTGGTGTAGTGGTTAAGAGCGGTAGACTCGTAATCTGGTGAACTGGGTTCGCTTCCCCGCTCCTCCACATGCAGCTGCTGGGTAACCTTGGGCTAGTCACACTTCTTTGAAGTCTCTCAGCCCCACTCACCTCACAGAGTGTTTGTTGTGGGGGAGGAAGGGAAAGGAGAATGTTAGCCGCTTTGAGAATCCTTCAGGTAGTGATAAACCAGGATATCAAATTCAAACTCTTCTTCTTTTTCTACTGGAGGTGAAATTTGAAAGGGGGACTTAACAGGCTCCCAATATGAATTGATGATGTTTTCTCAGTTTCTCTAGGACACCCTCTCATAAAACTGCAAGGACAGCCAAGCTTTTGGATCGTTAGTAATGCCACAGGTGAAAACGACGAGCTTAAACTGGGTGAGTTCATGGCAAGTAATGACGATCACTTCACATCTGAAGGATTTGTATCTGCATATAACAGGGACACTGAGAAGCACAGTAAGCTGAGATGTTATCTGTACTAAGCAATGTTTGTTTTGGTATGGTGTGAGCATGGTGTGATGTCCTTGAGCTCCAGAAGCTCAAAAATTAAACCTCAGCAGATGCAAGGCCTGCTTTCTCAAGGAAAGAAACAATATCAAACATCAATTGACCCTCCCCAAAAGGGTAAGAAAACAGGCAAATGGGGACTGGTTGAGGACAGGCTGAGACTGGTGGGGCAGTGTCCCTATTTGGCCTCATGGACCAGTCTCCGCACATAATTCCACATAATGATTTGAACTCACAAGCCAAATCTTTGACTACAGATGTCTAGTGTATTCCTGCTAATGTCCCATGACTCCTTAGCAGGTGATCCTTCAAATCTTTGCTGTTAAGGAGGAAGTGGGGGAAACTAAACACAGTGACTTCGGGACTAATAGAAGGTGTCTTTATTTTCCACAACAACCTAATAAGCCAAAATATGTGTCTCAGACCCCAGGATGTTTCCTTTCACCCGTCACTCTTTTTACTACCCCACATCGCTGAAGCACCCGTCATGGTGAGCAAATAGGGCTTTGATCGGTTTTTGCCATGTTCAGACACCGCAGGCCCACTGCACTCATCCATCATTTTATATACAGGTAGCTACAGCAGATAAATGAGACTGTGGGGTGGATGTTTCTCTGGCAAAATAGTTAATAATAGATTTGATGCATTTTCTCTTTTCCTACCGATCTTCTTCAGCTGCATGCGAAGCAAAGGTGTCAGAAAACCTTTTTTCCAAAAAAAGAAGTCCTGAGCTAAAAAAGGATCAGGTGTGTTGTGGAAGAAAATAAGTTAAAGCAGTGCTTTCTCCTGGGGGTACGCAGGGGTATGCATACCCCTAAACATTTTGTGAATCTTTGTACTTTTGTCCATTTACTGTGTTTATTTCCCCCCAATTTGAACTATAAAATCGTGATTTTCTTGAGTCAAAAAGAGAGTACCCCTAAGCATTTTTTTTAAAGAAAAAAAGCACTAAATTAAAGCAAGAGTTTTTTGTTGAGTTGGAAAAGCTTCAGAAAAGCGCAACCAAAATAACCCCGCGGTTTTTAAGCAGCAGACAAGGAGATACAAAAAGGCTGCCAGAGAAGCACAACATAAAAAAAAAGAAAATTAGCCATAAATTCAGGACAGCCAGAAAGAAACCAGCACCACCAGTTGTTGTTGTTGGTGGGGTCCCTGATTCAGCAAGACGCCTGCAATGCAAGGGTAAGTTAGGTGTCCCCGAGTCCCTTCCCTCTCCCTGGAAAACATTTCTTCCTTCTCATTTGGCTAGTCCAAGATGAGGGTGCCCTTTCTCCTGCTCCTGGCTTCTTCTCTGCATGCCACAAGACCACTGGGTGACAAGGCCTTCCCAAAGAGAGAGGCCCGGAGGGTTTCATCATGTGTGCGATGCTGCGGTCCGGCTGAGCAGCCCAGCTCCATCACCGCTTCCCGCTACACTCGGATGACCAGCGACTCCCTCTATGCCACGCCCAGGATCCAGCCCACTATCAACATCACAATCTTGAAAGGTAAGCAGCCATCCAAGGTTAGTCCTTCTTCCCTGCAAGAGTCGCTTCACGTGGGCACATTTATCACTCAATGTCTGCAGCATCCAGCAATGAAGCTAGCGTGTGTGAATAGCATTCAGAAACCATAGATATTGATTATTTATTGATTTGCAACATACTTTTTTTTTAAAAAAACCTGCTTTTCAACACCCCCATCTCCCCACCAAAGGCTTATGAATGTCACTGATAAGACAGTCCTTGCCCTCCATCTTATAACTGAAAAGACATCACAAAAGGTAAAAGGCTTTGGAGGGAGGAGGCGCAAAAAGCAAACCCAGGTTCTGTTTCTTAGTTACAGAGTTCTCATAATGACCAGTTGGAAAGGAAAAGCACTCACCATCATTTCAAATGTACCCTTTTTTCAGTGGAACAAATTCACACATTCAGCTACAAACAATTTGGTGCTGACTAATCTGGTGATGGATGGACGTTCCTCTAGGGGCCATCCTCATGACTTAGCTACCTTTACCTTCATCCCTTAATTCTGTCTCCCAGCTGAACAACGTTTATGCATTTACCTGAAAGTATTTTCCTTAAGTTGCTTTTTAGGGCTTTGCCCTCACAAAGCGATACACAGCCAAGAGCAAGGGAAATTATCAAGATATAGTAGTAACGCTGGCTTGGATCCAGAATATTTTAAGGAGCTTTTCTGTAGCACTCAGGCTGATTCCAATCTCAGTAAAAGATAGCATTGAAGAGGGATATATGCAGAGCTCAACTACGAGGCCTGCAGAGATCTACTGTGTGTGCATGCCAGCTTGAGCCATCTCAGCAGTGGGCACCCAGAAGGACTCCAGAAGCAAATATCAGCATGAGGGCACATATACAGGTAGAGGTGGCCCTTCAAATAAACTATAGATATGTTTAATACCACTTGTTCAAAATCCATTCGTTATTGGCATCACCCCTTACTTCACATGTGCCAAAACTGAATTCTAGCTTTGCAAACTGGCTCCTGGATATTAAAAGATTCAGAAGGTACCGTATTTTTTGCTCTATAAGACGCACCTAGTTTTGGGAGGAGGAAAACAAGAAAAAAAATATTCTGAATCTCAGAAGCCAGAACAGTAAGAGGGATCTCTGCACAGCAATCCCTCTTACTGTTCTGGCTTCTGGGATAGCTGCGCAGCCTGCATTCGCTCCATAAGATGCACACACATTTCCCCTTACTTTTTAGGAGGGAAAAAGTGAGTCTTATAGAGCAAAAAATACGGTACTTCTTCACTCAGCGCATAGCTAAACTATGGAACTCACTCCTGCAGGAGGCAGTGGTGGCCGCCATCTGGGATGGCTTTTAAAAAGGATTAGACAAATTCATGGAGGTGAAGGTTATCAGTGACTCCTATCCATGATGGCTATACTCTGCCTCCTTTGGCTAAGCCTTCAACACTTCTGAATATTAGTAGCTGAGAAGTGCAGGAGGGGAACGTGATCTTGTGCTCAGGCTCTGCTTGTGGGTTTCCCACAGGCATCTGGTTGTCCACTCTGAGAACAGGAAGTTGGACTAGATGGGCCACTGGCCTGATCCAGCAGGCTCTTCTTGCCTGGCCTCCATAGAATCATAGAGTTGGAAGGGATGCAAATGGTCATTTAGTTTAACACCCTGCAATTCAGGAATGCAATCAAACTTTTGTCCTGGCCAGATACCCCTACCCTCCAGCCCAAACTACATGGCAAATAAGCACTTTCACAACCTGTCCTCTCCTTGTGCCCTCAGGTGAAAAAGGTGAAATGGGAGAGCGAGGAATTTCTGGCCCAGAAGGCAAAGCGGGTGAACGAGGCCTTCGTGGTCATAGCGGCCAGAAGGGGCAAAAGGGCCACATTGGGCTACCAGGCAACTCCTGCAAGCAACATTACGTAGCCTTTTCTGTGGGCCGGCGGAAACCCCTCCACAGTTCTGACTACTACCAGCACGTCACTTTCGACACCGAGTTTGTCAACCTCTATAAACACTTCAACATGTTCACGGGGAAGTTCTTCTGCTATGTGCCGGGGATCTACTTCTTCAACCTCAATGTCCACACCTGGAACTACAAGGAAACCTACCTCCACATCATGAAGAACGACAACGAGGTGGCCATTCTCTACTCGCAGCCCAGCGAGCGGAGCATTATGCAGAGCCAGAGCCTCATGCTCGACCTCCTCGAAGGGGATGAGGTTTGGGTGCGGATGTTCAAGCGGGAGAGGGAGAACGGCATCTACAGCGAGGAGTCGGACATCTATATCACCTTCAATGGCCATTTGATTAAGCCGGCCGTCGAGTAACAGGCTCCAGGTCTAACATAGGATAAGTGGTCCCACCTGTTCTCTCAAGGGGGCATGTCCATGAACTGCTTACCTACATGGGGTCCAAGATAAATTTGGAAGGGTAACCCATGAACAAGTGCTTTGAGGCTTGCTGTTTCCACCAGGCCCTCATTTGCACCGTAAAGCAGTATCATACCACTTGAGACAGCCATGTCTTCTCCCAAGGAATCCTGGGAAGTACAGTTTGTGGTTGTTGAGAGACCCCTATTCCCCTCCATTAGCTACAGCACCCAGACTTTTCAATTTGATTGTCCCACACTTGTTTGTTGTTGTTATTGTTCTGTTTGTTTTATATACCTTAAACTTTATGTAAAAACTTAATTTTTTTTTAAAAAATAGGCGTTTCCCAACACCTTTCAGCCACTTTAACAAAGTACACTACCCATGATTCTTTGGGGGAAGACACGGCTGTTTAAAGTGCTTTGATACTGCTTTAAATGTATAATGCGGATGGGGCGTAGTACTGTGATAAACAGACCCGGGGCAGGATCTCTGGGCCTTAAATGCAGTGGTGGTGGGGGAAATGACATTTGAGGTTGTGTTTTGCAGGATCTCCCCCTTTAAGATGGGCTTAATGAGATTATGATGGGAACTTTAGGGTTTAGGCTGCTTGCTTAAGCACGTTCACTTAAGAATAAATTAACAATGTGCGAGCATCTGACTGAACTTCTTCACTGACTCAGGTGAGAGAAGTGTTTTGGAAAGGTTTCGGAAAAGTCAGAGGATGGGTGAGGTAAGAGGCTGGCACTGGTCTTTCTGTGACAGGTCTGGAGAGCCTCAGGTTCTGGGGTCTGAATGCAGCCCTCCAGGCCTCTCTGCCTGGCCCTTGGCACCCTCTCCAACCCACACTCCTTCTCAGGCCGCACCACACACTGGTCCTATCCCACCCCCTTCTTGTAGGCCTTATCCTGGCTGGGATATGTCCATGACCCTTGCCCCTCTCGCTTGCCCGCATGGAGGACAGAGAGAGATGCGTATGAAGAAACCTCTGGCAGTCGTGTGGCTGCAGGGTAGCCTTTTCTTTATAAAAGGTAAGATTCACATCCATGGTTCCTCTCACTTTGCCTCTGGCCCTGTCTGCCGCAGGCACACAATGCCTGGAAGGTTGCCCACAAAGGAATATGTGACTTGGGCTGGAAAAAAGATTCCCCAACTTCTACCACATCCAAAATTTGCTGTGCTCCTTTGGAATTGCAATGAAGGAAGCCACAGGAACAACTGGACTGAAGTTTAGGGAACAGTAGAGCTACTGAGACACTCCTTGAGGGTACAGGGATCAGGTGGGGGACTTCAGGTCTTTTCTTGACACATTAGCAGTGGGTTTGTTCTGCTTTAATTTGCTCTCTGGTGCTTCCCCAATTCTTCCACATAATTACTGTGCAGAAGGGGCTACGGTGCAACAAAAGTGGAACGAAACAAAAACCAGAACATTTGTTGCAGGATTTTATCAGGAAGTTATGAAATACGAAGTGGAAATGAAGCAGTGTGACCACCCAAACCCTTTCTCAGCTGCAAAGGGTTTTGAGAACAGGATTGCATATGGCTGCCCTGATAGCATCATGAACACAAATCAGCATGAATGTGCAATAAAAAGGACATCTGGAAGAGCCTATTTGGGCCATCTAGCTTAGTATACAGTAGTACCTTGGTTTACATACGCTTCAGGTTACAGACTCAGCTAACCCAGAAATAGTGCTTCAGGTTAAGAACTTTGCTTCAGGATGAGAACAGAAATCGTGCTCCATGGCACAGCAGCAGCAGGAGGCCCCATTAGTGGCGCTTTAGGTTAAGAACAGTTTCAGGTTAAGAACGGAACTCTGGAACAAATTAAGTACTTAACCCGAGGTACCACTGTAGTCTGCACTGACTGGCAGGGATTCTCTGGGGCTGAGGACGAGGGGAGGGACCCATCCAGAAAGACGGAGGCATTTGGGGCTGACAGGCAGTTGCCCTCTCACTCAGCTACATCTTCCCATCATCTGGCTGGAGACAACTTCATTTAGCCCCCGTTAATAGATGTTTTTTACACAAGCCCAGGCACGCTTTGCTAGCTAGCAACCACCCAGCACTGCCAATGTGCTACTTTTATCAGGGAGCTTCCAGCAGCCCTTGTAAATCCAGAGTGTCCACAGATAAAACTGAAGAGGCTCCGTGAGCTGTTTGCACTTGGCCAAAGTCAAATGTTCTATGTAAGTGGGTCTAAAGCTGACCTTTATCGACATGCACATCAGCTGAGATGCCTCCTTTTCAGAAACCTGAGCTAGCAAGCCTTTTAGAGGAAAGGTTTCTGATTGACACATTGCTGTTGGCATGGCAATGAGCAGGGCGCAGGAGGCCTTCGTGCAAAAGGATCAAGCTGTTTAAATATTATTAGTACTAGTTAGAATAATGATTTGGTTTATTGCCCTAAGATGACCTATGATGGTTCATGAAAATGTAAAACACATTAAAAACAGTTTAAAACAACGTAAAGTCACAACATTAGGGTGGGTCCTAAAAATATACCTTTCATGTTTTGAAGGCCAGGATAAAGAGGTACACCTTTAACATTCTCCAAAGAGGTGCATCTTCAGCATTCTCCAAAGCTGTATAATGAAGGCTCCAGATGCAACCTTGTGAGTGAGTTCAGCAGCTATGGGAGATACATGCCCTCTCCTGGGCCACCGCCATGCAAGCTTATGGGGCTGGTGCAACTACATGAGAAATGGTGCTGTTGGATCAGGCAGAGGATTAGCTAAGCCTTTGCCTGCTGACAACCAGATGTCCCATTGGCCATGCTGGCTGGAGCTGATGGGAGTTGTAGTCCCATAGGAAGCAGTGATGTCCACCAACTTGGATGGCTTTAAAAGATGATTTGACAGATTCATGAAAAAGAGTGTTATCAACGGCTACTAGCCTTGATGGCTATGTTTTGTCTCCACTGGTAGTGGCAGTAGTTTGATAGGAATCACAAGTAGGCAGAGCCCTGTTGTGCTCAGGTCCTTCTTGTGGGCTTCCCATAGGCTGTTGGCCACAGTGAGAGCAGGATGTTGCACTAGATGGGCCATTGG
Source organism: Podarcis filfolensis (assembly GCF_964270895.1). Lineage (NCBI taxonomy): Eukaryota > Metazoa > Chordata > Lepidosauria > Squamata > Lacertidae > Podarcis > Podarcis filfolensis. The sequence goes on along the minus strand of NC_139616.1, from coordinate 31,019,757 downwards.
CCTCATTCAGCAGGGCTCTTGCATTCAATATGACACAATTACGTTTTGCTGATTTGGCTCAGTGTAGCAGTGGGCTGCGATGATGGTGCCTCGCTAAGGACAACTTCCTTGGCAATCCACTGCATAGTCCCTGGGATTTTCTCCCTGGGTTTAGAATTGAAGCCTCGTCTATTCAGAAGTAAGCCCTACTGAACTCAATGGCACTTACTCCCGGGGTTTAGGAGTGTAGGTCTTGTGGTGTTAGGGCTAAGGTGAGATTTGAACTGGGGAAGAGCTTCCTCTTTTGTGCAATTTGCACATTTGCACAGCTCACGCTGCAACTCCCTCCCTCCTTCCTACCGGGGGGTGACGCATATTTCAACTGACATGGGTGAAATGAAAGGAATTTGGGAGGTGATCGAGGGCAGCCCACGCACTTCGCCGTATCTCAGCGCTCTGGGAACACTTTGTGAGATTAACTTCTTATAGAAGACAAATCAATAAATCACACCAGCAAAAAAAGCCAAGCCAAAGTACGTATGTATCCAGGCCCTCCCCCTCCCACCCCTTGAGTGGGTTTGCCAAGTGCGTCCAATTCTTTCAATAGATGTTAAACACTGACGGACTGGCCATCCCTGGACACCTTCCTCTTGGCAACGCTTTCTGGAGCGCTGTGTGGAGATGTTACGAGGACCAGTGAGAAGGAGGAAAAATGAAACTGGCCTCTGGTCTTCAGCCAGCTTCCACCTACCTGCCCATGTTTACCTACAACCAGTCCAGTCCAGTTCCCAGAATGATTTAAACCATCAAGCCCTCTTCCCAGGAAACGCTGTGAGGGGAATAGGTGTCTCTTCACAACTCTTAGCATCCTTAACCAATTCCAGTTCCCAGGATGCTTTGTGGGGAAGCCATGACAGTTGAAGTGGCATCATACTGCTTTCAATATATGGTGTGGCCTTTAAAAATACGACAGCAAATACCGTTCATATTTGCTTGCAAATTTCCATTCTAGGCTGAAAACGGACACAAGAACTGGACGTGATTTCTGGGAGGATTTCCAAATTCATTGCAATTTTCTGCCATTCTTTCTCCCTCCCTCTTTCCCTTCAGTCTTATCTTTCCTTTTTCAACGAGTAAGGAAACTCTTCTGAGGGCAGGAACAGCCGGATAAAAATTTCCGTTGATAAGGATGCCTGGCAACCAATCCCGTTAATGGAGAGGCTTTAAGGCAAGCTGAATGGAGGCTTAATGAAGATGTTCAGGATACATTTATTCGCCAAGGTTTAAAGTGCATTGAAATAACTTAGTGGTTAAACAAATAGAAAGCACCTTTGAGTCATGTGGCTGTGGAAATTATACCATGCAGAAGCACAGCACTGGACTTCGTACAGAAACAGAGGAGTCTATTTCTGCTTTCTCCCCTTCCCATAGGGAATAATCTATCCATTTTTGTTCTCTCAGTTTCTCATTTCCCCCCTGTCTTAAATTCAGTTATCCATATTTCTTCAGCAATTCACGAAGTTGTTTTCAAACAAATCCTCAAGAAAATTCTTCAGCACTGCAGTGTGGATTTCTCTTAATAAATAAAGTTTTAATGCAGTTTTGACCACTGTACATTTTTTTGCAAGCATTTATGCTATATAATGCATTCTTTAAGTATGTTCTTTTCTGTAATATTTTCATTTTTGTATACACACTTCCCTTTGATACATGCATTTTTTTTGGGGGGGAAGGTTGTGGAGCTACGTCATAAATTTGAAGATGTGCAAGTTTTGAATGGTGTTTGTGGTTTTGACTGCCATATTGTTTTGGAACATGCCCTTTTAAATGGCTCAGAAGCATGCAAATACTGTGTTTTTCACTCTATAAGACGCACCAGACCACAAGACGCACCTAGTTTTTGGAGGAGGAAAAGAAAAAAAATATTCTGAATCTCAGAAGCCAGAACAGTAAGAGTGATTGCTGCGCAGTGAAAGCAGCAATCCCTCTTGCTGTTCTGGCTTCTAGGATAGCTGCGCAGCCTGCATTCACTCCATAAGACGCACACACATTTCCCCTTACTTTTTAGGAGGGAAAAAGTGAGTCTTATAGAGCAAAAAATACGGTAGTTGTGCTAGGAAGAGACATCATATGATAAGCTCACTTCAAGCCTCTCAACAATTGGTTGGCCATTGCCAGCTGCAGTTTCCCAAGAGTCTTCCAAACTCAGGCCCATCAAGTAATACGTCCTATTCTCACAAGCGTCAACTAGGTGCCCCAGTGGGAAGCCAGTCAGCAAGACTTGAGTGCAACAATATTCTCCCCACTTGTGATTCCCAGTGACTATAACCAGTCATCAATAGCTTTATGCTCCTTCATGAATTTGTCTAATCCTCTTTTAAAACCCTCCAAGTTGGCGGCCATCATTACATCTTGAAGGAAGGAGTTCCATTCAAAAATCATAAATTTGATTCTCCCGAGACTGCAAACTGACTATAAAGCAGCATCATGATTTATCGTTGTGATTTTAACAGCTTAATTACAGATCCCCATATTTGTTCCCACTTTGCCCTTTGTCAGATTAGCTGCTGATTGCAAATTCTACGAGAAATGTGGTGTGCCTGTTGATGATAAGATGATAAATATTTTTTTCTTTGGTGGGGGAGGAAATCCATTGGCAGTCAGAGACACTTGCTAATCTGCTGCAAATCAGCCAGACATTTATCATTAGACCCCAATATACCTTCTTCTGCCTACTCCTGGTGTAAGGCATTCAGCTAAATAATAAGCCCAGCAGAGTGAGTGAGTTGAGGGGAGGGGAACAGCCATTAGCCTCTCTGCTTCTTTGGCATCTGTCCAAAAAGCAAACAGAGCAAAAGCCATTAAGTCAGGTCAGCTTTTATTTTATTCTGACCAGTGTCAACCTTCCCATGGAGTATAGCCAGGAATAAAATGAGGAATGAACTCACACCTCAGTCCTTTCGGTGAGCTTAATATGAAAGAACCCTAGTAATTACCTGTCACTTACAGCCATCACACCAGGAGAAGACTGGAGAGAAACAGAATTATGGGTAATAGCTTATATTTATTAAAATATAACAACTAAAGGATCTGCCTCTGTGAACAAAATGAAATCAATTAACCCAGTCAAACAGGTCCAGGCAAATGAGCTGTCCAGAATTTACAGATTTTAGGTAAAGAATCCTGATGAAAATTCATCAGCATTTTAGTGCAAATTTCTCCTAATATAAAAAGTTTGTATGCCATTTTGCCTAATATACACGCTTGCAAAGCCTGATATAATGTATGTTTTTCACAAAGCATTTCTGTGCACAGTATATGCCTTTTAAAAACGGCTAGAGAATTGCATTGCAAAATTTGGGTGAGAATTTTGAATGGCAATTGTGGGATGCCATGACCGAAGAGATTCTCTTGAAGTGGACGCTTTGCTCCATTAGATCCAAGGGAAGAACCATACTTCTGTGGTGGAACACCACTGTTCAGTCCTGGGCACCCCCAGGGAGGGCATAGGGCCCTCCAGATGTTGTTGGACTCCCCAACTCACATCAACTCCAGCCAGCCTGGGCAAGGGTCAAACAACATCTGAAGTTGTGCCATGTTGGTTTGCTCCTGGAGCAAACAAAACTGTCCGAAATGGACAGAAAATCTCACCTCAGTAGAAAGCAGCTTCCAACATCCTCACCACTGATTCTGCCAGAATGAGATGCTTTCAGCATCTTGAGTCAATGTCATCTGCAACTTTGGAGCAGCTGCCCTGCCTGGCACCATTTGGCTGCTCTTCCCACCATGAGCGAGTGGGAAGGGATGGCGGGAGAACAATCGTGCTACCTATTGGCATCTACCAGATTGGCAGTCCGTTTTTGCCAGGGAGCCTGCAGAGTGGCCAGCGCCTCCCCTATGGACAGATGCCAGCCTTTACCTCTTTTAGAAAGTCAGCAGGAGACTTTCCCTGGCAGCCTTTGTAACCGCCCACACCTGTCCAACTAAGTGTTGGAAAAAATGTGTATCCTTTCTACCGTTGGCTTCTGACATGGACTCTGGGCTTGAGTTTGAGGCTGTGGCCAGCCTAGTTTGATATGCCTTGTACTGCGTGCTTGATTCGCAAAAATAAGGCAGGCAAAGCTGCCCTCAGCAGGTAGATAAAAGTCAGAGCTCTTCCTCATTGAGATAGGCTCAGCTGTTTCCAAAGGCAGAGGAGCAGGGCTAATGGAATAGTTGGCAACTCTTGCCTCCATTCATTCCTAGGCTTTCGGAGACTTACTTTGATTAAGCCCACCTTCTGTCTTTGATCTGAATGACCATTCTCATTCTTTGTTCTCCAAGATAACAAAGGTAGCTCACCGGGTGACCTTGGGCCAGTCGCTTACTCTCACCCTAAGCTACCTCACAGGGTTGTTGTGAGGACAAAGTGGCGGGGGGAGAACTACATATGCCACCTTACGCTCCTTGGCGGTAGTCTTGTAATCTGGTGACCTGGGTTCGCGTCTCCGCTCCTCCACATGCAGCTGCTGGGTGACCTTGGGCTAGTCACGCTTCTCTGAAGTCTCTCAGCCCCGCTCACCTCACAGAGTGTTTGTTGTGGGGGAGGAAGGGAAAGGAGAATGTTAGCCGCTTTGAGACTCCTTACGGTAGTGATAAAGCGGGATATCAAATCCAAACTTCTTCTTCTTCTTGGAGAGAAAGTGAGATATAAATGCAGTAAATAAATAATGAGATAATAAATTGGATTATTATGACTATTATTTGCGAGTTACCTTGCTCATATTGAAGACCACTCTCCGAATGAACAAGTGAATCTATTGCTTATTGAGAAATGTCAACGTTAGCTGTGCCTCCTGTTTCCAGGTTTCGGTGTCTCACTGCGCACAAATTCTCTCCCTTTCCATGTACGCTGTAGAAGCATGGAAATGTCCTAGCGGAGGTGGCTGGATGCCAAGACACTAATGAACCAGTAGCATGGGAAACATGAGATAAGTAAAAAGGCACACTTAATCTTTGATGTTATCGTGAACAGATTGTCACAAATGCACCCCTGGTGAGATGCCGTCCTCTCTGGGCATGAAAAGAGGCTCTTTCTCACTCTGAGGTCTCTCGCTCCACAATATTTGCGGAATGAGTAACAATAGAAAAACTCTGCCTGCTTGTTTCAGTGTTGCTATGCCTGGGCAGATTAACCTTTAAGGTGGCTCCTTCCACATCACAGAAAATGGAGAAAGGGAGATGCAGATGGGCATTGTCAGGGAACTGCCATCGGAACTAGCGGAGGAGGTGAGGCTCCACAGCGATGCTGGAGAGGGGCCAAGCAGGGAGAGAGGCAGGTCTCCGGCTGGGGAAGAAAATCAGCGCAACACCAGGGATAGAGGGGGGCCGATGGGGGAAGCAGAGAGGGGGCTCCAGGACTCTTCGCAGGAGACCAGCGAGGAGAGCACAGGTCCTCCGCTGCCCACACCCACCCTGCGCAGAAGACTTCCGCGCAGGGAAAGTAGGCGGCGACTTGGCGTCAAAGAGCTTCTTTGCTGGAAGAGGTTTAAGAAACGCCCACTGACGGATTCTGCCAGCGACTGAACAGCCACGGAGTGGATGGCTGTCCAGCGAGAAACGGTTTAACCAGCCAACCTAGCCCAGAGCAGCGGTAACTTACGCACAAGCAACCCCTAAAGCCATTACAGGCATGAAATGTAAATATGTTAATTCATATGTATCAACGTAACTTTAGAAACAATGACTCTTTCTGCTCCTCCGTCCAAGCTTCTCTTCATGTTCTCACTGGCTTTGCAGCTCTATAGGGCATGGGTGGGCTAACTAAGGCCCGGGGGCCGGATCCAGCCCAATCGCCTTCTAAATCCAGCCCGTGGACAGTCCAGGAATCAGTGTGTTTTTACATGAGTAGAATGTGCCCTTTTATTTTAAAATGCCTCTCTGGGTTATTTGTGGGGCATAGGAATTTGTTCATTTTCTCTCTCTCCCCAAAATATAGTCCAGCCCCCCACAAGGTCTGAGGGACAGTGGACCGGCCCCCTGCTGAAAAAGTTTGCTGACCCCTGCTATAGGGTGTTTCTCCAAGCTTATGTTCCTGCACTCCCCCTCCTCCCCATGCATGGTGACAGTGGTGAAGAATAGCAGTGACTCACTGCCTCATGGGCTGTTGCTGTGTCTTGCTGTGTCTTACTGGGAGTGTGCTTGTTGTTGCTGTTGTTAGTCGTTTAGTCGTGTCCGACTCTTCATGACCCTATGGACCAGATCACACCAGGCACTCCTGTCTTCTACTGCCTCCCGCAGTTTGGTCAAACTCATGCGGGTAGCTTCAAGAACACTGTCCAACCATCTTGTCCTCTGTCATCCCCTCAATCTTTCCCAACATCAGGGTCTTTTCCAGGGAGTCTTCTCTTCTCATGAGGTGGCCAAAGTATTGGAGCCTCAGCTTCAGGATCTGTCCTTCCAGTGAGCACTCAGGGCTGATTTCCTTCAGAATGGATAGGTTTGATCTTCTTGCAGTCCATGGGACTCTCAAGAGTCTCCTCCAGCACCATAATTCAAAAGCATCAATTCTTTGGCAATCAAATCTGCCTGGCCCAGGGAGTTGATGACCTGTGACCATCTCCATTATTGCCTCAGTCTGCATTCATCCTCTACCCTCCCTATTCCATTTTCTTCTGTGCCATGCCTTTTATCTTGTAAGCCTGCAGACAGGGACTGTCCACACACACACACACACACACACACACACACACAGCTCTTTATCCAAGGATCATAGGGTGGTTTACAAAAACACAAAAATGCATAACATAGTAGCAGAAAAATATCCCCCAGTTTCAAAGCTCATAGATTATTAAATCAGCCAAAGGCCTTGGAGAAGAGGAATGTTTAGGTCTGGCTCCTATAGATATGTAATGAAGGTGCCAGGCAAGCCTTCCTGAGGAGAGCTTTCCACAAACGGTGAGCCACCACAGAAAAGGCCCGTTCTTGTGCTGCCACATGAAGAAGGGCTTCACATGATGATTGCAGTGCCCAAGTTGGTTCATAAGAGGAGAGGTGGTCTTTGAGATACTGTGGTCCTGAGCTGTTTAAGGCTTTATGGCTCAAAACCAGCACTTTGAATTGGGCCTGGAAACTAAATTGTCAACCAATGCAGTTGGGACAGGATTGGTGTTATATAACCTTCTTGTTGGGTCTGCTGGGAGGGCCACAGTTTCCCATTCTCTTTTTTCTCGCCCCCCTCAGTCTTGTGGTTCTATTCTTTTGAAAGTGCTGGAAGAATGTCCTCTTCACTTGTAGACTCAAAAATCACACATTTACTGTTCAGATGGGAATTTGCCTTGAGTATGTATGAAGGTAGAGTGTTTCTTAACAGCTTGGAGAGGATATCTCTTTTCAAAGATTTCCCCCACTCATTTTCCCAGTGAAGTGTGGCAAATATCAATTATTTCCCATTGTGACTTCATCTCACCGAGTCTCTTTTTCTCTCAATTGGCTTTGTAACATGAACAATGAAAGCAGTGGCTGCAGATGGAGCCGGCTGTGTTCTTGACTCATCTTAACTGGAACAATGTCATTTTCAAGGGACTTCAAGAGCAGAGGTTGAATAGTTGACTCTTTGAGCCCTGGTAACAGAAACACAAGAAGAGCCTGCTGGATCAGGCCAATATCCTATCTAGTCCAGCACCCTCTCCTAACAGTGGTCAACTAGATGGCCCAGTGGGAAGTCAACAAGCAGGACTCAAGTGCAACAGCACTCTCATCTCCTGTGGTTTCCAGAAACTGGTATTCAGAAGCATAATGTGCCCGACCATGGAGGCAGACCATAACAGCCATGGGGAGCAGCTCTTGATAGTCCTATCCTCCATGAATTTGTCCAATGTTTTGAAAGATGTCCAAGCTGGTGGCCATCACTGCCTCTTGTGGGAGCTAATTCCATAGTTTATGGAGAAGATGGTCATCAAAGACCACTAGCCATGATGAATATGCTCTACCTCCAACACTGGAGATGATATGCCTCTGAAGACCACACACTGAGAATTACAAGAGGGGAAAGTTCTGCTGCACTCAGGTCCTGCTGGTAGGTATGGCTGGGCGATAAATCGTCCAAAATTGGTTTGAAGTCCATACTGTGATATCGGCTTCATAATTTTTGACCTGGCAATATATTGTGAATCATGGTGTGTGTGTGTGTGTGTGTGTGTGTGTGTGTGTGTGTGTGTCCCCTATGCAAAAATCATGATGCAGGAAAAACTGTGAAGCCAGCCAGTATCTCGACATAGCTCCATCCTTATTTCAGACAGTGTGATATATCAGTATATCACAATATTTAGCTGGTGATATATCATTATATTGAAAACCTGATATCCCCCAGCCCTACTGGTAGGCTTCCTGGTGGTATCTGCTTGGCCACTGTGAGAACAGGATGCTGGACTATGCTGGGCCTATTCCAACAGCCAGACTCTTCCTATGTTCTTAAGATTTGGGAGAGATAAAGGGAAGTACTTTGTCAAAACTGTGGAATTTTCTCCCATAGGAGATAGTGATGGCCACCAGCTTTGGCCTTCCCATTGGAGCATCTGGTTTTCCACTGAATGCTTGACTAGATGGACATTTGGCTTGGTCAAGGAGGCTCTTCTTATGTTCTTAGCAAGGGGGAATCGACATCTCCTCTGACAACAGGTTCCATTGACGGACTGCTCATCCTGCCACAAAATTCCTCTTGATTTCTCAGCACCCGATGACTCAGAGTGGGAATTGGCTCCACTGTGAAGTGATGGGAGATGAGATGTCATTTCAATCTGTTGATCCTGTCTAACCACCTGGACAGAAGTTAATATTGTAATAAAGTCAACAGTTAGGAGACACTGAAATAGCTATGCCCATTACTAGCCTAGTTTGTATACACAGAAGGGACATTTCCAAGAAACTTTTATAATCTCCCGGGAAAGATATTAATTACTGCCGGTATTAAATCTTGCCAAAAATTTATCACATTGCCTTTATAGACAACATGAGTAATTAAAAAACTGGTTGCCAGCAGAAATGAGTAAACTTTTAAATATCAAGCTAGGGAGTGATTCGCCTGAGCAATCACTGTTAGTCAAGTGTGGGAACCATTGATATATTCCCAACTGGCTGGCTGCTGAATCACAAGGCTTAAGGTATTTCTTTTATTTCTTTATTAAAAGATTTATATCCCGCCTTTCAGGGCAAGTGTCTTCGTGACTTGAGAGTTTTTGGTATGTATCTACTGCTGCTAAATCACTGGGTTAAGGTATTTATTTATTTATTTAGTAAAAGATTTATATTCCACAACCCTTGCAATAAAACATCTTAAGAGTTCCTGACAGATATTCTGCTGCTGAATCACATGGGTTAATATATATGGCTTTTTATCCGTTTATGGAAAGATATATATCCCTCCACTGTTGCAATAAAAAATTCTTAAGAGTTCATGGATATATAGACAATCTCTTAAATCCATTGCTGTCACTTTGATCACATATGGGGCCATGCATTTAAAGCACTCCTGTACCACTTTAATAGTCACGGCTCCCCCCCCCCCCGGGGAACTGTGGTTTGTTAAGGGTCCTGAGAGTTATTAGGAGACCCCATACAGATCTACAATTTCCAGGGTTCCCTGGGAAGAGGGAATTGGTGGTTATACCATGCTGGAAATTGTAGATCGGTGGTTAAATAAATTCACTGACAATGAGGCTGTCAGTGGCTACTCACCACCAGAGCCGTCTTTCCCATAGGGCTTAGTGGTGCGTTGCGCCAGGGCACCAGCCTCTTAGGGGTGCCCCAGCAAGTGGGGGATCTGCACAGCTTTGCTGGTGGCCTCCCTTTTCCCTGGACACCTGCCAGCTGTGCCCCGCCAACCATATATTTTTTTAAAAGTAATATTTATTGAAGTTTTAAGGTTACAAAAAGAAAAAAACACCAAATTAAACAAAAACAAGACAACACATCACAATAAAAAACAGAAAAATAGAAAAAATTAAAAACAAAAACAAATCGAACCTTCCCATAACTTGTCTTTCATTTGCTTGTGTCCCTGACCTCCTCACACCTCCCTTTTTTGTATTCTAAGTCAATTATCCATTTCAGCAAATCCTTTCCCTCTCTTCAAATTTTTGTCCTGAAAATTTATCTTGATATTAATATAAGTTTACTTTCCCTCCTTTCACCAATTAACAGTCTATTTTTCTTAAATCTTTGTTACATTTTTGCTAAAATCACATAAATTCATTCCAACATCATTCTAACATTCATTAATCTTACAATACTTCTGTAAATAGTCTTTAAATTTCTTCCAATCTTCCTCCACCGACTCTTCTCCCTGGTCTCGGATTCTGCCCGTCATTTCCGCCAGTTCCATATAGTCTATCACCTTCATCTGCCATTCTTCCAGGGTGGGTAGATCTTGTGTCTTCCAATGCTTTGCAATAAGTATTCTTGCTGCTGTTGTAGCATACATAAAGAAAGTTCTGTCCTTCTTTGGCACCAATTGGCTGACCATGCCCAGGAGAAAGGCCTCTGGTTTCTTCAGGAAGGTATATTTAAATACCTTTTTCGTTTCGTTATAGATCATCTCCCAGAAAGCCTTAATCCTTGGGCATGTCCACCAAAGGTGAAAGAATGTACCTTCAGTCTCTTTACATTTCCAACATTTATTATCGGGCAAGTGATAAATTTTCGCAAGCTTGACTGGTGTCATGTACCACCTGTATATCATTTTCATTATATTCTCTCTTAAGGCATTACATGCCGTGAACTTCATACCTGTGGTCCATAACTGTTCCCAGTCAGCCATCATAATGTTGTGTCCAACATCTTGTGCCCATTTAACCATAACAGATTTCACCGTTTCATCCTGAGTATTCCATTTCAACAGCAAGTTATACATTCTTGACAAGTTCTTAGTTTTGGAGTCTTAACAGTTCTGTTTCCAATTTTGATTTTTCCACCTGGAAGCCAATTTTTTTATCCAAATTATATGCCTCCATTATCTGATAATAGTGAAGCCAATCTCACACTCTATTTTTTAATTTTTCAAAACTCTGCAGTTTTAATCTGTCTCCCTCTTGTTCCAAAATTTCCCAATGTTTCGGCCATTTAGCCTCCATATTGAGCTTTTTCTGAGCCTTCGCTTCCATTGGTGACAGCCACCTTGGGGTTTTATTCTCAAGCAAATCCTTATATCTTATCCAAACATTAAACAGTGCTTTTCTGACAATATGGTTTTTAAACGCTTTATGCCATAAGGCTGGTGGGAGCACAGCTTCCCTCCCAAGCCTCTGCAGGGATTGCTCTGCCGCATGGGGGAGAGTTGCACCCCCCATGGCTGGCAGTGCACAGCTATGGCCACCCCAACTCTATCCGTGGTAATTTGGGGGCGCTGGGCAAATATTTGCACCCTGGTGCCACATCTGCTGAAGACAGCCCTGCTCATCACAATGGCCAGGTTCTACCTCCACTGCACTCAAGCCTTGCTTCACATATTGGCATCTGCTTGACAAATGTGAGACCAGGATGTTGGACCAGATGGGCCATTGGCTTGATCCAGCAGGCTCTTATGTGCTTGCCTTCCTGGATAATGAAAGGTTTCCTCCACCCTTCCAGGCCAGGTGGCCAATGTCTCTCCCCGGCCAGAAAACGTATTGCTAAGGCTGGGATATTGCTCAAACAATGGTCATGTTCCTTGCAGAACTGTAGCTCAGGGGTACAACATCTGTTTTGCAAGATCCCAGCTTCAACCCCTGGCATCTCTAGGGAGGGCTGGGAAAGACTCCCTGTCCAAAACCCTGGAGAGTTGCTCTCAGTCATTGTAGACAATACTGAGCTAGATAGAACATCGGCCTGACTCAGCATAATGTTGACAATGATGAGCTAGATGGACTAGTGGTCTGACTCAGTATACGGCAACTCCCTATGTCAGTTCTCATTCTTGGATTGTTCTTTGGCTGCACCTCATGGTTCTGACCCATATACCCCACAAGTGTCCCATAAAAAAGGGACATCGTTTTCCCCCCTCACAAGAGGTCAGTGACCATTTTGGGTGCCATTATCTCACATGATTTTGCCCTGCAATTCCCCCCTCTTAAGTGCCTTTTCTGGGGCTGCAATTTCACAAGGCACCCCCAAATGTGCATTTTTGTTTTCTGTTCCCCCAACAGTGTGGTTTTTTTGCGGGGGAGGGTTTGTGACATGAAATTGTGTGAGATCGCAGCACCCAAAATGGCTGCTGTCTTCTCATGAGAAAGAAAGAGGAAGCTGGTGTCGCAGAAGATGGCATCCTGGCTTTTGCCCTCAATATGCTGGAGGCTATGGACCCTGGTTTCCAGTGCGGGGCTGCCTCAACTCCTTCACCAGGAGTTTGGCTTTATTCTCTGCCCCCAGCTGGCCATTTTATTCCACCAGAGTAAGAGAAGAAGCTCTTTTTGTTGCAGCAGGTTTCCCTATTAAGATATGAAACCTCTAACACGTTCCTCTTCTCCTGTTCCATCTTCTGTCAATTACCAGGGCAAAGAAAGCAGGATCACTTCAGAAGCAGCTCTCGGTTTTGTGGTTGATTTCTCCCTGTTTTGAATCAGTGCTCAAGAACCCTTTTGACAAGGCACTTTCAGCTGAGGGATTGTCATATTACAAAGTGTCTGGTTCCTGGGATTGGACTGAAGTGGAGCTGGGGAGCAGGAGGATTGTTCAGGGCTTCTTTGTTGCTGCTACTGTTGCTGTTATTGAGAGGTGGCATTTGGGAAATGGAATCTGCCGAAGAATTTGCAGGTGTGCTTTTGAAAAAGATCACATGCCGGGGTCTTTTATCTCCCTAAGACTTGGCTGAATGGCGGAACATCACTTTTATGTTCATAGGTAAGGCCGAGGCTGTGTCGGCTTGCTTTGGATCTCGTCAACAAGGCAAAATTGAACAGATTGAATCTTGCAACATGGTTCCCAGGGCAGCGCCTAACCCCTGCAGGTGGGGGCGGGGCTGGCACATGTCCCGGGGGCATGGCATGCCACCCACAGGGGTGTGGCACATGTCTTGCGGGCGTGGTGTGCTGCCTGCAGGGGTGTGATGCATGTCCTGGGGCAGGGCACTCCGCCTGCAGGGGCGTGGCACCCAGTGCTGGTGGGGGGCAGCCGCAATGGCACCCTACTGGGATCGTGCTGCCAGGGGCGCTGCGCTCCCCCCTCACTCCTCTTCCTCTGCCAGTGGTCACAGCTCCAAATGATAAATAGCCAAATTGCCAGATTTTCAAGAGCAGGGGTGGGAACCCTCATTCCTGGTCGCCAAATCCTCTCTATCTGGCCCTCAGAACTCACCTCTGGCCAGTCCTCTTCTCCCATGTCACATCCCTCACTGGACCTACTTCAAACCCTGATTGTTTTTGCCCGGCTGGGATGTGTCCTTGAACTCCCATAATGCCTCTTGCTTGTCTGTCAGGAGGATAGAGGGGTCTTTGAGTCTGTCTAGAAAATGTACAGAGCAATGAAGTGAGCCCAGTTCCTGGTTTCAACACCCCCTCACCCACCCCCTCTCAGTCCTCCATCCAGGTGAACAGGATGCATTATCAGAGTTCAGGTATACCTTCTAGCTGGACCAAAGCATTCAAGGAGGGAATGAAGCAGAACCAGTGTGTGGCCTGGAAAGGGTGTGTGACCTGGGGAGATTCCTGAGGGCCAGGTGGAGAGGCTTGTGAGGACTACATGTGGCCCCTGGACCTGCAGTTTCTCATCCCTGTTATTCCATGACACACCTCTATGGGAGAGAATTTTACAGCCTAGAGGCTGCTGTGGAGCCATCATGGTGAGTAACCACTGACAACCTTAATCTCCTCCATGAATTTGCCCAATACTCTTTTAAAGTGTGCTGGTCCCGGGAGGGGTTACCATGAGGCATGGTCAGAGTCCGGTCCTGGGTCGAGGGTCTGGAGACTGTCCACCAAGGGCAAAGCGGGGTCCAAAGCAAGAAGCCGGGCGTGGTCGGGAACTCCGGAAAAACAGATCTGGGTGCTGGCAGAAACAGGTTTCCAACGACGTTGTTCCCGCAACCTGGGACTGGGCTGACTGGCCTTTATCTCCTCTGAGGCCTAGGGCGGTCCCGGCCCACAGGTGACTCGCCTCTCCTGGCCTTAAGGCGAGCACTCCTCCTGAGAGAACTTAGTTCCCTCTGCCTCTCTGCCCTGAGCCTCTGCAGCTCAGGAGAGGCTGGAGGGTTACTGGACCCAGGGGCAGCTTCACCTTCCCCTGACAGGGCTGGGAGAGGCACACCTGCAGGCAATGGGTCCTCAATCACCCCCGGAGCCAGAGTGGATTCATCTGGTGTCTGCTCCTGAGGATCCGGCACAGGTGCGGGCCCTTCAGATTCAAGCCCCTGCCCCGGCTCAGCCGGCCCTGGAGGCGGGGACGCCTGTGCAGGCTGGGACTCCTCCAGTTCAGCCTCTGAATTAGATTCCCAGGCCACCACACCAAACCATCCAAGTCAGCTGCCTCCTGCAGGGGCGAGTTCCACAACTACGCAGTGTCTGAGGAGGGACTTTCTTTTGTCTGTCCTGAACATTCCAACATTCAGCTTCTCTGGTTGTCCATGAGTTCTTGTGTTATGAGAGAGGGAGAAAAACTTTTCTCTATCCATTTTCTCCATGCCATGAATAAATGTATACACTTCTCTCATGTCCCCTCTTACCTTCCTGTTCTCTAAACTAAAAAGTCCCAAGCTCTGCAATTTTTCTTCCCTCTGTCCCTGTGATTATTTTGTTGTGTTTTCCCCCGGAACTTTTTCTAACTCTACAATGCCCTTTGGGGGGGGGGAGCTTTGGGGAAATCCCTTATTTCCCCAGGCTGTAGCCACCATCTTTTTGGGGTTGTTTGTAGAGAACCTGCGCTTACTATTCTGCTTTCTGCCTGCTGGCAGGCACTTATGGATCCACTGCTGTGCTGAATTGCTAAGTGCCTATTTAAGACTAGACAACCCTGCGGTATAAATCTGACGGTTAATTTGATTAACGCCAAACCCTGGTCTTTCTCCCTTTGGCAGTTGGCAGTGGCCTCTGGATCCAATGCCAAGGAATTCGGCATCCACGCCCCTGGAGGACATTGGAGGGGGACTGGGCAGGGAGGACAGGTGGAGGGAGAATTCCCCCCAGGTTTGTGACGCCGAAGGCAGGAGGGCGGGATGAGTCACAGGCTCTAATTTTGATCAGGAGCCATCCACGCATTGGCAGGTGGTATTTCTGGCTGTATGTGTGAGAAGGAGGCTGGTGGTGTGAGAGGTGGCACAGAGTGGGATGCAGGAAAAGGGCAGAGATGCCCGGAGAGAGAGAGAGAGAGAGAGAGAGAGAGAGAGAGGGGAAGGAAACTTGCCACTAAGCTTTATGCACAACACAGACCGCATCGTTCCATCCCTCCACGTCATTAGTGCCAACATGCACCATGAACCTCTATTAATATCCAGCACTATGTGCATGGTTGGAGGCAGTCATGCTTCTGAATACCAAATGTGGGAGACTATGGGAGAAGAGAGTGCTCTTGTGCTTCGGTCCTGCAGGCTTCCCTCCACAGGCCCCTGTGACAACAGGAGGCTGGACTAGACGGGCCTTTGGCTTCATCCAACAGGCTCTTCTGATGTCCTTACTATTTAGCAGACTTAGTCAAGTGATGGGCCTAGGAAGGCATCAGTAGGGATGGATCTGTCAATTTCAGTTCTCTCAGTGTTTCATTTTCACAATCATAAATTCTGTTCTTCACATTTGCACACAGCTTTCCATTTTTTTAAGTCCTCGTGAAAATTCATCAGCCTCTTAGTGCAAATTTCTCCTAATATGCAGATTTCACCCCCACCTAATATACAAACATTGACAAAGTGATTTTCTCCTAATATTTATGTTTTCCCTAAATTAATGCTTCTTTTGTAGGTTATCGTCACACTTTCCCTTCCTACATGCATTTTTCTAAACATGGGTTGTTTGGGAAACTGCATTGCAAAAATCTTGTTCCATAGTTTAACTATGTAAAACAAGGTCAGGCTTGGGGAGAGTTCTGAGGGTCACACAGAGAGGCCTTGGAAGCCATATATGCCCCCCTCCCCAGAGCTGAGGTTCCCTCCACCCCGCCATAGAAATTTGGGGGTAGAGCAATTCCTTCAATTGTGCATAAATTGCCTCTCCTGCAGGTGGTGATGTTCAAATGCAACCTGGATTGGTGAACTGCGCATAAACCACATTATTATATGTAAACTGTGATTCTGCTCCCCAGCTCCTAGTTTTCTAGGCACTCTTTTGAAAGAAAGAGCAACCTTGTCCTGGAATAGCCTTGCATCTCATAACAAACTGAAACAAATGTGATGGACTGACTTGTTCTGTTCTGTTGTTTTGTTTTGTACCAGTAGTTCGCTTTGCCCTGAATACATTGCTCATCAAACAGCTGCCAGGCACAGTGGTTGAACCAGATTTCAAATTTAAGCAAAATGGTATTATTCGGCCTTGCAAATATCTGGACGACGAACAGTGTTTAGCAGAAGAAAGTACGGGTGTTATCTAAATCTAGATCGAAAGGTTGGACTTCTGGCTTAAATGCTTGCTTGGGAGTGGGTGGCGGTGGCATCAAGCTCTGAGTTTATGGAGTGGAGAAAGCAGGGTGGGGGAAGGAGTGGGAGACAAGGCTGAATGGTTCAAAGCAGGACCCATCTCATAGCAACAGGGCTGATTTTTGATGCAAATGCTAACAGGATATACTACACAGATGTCATGACACCGAGAACTGGAGGGAGAACAAATTAATATGCAGAGCTCTTTCCAAGGCTGTTGAGGTGAATGTGAGCCTGTGACTCTTCTTTCTCCTGTGCCTCTCTTAATGGTGCCTGGTCATTCAGACTCCCCTAGAACAGGAAGAGGGTCTTTCACAAGGTCCACGTCTGTTCTCAGAACAATGGAGAAATTCAGTTCAGTTCACATGTAAAGGCAATGCTGTCTAAGTTGCCCTTTCCAAAACAGTACATCACCTGCGTCACAGCCACCCTTCAAAATTTGCACTTCTCTGAATTTTGCAGTGCTGTGCACAAGCAATGTGTACAAAAATGCATATACTCGGCCAAAGCGTACATTAGCATGAATATATTGTGGGGTGGAAGAATACAAAAAGTATTGCATTAGAGGAAACTGCTTTGCAAAAATGTGCACGTTGGAATGTGTATATTAAGGAGAAAATTGTAGCAAAATGTTGGTGAATTTTCGCACAGTTTTTCTAAAATGAAAATTTGCAAACTGATGGAGAACCGAACTCAAGTGTTGAAAAACGATTAATAGAAAGAAACAAAAATTGTCAGATTTGCCTGCCCTGGTCCACACATACAATAGATAGAAATATTGGAGTCTTGCCATGGTATGCTGGACCGTACCATTTCAGAATACCAGCAGGGCCAGTCCTACTATTAGGTATAGGTCACACTCCAACTCCCACTGGCCCCAAACAGCATGGCCTGTGATCATGGCTGAACAAAGGTTCCTCTTCCATGCTTCAGAGAGTTCCAAAGGCAGTTTGTGTCTCCCAACATTAGGTCTTCCAGGTCAAAGGAAGAAAAGGAGAAAAATTGTGTGGGCAGATTAAGTAACTGGATCCTGGCCTCTGTGCCTAGTTGGGGTTGCCCCCCCAATGTCTTATAAAAAGAGGGATTTTTTAAAAATACATAACCGAGCTATGACTCAAACATTCAGGTTTCAAAACACATGAATGCATGCACAGACACCCACAGCTCCCACAGCCTCCCCTACTAATTTCTGTTAGAAAAAGATATTTATATATACACTCCAGACAGCAAACCTCTCAAAAGGTTGCTGCTTGTCTATGGTCATAATTGAGGCATCGAAAGCTTTCCGTAAATTCCTAATTAAATTTGGTGCGTCACAATAATCACCACGGTAATGTGAACAAGGCAGGCCTTGGAAGTAAAAATGGTCCATTTGCAATGTCTGCCAGCAACTTTGGTGCATTTGTGCAAAGCACAGGAAGTAAGACACAGGATGCAGGGCTTTTGGCCTTCCAGATTTTGCCAAACTCCAAGCCCCGTCAGCCCTAGGCAGCACAGCCAATAGCCGGGGGTGATGGGAACTGTAGTTCAGTAACATCAGGATGGCTCAAGGTTGTGGAAGCTGATGTAGAAGAAGAAGAATTTGGATTCAATATCCGACTTTATCACTACCCTAAGGAGTCTCAAAGCGGCTAACAATCTCCCTTCCTCCCCCACAACAAACACTCTGTGAGGTGAGTGGGGCTCAGAGACTTCAGAGAAGTGTGACTAGCCCAAGGTCACCCAGCAGCTGCATGTGGAGGAGCAGGGAATCAAACCTGGTTCACCAGATTACGAGTCCACTGGTCTTAACCACTACACCACATTATGTAGATAATACCGAGGCTATGTAAACACCATACATGGCCTCCCCACAAGAATACTGGGAACTGTAGTTTACCCACCACAGAGCTACAGTTCCCAATACCCTTAACAAATGGCAGTTCTCAAGATTCTCTGGGGAAAGTTGGGGGCTTTAAATGTATGGCATGTACCCAGCCAGAGCTAGAAGCACCAGTGGTCTGACTTGGTATAAAGCAAGTTCTCCATTCAAATTGTGGTGGCTGCATTTCACACGATTTTTCTCTCCTGCTGTTTTGGTTATCACCCTGAAGCCAGTCCCTTGTCTGCTTATCCATTCCTCATATATATTTAAGAATAAAAAAGGAGTCTGCAGGTGAAGAATTGAGAAGGAGCATGAAGTGTTTTTCAACTGAAGTGTGGGGTTCTCTTTATCATAATAAACACACCAGTGCTTCTCAGGCAATGTGAGGGCAATTTAATATTGACTAGGAGGCGTCAGTGTTTGAGATAAAATGCACCAGCCTGTTTCCACTGTAGAGTAAAAGGGAGAATCTGATCACACTGGAATAAAGATTATCATGTCCAATATGTATGTGGAACATACTGTCTAGGCGGATGAGAGACATCTGCCTCTGGCAAAAGGTAGAAATGGAAAAGGGTCATAAATGTTTTCTTGCTGGGCCAATTAGTGTCGATTAGGGGTGAGGTGGGGAGGTATCTAATCTGTAGGGAGCTATTAAGGTGTAATCTGTGTAAATATTTCAGCCCTTAAGGAAATGCATCATATGCAGAAGTCAGAGAGTCAGTAGGCTCAGTAAAGAGTTTATTGCTGTATAAAGACCTCTAAATAAACACCAGGAGTAAATATGGGAATAATGACCAGGTGGGAGCCCATCAAGGATTCTTCCACCCAGTGGAGACTTCATTCTTAGGGTTCTGCCAAAAGGATGGACCAAAATTCATTGCCTTCCCACTTCACAGTTTCCCCCAAAATATTAGCTCCCTAACAAAAATGGGGACCAATTTTCTGTTGTTATCTTGGGCAGGGGCAAATATTTCTCTGAAATTAAAAATTTTAAAATCAAGGAGCATATGTGCAAAACTTTGGCCACCTGAATAGGAACACAACAATTATATCCTTTGGGGGGGTATATTCTTCTTTTTACCAGGGAGGGGCTTGTTTTGCACCTACCCACCCACTGAATGGATGATTTTTTATTTAAAATCCCTTTTGGCACAGCTCTATTTTTCCTCTTCCCAAAAACACATAGTACAGAGATGGGGAACCTGTGGCTCTCAGATGTTGTTGGACTCCAACTTCCATCAGCCCCTGCCAGCATGACCAATGCTTAGGGATGATGGGACTTGGAGTTCTGCAACATCTGGAGGGCCACAGGTTCCCCACTGCTGGCATAGTGTTAGCACATAATTCAGCATCATCTTTCTTTCTTTCAAACTCCAAGTGTCTAGTCCTTATGGCTAAGAAAATCAGTTTAGCAATGAGCAAATAGATTAAGAAAGGGAGATATTTTTCAACCGGTCTCTCTTTCCCACATTCCTTGTTTTGTTTGATGTGGGGCTTTAGGGTGGACCTAAAGTATTGGATAGGGACGTGGGTGGCACTGTGGGTTAAACCACAGAGCCTAGGACTTGCTGATCAGAAGATCGGCAGTTTGAATCCCCGTGACGGGGTGAGCTCCTGTTGCTCGGTCCCTGCTCCTGCCAACCTAGCAGTTCAAAAGCACGTCAAGTGCAAGTAGATAAATAGGTACCACTCCGACGGGAAGGTAAACGGCGTTTCCGTGCGCTGCTCTGGTTTGCCAGAAGCGGCTTAGTCATGCTGGTCACATAACCCGGAAGCTGTAAGCTGGCTCCCTCGGCCAACAAAGTGAGATGAGCGCCGCAACCCCAGAGTCGGCCACGACTGGACCTAATGGTCAGGGGTCCCTTTACCTTTAAAGTATTAGATATACTTAAAAACAGAAAAAGAGGCTGTTGATCAGGCCAGTGGCCCATCTAGCTCTGCATCCTCACAGTGGTCAACCAGCTGTCTCTGAGAAATTTGCAAGCAGCACCTGAGCACAAGAGCCCTCTCTCACCAAGTGGCATTCAATAACTAGTATTCAGAAGCATTGCTACCTCTGACCAATGAGGCAAAGCATAGCTATTGTGGCTAGTCGTCCCTAATAACCTTCTCCTCCAAGAATATGATTAATCCTCTCTTTTTCGGACAAATCTTTTATTTTTCTTCCTGCCATCCCGATAACGGATCACTTGCCATCTCTGTCTTTTTGCCAGATGTGCAGGTGTTGGGCATGATGGAAGATGTCTCCTCCCTCTGGATGCGCTAGTGCCACACGGAGAGGAGAAATGCTGATGAACTGATACAATAGCAGCATAGAATTACAATACAATGCAATATGGATTTTATTATGCGGCACAGACCCAGTAAAGATCATAGCATTACAGCATGCAACATTAAAGGAATCATTCAAGGGAGGTTATTTCAGAGGGATGCTGCACACGTTGCCATCCAGGACTGGAGATGCCGTTGACGCAAGTCATCTTTGTGTTCACGCCTCCCCTCCCTCAATGTGATGCTTTTTACGCAGTACAATCCATCTGCTGCTGAATGAGCACTAATGGATCAGCCAAGAAGATCAGTTCACCTTCAGTGCCGGGGCTGAAGATGACAGACAATTAGCTGCAGGAGAATCCAAAGTGTGTACTCAAGCAGACCAAGAAGTCTTTGAAGGACCCAGCAAGATGAAATCCTGTAGTTTGGTGGCAAAGATCATAGGCTGGTGGCAGGACACCTGCTTTGCATGTAGAAGGCTCCAGGTTCAATCCCCAACACTCCCAGGCAGTGCTGGGAATATCCCCTGCCTGAAACCCTGAAGAGACACTGCCAGTCCTTGTAGACAAAACTGGACTAGATTGTCATGGTCCAGTTCACGGGCGATTGAAGTCCCGGCAGGGGACACCAGGACTGGGGGCAAGATGGCAGGGTGGGAGCAGGAACAGGGGTCCAGAAGCCAGAAGTCAGGAAGCCAAGAGTCTGAGGGTCAGAGAGCCAAGAGTCAAGAAGCCAAGGGTCCAACGGTCAGGAAGCAAGGAGTCATAAAGTCAAGGGTCCAAGGATCAAGAAGCAAGGAGTCACGAAGCTAGGAGTCTGAGGATCAAGAAGCAAGGAGTCAAGAAGCCAAGGTTCAGGAAGCGTGTTGCTGTGGCAAAGAGCCAAAGGGAAATGCTGACCTTATAGCCCTTCCCAGCTCTTGCCACCAGGTGCTGTGAGTTACCAATCGGCCTCACCTGTGAGGCCACACCTTGCCTCTTCAGAACAAACTTAGGAAGGCCCCAGTCCTGCAAAGTCCTATTGGTCACAGGGCCTGACATACATGCACACCTGACATAGATGGACCAATGGTCTGGGGAAACCCAGTCATGTGGGTGGGGTACGAATCATAAATGATGATGATGATGACTCAGTACAAGGCAATTTTCTGTATGAGTGGCAGAATCCATTGGTAATGCTTTTCCTTTTCATTTCAGGTGTAAGGTGTGGTGGCATCTCTAAGTGGTCTCCCACCCTCCCAAAAGAAAAGAAAGGGTTCTTCCCTCCTTGCACATAGGATAGTTCAGTTGGTTAGAGCATGGTGCTGACAATGCCAAGGTTGCAGGTTCGATCCCCATAAGGACCAGCTGTATATTGTTTGTCAGGGAGTGGCTGGATGAGGAGGAGTGGTGGGAGCCGCCCACCTAAGAGCCCACCCAGGGAGGACAGAGAAGATGACACTGAAGAGCAGTCTGGGGATGGGATGAGCTGGGAGGTGCTAGAAGCAGGGGGGTTGAGCGATCAAGAAGGGTTAGGAGAAAGAAGAGCTTCCAGGACAGGGTTAGAGGCTGAGAGTCACAGTGTGAGCACAGACTCAGACAGAGAGAAGTCAGAGGTTGCCCCTGCTACACAGCAGGACAGTCCCAGTCCTGCTGGCTCTCCTCCCCCTCTGACACCCTACTTGCAGAGAGACCTCCATGTTGCCGAGCAATGGGGAAACGAGATAGAAGGGGAAAACTACTTTGTTACCTCATGCAAGCTGAATATGTGGTTAGACAGAGAATAAAATATATCGATGTACAAGGGTTACATGCCTCAGCTAATGGGCCATGTTTATCAAGCTCACTGGGCCTGACAAATATATGTCATATCTAAATTTTCTAACATTACCCTAAGTACTGTTACGGTAAAATCTGGGTGCGAGGCTGCTCTGCCACCCAGCTCGTCGGACTAAGTCCGCGGGTCCCTGCGGAGGAAAATGAGCTCAGCCGGAGACAGGAGCAAGCTGCAGAAGATCCAAGTTTATTGCGCAACAGGTTCAAGGCGAGATTGAACAGCGAGAAAGGGGTGACATGAACTTTTGAAACTTCCCTCCATGTCCCAGAATACAGTGCAAAATACATCCCAGTTACATCATGAATACATTAAAGAGAGGTTGGGTTACACCGGATTAACATACAGAGGAGGGAGGGGGAATATGCAGAGCTGGAGATATGCGCAGATAAGCACTTCCTGAGTACCAGTGATGAGAAGACAATAGTCCAAGTATGTAAAGTCTGCCACCTGGCATTGCCCGGAGGAAAGGCTTGGCAGAGTGATTTGACAGGATTATGGTCTTGACACCTTGCTTGAGGGATTATGGAGGACAGGGAAGGTGTCATGGAGTCCTAGAGAAATTGAGCAAATTGGCACGTTGATTTTCTATGAATTTTATAGATTCTAGTCCCTTTTGACATTGACAATTGGAAATAAATGGATATATTGTAGCGAAGAAGAAGGTGAAGAAGACATGCCCCCCCCCTTCCGTATCAGTACGTAAGAGCAGTTTTTAACAGTTTGCCCTCTGAGATCCTTGGTGCAGAATTGACATCGTTCCCTTCAAGGAGATGTGCTGCCCTTGCAACCACTTAGAGCTTGAAAGAGTCTGTCAAATTTTCTTCTCTTTTTCATCAAAGGGGTTAGAGAACACATAATTTATCCTCTTATGAGAAGGTTTCTTGGTCTATCCTTAGAGGCTCCTTTTGAGTATCTTCCTTGAGGAGTCTAATAAATCTATTACTGAACAGGTGGCGATATATCTGGATGCTGTAACATCTCTGAGACCTGCTAGGATTATTAGATGCTAGCTTGTCACATTGAATAATGGTTCCTACTGAAGCTGTAATGTTACATACTACTTTACAGGCTGCATTTTGCGTAATGGCCAATTGTCTTTAATAAACATCTGATTGTGTTACCCAGCTCTTACAATGACCCACTGCCCCCATTTAAGTGTAAGCACAGCCTCTTGACCAACTTTATTTTCTTAAAGGCCTAGCAAGGATTATTGGGAGTCAAGCAGCCATGCTTGTAATAAGTTACTTGAACCAGTGCGAGGGGCAACAGGAAGGCAAGCTGTTCTTCCTTTGCAGATTCCTTCTTCAGTAAATACTTGTTGTCATGCAGAGTGTGCTTCTTCGTATATTATTTCCTTCCTGCTCCTTCTTCAGTTCATCCACCGGGGGCTGCCTGTTGGGCTTCTGCACCCAAGGCAGCTGCCTCAGCCTTCCTCATGGGCAGGCCGGCCCTGTGGCTGAGACAAATTGAAGTTGATGTCAAACAGAAGCTCTTCACTGCTTCTAAGCCACAGCACCACTGGGGAGCTGTTGTGAATCAGAACACACAATATCAGCCTAGATGAACCCAATGAAGCTTTCCCCAACATTTAGCAGTCTGGGAGAAAGGAAGCTATAAACAGCCTCCAGGCAAAACAAGAAGCCTGCAGTTGTTTCAATTGGCTTCCATTAATTTCCGCCTCATATATTTAATTTATGCACATTATCTGGTCCCCTCCTACTGTTTTCCTCTTTTCAGCTGTGTTTTACCCCTTCTCCTAGTTTTTTTTTAAAAATGTTTTTTTAAAAAAGATTTTCATGAGTAACAGTTTAGTACATTCAGTTTCTCTGTTTTGAAATCATAGAGTCCTTCATGCAGGTCAGTTACATTCAGTTTGAGACATTTTTGTTATGTGCAGTTTGGGGGTGGAGGGGAAGGGAAGTGGGTAGACAGAGGGGAGGAAACAGCCATGGTGAGGAACATTTTTTTTTATTTCCCCCCCGTAATATATGAGCATAGCTTTTGTGTCAGCACCACATGGGTAGGTACCATGAGGATCCAGGTCATGGTTTCAGTCATGAGTCAGTGCCTCTATCAGCAGATCCAATTTATGCATCTTTTGTAGCTACGCTGCCTAATTTCTCCCGGTTCTTTAATGCTATGAACTGTTTGTATATGTTTGCACACATACATCTTTGCAAGCAGCATTGAATAAATGCCTGTCTCAGATGATTCTTCTTTCCTTGCATAATTTTATAAAATGGCTATCTTTATGTCTCACAGACCAGATTGTTGCATTAAAAGTTCCCTCTTTGTGTCATTTATTCGCTAATCATTACCAGGCTGCAGCCAATAAAATCAGCCCATGGGATCTGATAAGAAACCAACTATCTAAAAGCCATTGATGGAGTCTGTGTTACTTGACTCTTCTTGGCTCCAAGCTTAGCCATCAAGATAACCACAACAGATGCTGTTTTCATAAGCTGCCTCCACCCCGCACAACCTGCATTTTGTGTATTGATTTTGTGCATTGTGAGAGCTGTTGCGCCAGAGAGTTGTCTCTGGACAACAAAATGGATTGGGCAAAGGGAAGATGAAGCATCAATAGGGGGAAAATACAAGGCCCATTTTCAAAATGATCAAGATGCTGGATCATGTAAAATAATAATAATAATAATAATAATAATAATAATAATAATAATAATAATATGCCCTTCATTATAAGATCTCAGGTCAGTTTACAGAATAAAATACAGGATAAAAAATAAGTAAATAATTAAAACAGTTTAGCAACCATACCTTTAAAGCACATTATTCTCCATCCCAAAGAACTGTAATTTACCTCCACAGGTTTACTAATGTAATATTATCCTTGTATGCAGAGTGGCTCAGGAATTCTAAGAAACAAACAAACAAAACTGGTGTGGTTTTAAAACCAGTAGTTAAAATCAGGGCAATTTTGGAAAGGTGCAATCCTCCATCTTGATTCAAAATGGTATCCAACCAACTCCCATCATCTCCATCCAGCTTGGCCAACAGTCCAACAGCATCTGGAGGGCCAAAGGTTCCTCACCTTTGGTCTAGGAGAAGTTGGTATTTCATCCCAGTGGCACAGATGACATTGAATTGCAAGGTCAGGTAGTGTATATTTGCAATGCAGTGCACAAACATTTGCTTACCCAAAGGGCATTCTTTTATTAGGCAATTAATTATTTGCACAGTTCCTTCCCTGCTTATTTGTTGGTGTCATTTTCATTCTTAATTAAACAGCTGGTGGGAGGATGCCTGCTAATCATATGGTAGCAGCGGGGTGCTCTAAATGTGCAGTGTCCGATGTGCTCCCGTTTTGAAACTCTGGGAGGGCTGAGAGGGACAAGGAGCAGGGCCTGAGCTTGGCCGAAGGAGCAGGGACTTGTCAGAATTGTTATAAGAAAAAACTGCTCCTTTTCCCTTAAGGGGTACCCAAGAGCCCGCATGGAGTCCTTCTGTAGGTTCTTCATCTGTAGGAGAAAATAACAGAGGCCAACCAGAGAATATTGAGAAGCAAAGCAGCTAGTAAGCATGATCTTCATTAAACTGTTGCAACAGGGTCCTCACTCACCACATGCAGGAGGGAGGAGGAACCCAGAACAATGGTGTGCAAGCTCTTACATAGAGCCCTGTAGCTCAAGACCACCCCCCAATACATCATACATACATCACAGAAGGGGTGGTCTACAGCAGAATCCTGTCTAGCAGGAGACCCGTTAATGGGTTTACAGGCTTACCCTATTTCACAGGCTCACCCTATTCATACACAAACGTGCCCTTAAGGCACATTTTTGAGCACAGAGAGAATGGGGAGGTTTTTCCGATTTCCATCCAAACTCCAGAGGAATACTTGAGGTCACTGAAAGAGTCAAAATGGCTTTAGGACTGTTTTCCTGTATTGTTTCAGACATGTGGTTTATATATTTATGTATGTGTTTGCCTGGTACATTTATGAACATTTATTTTATATCTTAGGCCTTATAATTCTCATAACAGGATGAATAGTCTATTGGGGATCTTTCTGGCTCAGTTTGTTTTGAGGTCTTAGACCTCCCAGCTGTTGGAGCTGCAACCTGATTTGCTCTAGGTCTATTTAACAAGCTGTTTGGGAAATCCATAGAGAGCTTGTGCCAAATGTTTTGAGTCCTATAGGAGCTGTTTGCTTATTAGACCTCCATCCCACCTTTGCATCTCTGGCTCCTCATTACAGGGAATATCTAACATGCAGAACATTGGCCCAACCGACTTAGTGTTCTCTGCACTGATTGGCAGTGGTTCTTCAGGGCTCCAGACAGAAGTCTCTACCAGCCCTACCTAGAGATGCAGGAGAATGAACTATGGACCTTCTGCATGCAAAGAAGATGTTCTGCCACTGAGCTATGAATCTCCTCCTGCTTTTAATCCTTTTTGTTGGTCTCCAATATCTACTATTTGGAGTGGTGGTGTTTTTGTAGCTGGAGACTCCACTATATATTTTAGAAAGTTGTTTGCTCAGTCTGCATTTTGATACCTCTTAAGCTATCACCACCAAATTTTGCATAATGGTTCCTGAGATCAGGTTTTTGCCTATGTTTGGATGCCATGGTACATCATCTTGAAGCAAGATTGCAGACTGAACCCTTCAAAACTGCTCTAATTTTAACCACTGATTTCTAAATCACACTGGGTTTTTTTTGTTTTTTAGAATTCCTGAACCATGCCAGGTCTAAGGATGGAATTTTCATCCATCAATTATCTAATCTGCTTTTCATAAGGTTTTCAGAAGGTTTTCCAGGAGGGAATGTGGCCCCTGGGCTGAAAAAGCTTCCGCACTCCTGCTTTAACAGAACCAACTAGGAGGAGCAATTTTGCAAAACCAAAAAACCCGCCCAACATCAACGGATGAGGCCATAACCATGACTCCAGGCTCCTCCAGGCAACCTGTTTCCAGAGCATTCCTCCTGATTTGTTTGCACAGACTTTCCATGGTTGTTATGTTTACTGAGCATTCATTCTGATTGTTTCTGCAGAGGTTCCAGGGAATAACCATTATCTGACACTTTCCATACATTTCCCATCACTTTCCTTACCACAAACAGTTCAGGAGGTGAATTTGTTTGTTTTGTTTTTCGAAGTGCTATTTATTATTATTATTATTATTATCAAGGCTGTCTACCCAGGACATTTTATTCTAGCGTTAACGGAGACCGTGTGCTTGTTTTTTTCTATGTAGTCCACACACACAGGCTGGATCTACTATTACATATTTTTTGTGCCTGAAAAGTGCTTTTTGCAAAACTGGTTTCGTTCTGCAAATCAAGGCTCATTGTGAATGGATTCTGCATGAAGTCAGTGGGGGATTCCTCCTCAGTGAGGATAAGTAGGATCAAAATGCTGGGAAAGGAACTAGTGTCAATTGAGCGATATGAAAATATAGGTTCTATTCCTGCTCTCCCCAGTTCCGAATCCTGCCCCTCTGGTATGGCAGGATTTGAAGACATCCTCTACTTAAAATGTGATACAGAACACCCTCCACTTCCTCCGGACTCATTTGGTGAAGACAACTCATATAACTCTCTCTTTCTGACCATTTGTTGCCTAGGACTTCTGCAACTCTCCCTCCCCCACCTTGGGTTTTCCCGTATTTCCTTTCGGGGAAATTGGTTAAATCCTTATTCAACAAGTAAATGTCAGTGTGATATTTGTATAAGTAATGAAGCAGACTGTTTAAATATGGGTGAGGATAGTCTCTGGTAATCTTTTCTTTGCAATAAAAAATGTAGGATTGTTTCCCATCAGTATGTTACTGGTCCAACAGGGAGGAAGGGAGATAGATGATAGATAGATAGATAGATAGATAGATAGATAGATAGATAGATGATAGATAGATAGATAGATAGATGATAGATAGATAGATAGATAGATAGATAAACATTGCATGCTTTTTGCAGGTCTGATACCTTTGAGGAGGAGGAGGACACTTGAAAATTGTATGATAGGATAGATAACACCAAAGTTATGGGCAGTAGAAGGCTGTCAGGTACTCCCATTGAAATTGACGGCAAACACAAATGGATGGGATGAAATGAACTAGCTTTCAGGAATGAACTAGTTTTGATTCAGCAATGAGATTAATGCAGTTCTAACTAATAAACCACAAAGGCTGTGATCCTATGCTCACTTATCTGGGTGTAGGTCCTATTGAACTTAAGGGGACTTATTTCTGAGTAGGTTTGCATGGAATTGCACCGGAAATGAATGGAAGTTTCAATAACAAAAATGAATGGAGTAACTAGACATTGTTTCCCCCTTGCACACTGCTACAACCTTAATGCCTGTTAGTCCTCCCACCGCTCCCTTTGGGATAACAAGCCCAGAGATACCATGTTGATTTTGCAGGGTTTCTGTGACCGAAGGAAGCATGCAAAGGTGGGGGAAGAAAGAAAATAAATAACTCCACGACCACTTTGCAAGAACATCATTTAGCTCACATTTTAATATCTGAAAATAGTATTTAAATTTTCAGCCATATTTTGGACAGCAAACCAGCACATGAATTCACAAAACCTTGCCAG
Source organism: Podarcis filfolensis (assembly GCF_964270895.1). Classification (NCBI taxonomy): domain Eukaryota; kingdom Metazoa; phylum Chordata; class Lepidosauria; order Squamata; family Lacertidae; genus Podarcis; species Podarcis filfolensis. The sequence goes on along the minus strand of NC_139616.1, from coordinate 30,990,695 downwards.
GACAACACAATCATTCTCAGATGTAAAAACAGTGAGGTCACATTCAACAAACAGCTTCGTATGAAAGGTGAAATGTACAGAGTGAACCAAGAGCCCAGAGGATTTCCTGGGCTACTTCTGCGCAAAGTCAGATCCTCACAAATAAGGTGTGATGTGGGAAATTTGGAGATGGTTCATTTGCCTAGGTTAGTATATGGCCCCTGGAGGGTTCCTTGTGAACTAATGTGGCCCTCAGGGTGACAGTAGAAACACACACACACACACACACACACACACACACACACACACACACAGCGCTTCCCAGTTGTGGAGTGCCTTTGGAATAGATCCAAGGCTTTTACATTTTGATAGGTAGTGTTCAATGTTTGTCTTAAGCACAGACCTTTTGAAATTGATGGGCACGACTAATTTAGATGCATTCATTTTAATGGGTTATATATAACACAATCAAGTCTAAAGAAAAATTAGATTACCCTAATATAAACTGCAGCCCTAGAAAAAAATGCCGGGGGGGGGGGATGTGGTTGTCACCTTTCTCTTACCCGCATCTCTCCATAAAAATATAATGCATGACACACTTCCATCACACTTGACATTTCTTCCCCCTCCAAGAGCAGCAGACAGTGAGAGAAGTTGAAGCAGCGAAATGTTCGATGCAATGAGGATCTCATCTCCCATCTTCTTTTGCTAGATGTTACCAGGGAGACATAAAACAGAGATGGAGGTTGGTGGCACAACACCGCCGCCCGCCCCCATCACACCTTGTTTGGAACCACCTTGTATATTTATTCTTAAAGCATTTTGAAGGACATCGGGATGCTACAGCCTGACCCTTATTTACAGCAAATCTGGTTCCTGGCATTTCAAAACAGCAGCAGACGACACACACTTTCAGAAGCAAGAAAACAAGTGCTGAGAGATGACATGACTTTTTAAAAAAAGATAACACTGCAAAGGAACACATTATAGGTGTGTGCATTTAAAAATCCTCTTGTCAACAAGGCAAGATTGCATTGGACCACATCTAGCTGTGCACTCTGGGCACGAGTGAGAAAAAGTTTGGTGCTTCGGAGTACCAAGTTGTTAAGGACAGACCTTAGCAGATGCAGAATTAGCTGCAAAAAAAGAGCAAATTGCCACACTGACTACATCCACACCTTACGTTTAAAGTGCTTTGATATTACTTTAAGCAGCTGTGCCTTTCCCCAAAGAACCCCCAGAATTGTTGTTTGTTCAGGGTGTAGAGAGTTGTTAGGTGACCCCTTTCCTCCTCCTAGAACTACAATTCCCAGAGTGTTTTAACAATCCCCCTGCCCAGATAACTCTGGGAACTGTAGTTCTGGGAAGGGAATACAAGTGTCTCCTAACAACTCTCAGCACTTTTGATGAATGACAGCTCCCAGTATTATTTGGGGGAAGCTGAGACTGTTAAAATGGCATAATAGCATTTTAAGTGTATGGCTTACATGTGACCACTGCCAGACCTTCTCCCTACACCTGTTCTTGTGCTTTTGAGGATGGGAAGGGGAATCTGCCAGTTCCCAGAGTGAGATTCAGATGAAACATTCTCATTAGAGAACTCTGTCACAGAGTCAGGATCGTGGGAAACTGGGCACCCTGACAGAAGCCCGGAGGCTATACTGCAAGGAATTTGTGCCACCCTGCAGAATTGAAGGGACTCACATTTTCCAGCGATGGACTCACCATGCTAACCCCTCAGCCCTCACAAGCAGAGGCAGCAGCAAGCTTGAATTGATACACCAGTCCGATGGTCAGAGCTTTACTCAGTATCGGTACCCCAACTATGGTCTGAATCAGGTCCCTGATACGTGCGCTAGGAAAGGTGAGGCAGTTGTGGCCAGGATGCTGCTGGGGAACCTGCTCCAAGGACCAGGTCCCAGTTCCAGCAGCCTGCAGGGCAGCTTCTTCTTGCTCAGAAGTAGGGTTTATGGCTCTTCATTAGAACAGTTTGGATTTGATATCCTGCTTTATCACTATCCGAAGGAGTCTCAAAGCGGCTAACATTCTCCTTTCCCTTCCTCCCCCACAACAAACACTCTGTGAGGTGAGTGGGGCCGAGAGACTTCAGAGAAGTGTGACTGACCCAAGGTCACCTAGCAGCTGCATGTGGAGGAGCGGAGACACGAACCCAGTTCCCCAGATTATGAATCTACCGCCCTTAACCACTACACCACACTGGCTTGCTGACGCTATTGGACAGCACCCCTGCTGGTCCATGCTTTAACTGCCACTTGCAGGAGCTGGTGCAATACTTGTTGATTCGGATTCCGTGCACCCCACTGTCACTCATGGGTCTGCAGACTTGGTCACACCCCACCTGGAATACTGTGTCCAATTCTGGGCACCACAGTTTAAGAAAGATGTTGACAAGCTGGAACGTGTGCAGAGGAGGCAACCAAGATGATCAAGGTTGTGGAAACTAAGCCTTGAAGGAGCTGGGTATGTTTACCCTGGAGAAGTGGAGACTTGAGAGAAGTTATGATAGCCATCTTCAAATAACTTAAGGGCTGCCACATAGAGAAGGGAGCAAGCTTGTTTTCTCTTGCTCTGGAGGGTAGGGTAGGACTTGAACTAATGGTTTCAAGTTACAAGAAAGGAGATTCTGACTAAGCATTCAGAAAAACTGTCTGACAGTAAGAACTGTTTAACAGTGGAGCGGACTTCCTCGGGAGGTTTTGGACTCTCCTTCCTTAGAGGTTTTGAAGCAGAGGTTGGGTGGCCATCTATCACAGAGGTTTTAGCTGAGGTTCCTGCATTGCAGGGGGTTAGACTAGATGACCCTTGGGTCCCTTCCAACTCTATATTTCTGGTTTGGCTTTAATTAATTTACTCCTCTCCCCAAATCACCACCCAAATTATCCCAATTAGCATTGGTGTGCAACACTTAAAGTCTGCTTCCTAATTCAAATGGTTTTCTAGTGGTGCTGATAAAGGGTGTTGCTAGATTTAGGGGAAATGGCAGGACAAAAACCCTTGGGAAAGCAGGGCACAAAATGGAACATTTTTCTTCATATTGGCTTTGCTCAGGTTTGCTGCTGAGGTGGGTGGTGTTGCTTCTGCCCCTGTGGGAGCAATCTGCAAAACAGCAGGCCACTAGAAGCATGTAAGTAAGATGTGAGAATGCTTTGCTTTACCAGGAATGGCTAGGTGGATTGTAGCATGCTCAACAGAGATGGAAAAATATCTGGGGACAGTGTCGCATGGTGTGTTAGGGTTGGCAGGATTTACAATGCATTCTATGTATCAATACTACAAATTTCCATCCCTTTTATACCAGCTTAACTTAGCCACGGAGAATCAAGTCTGTCCAATCCTGTTATGGTTTTCGTTTATGGATTGCACTAGTGTATCCATTGTCAACCTGGTGTCCTCCAGCTTCTTGGACTACAACTCCCATCAGCCCACAGTGTAGAACATTGGGAACTGGCATATGTCTCCCTTGCCCATGAAGCATGATGGAGATATATCTACCATGTTGGATGGGCTGGGGTGAGGTAGAGAGATCCAGGTCTTCTTACCCTTCCACCTATTTATGAAGCCAATGGTTGAGGTGGAGCAACAGTGTTCCCCATTGAGAATCAAGCCTCCTGCTATCTGCATGCCCCACCCCCTTGATCTGCATAGCCCCACCCCTGTTTCCTGGTCTTGCTTGTGTGGTGTAATGTTGAAGAAGAGAGCATTTCTGTGCAAGGCAGAAAGAAAGCAAATATTTGTACACCCTGGAAACAGGATTTGGCAAAGTCCATTCTTATCATGCCCATGGCATTTGCCACCACAATGTGCTCCAAGCAAGTTCCAGTTCTCTTGAAGGCAATGGAGGTCCCTTCTACAGCTTGCTAGTCTGCATGTGCCCATTGGACTCCACACTTCTCTGGAGTAGCATTGCCTCCTGCAGGCGGCTGCTCTTCTCTTGCCGATGTTCGGTTGGGTCACCGTCTTCAATGCCATTTCCTTTGCGGAGGCACAGGACCTTCTGAAAGCTCTGCTTGAAGTTTTCGGAAAGAAATCCATACAGGATGGGGTTGGCACAGCTGTTGGCGTAGGAGAGAACCACCACGAAACAGAAGATGCCAACCAAGACAGGCTCCTCCGGCAAGATGAAGATCAGGTTGATGATGTTGACAATGTAGAAGGGAAGCCAACAGAAAACAAAAACAACCACAATGATGACCACCATCTTGGTCACTTTCCTCTCCGACCTTCGGCGCCTTGTAGAGCCCACTCGGATTCCCGAGGACTTGACTTTGATGATGATCAGCAGGTAGCAGAGGCAGATCACCAGCAGAGGTCCAAAGAACCCCAAGACAGAGGTGTAAATGATGAACACCGCAGACCAGATCTGCACCGGGTCAGGCCAGCTCATGTTGCAGGTGTCAAAGGTTTCCTGGACATCAGCGAATATGATCATTGGGAGCACCACTAGGAAGGAGAAAGTCCAGACTGCCAGGCTGATCAGTCTGGCGAACCTTGGGTGACGCCACTTGGTAGACTTGATGGGGTGAACCACAGCAAGGTAGCGGTCCAGACTCATGACTGTCAAGCAGAAGATACTGGTGAATTGGTTAATGCCATCAAAAGCTGTCACTAGCCTGCACATGAAAGTCCCAAATGGCCAGTAGGAGATGGCATTCTGGGTAGCCAGGAATGGCAAGCCGAGCATGAAGAGTACGTCAGCGATTGCCAAGTTTAAAATGTAAATGTTGGTGACGGTCTTCATCTTGGCATAACGCAGGACCACGTAAATGACCAAGGTGTTCCCGCTCAGCCCAACGGCACAAACCATGAGGTAAATGATTGGAATGAGGACAGACCGGATGCTGGTAGGAATGGAAAACCCTCCGAGAGTCGTGTTGCTTGTTGTGTTAGCCAAAAAGGAGAAGTTATCATCTGGAGGAATGGCTTCTTTGAGGAAAGCGGTGGAGAAGTACAAAGGATCCATGCTCCTTGTCTCAGTGTGGTTTCTTAAGAATGACGAAGCCTAGTGTCCCGCAGCATTTTCATCCTGGGGGAGAGAAAAACGAAAGAAACACGAAAAGAAAAGATTATTGGTGGGCATGTTCAGAAATCTCTCCTGTTTAAAATGTATGAAACAGCTGCCTTGCACATTCTGCTGTAATGCACCAAAATAATTAGCTACCCTGGCTGGCAATTATTTAGGAATTAAGCAGATGTTTTGTTTTCTCCCATCAACCTTCTCCTGCAAATAAAAACGAATATGGGAGCTGTGAACAAAATGAGCTCACCATAATAGCCTTGGATGTTACTGGATCATTCTCTCAAAGGAAAAGAGAAGGCTGCCTCATACCGTGTCAAGCCATCGAGCTCAGTATTGTCCACACTGGCTGGCAGTGGCTCTCCAGGATTTCAGACAAGGGTCTCACCCAGCCTTACCTGGAGATGCCAGGGACTGAACCTGGGACCTTCTGCATGCAAAGCAGGTGCTCTACCCCTGAGCTGTGCCCCCTTCCCCCACAGGAAACTGAGTCAGAACCTTGGTCTATCCAGCTCAGTAACAGACTCAGGCAGCTTCCTGTTCCAGCAACTCACCAGACCTGATCCCAGTCTTCACCCTCAGGGTTTGGAACATAGGAAGATGCCTTATACCAAGTCAGAGCAATGGTCCATCTTCGTATTGTCTATGCTGACTGGAAGCATCTCTCTGGGGTTTCAGGCAGGGGTCCCTCCCAGCCCTATCTAGAGATGTTGGGGGTTGAATATGGGCCCTTCTGCATGCATCTGATCTACAGTCCTTCTCCCAGGAGACATAAAATGCTACACCACTGAAGGAAGAATGTAGACATGGAAGGAAGAATGCTACAGCTGCAAAGAATTCAGGGGCAGTAAATGGGGATAACCTCTGTATCTATGCACATTTTAGTTATTTATATTGACCACGTGTTGATCCATCAACTTCCAAGGCTATTAGGGTGAGCCAACAGTTAGTGCTTGAACTGACTAGAGGGGTGGCACCCTAGACCTAATCTTGAGAGGCACCCAAGACTTGGTGCGAGATGTAAGTGTGGGTAAGCCAATTGGGAACAGTGGTCATAGCACTATTAAATTAAATATACATGGAAATGGCCAGTTGCCAAGGAAAGCGCACATGGTCACGTTTGGTTTTTAAAAAGGGAACTTCCTCAGAATGAGAAGATTGATAAAAAAGGAAGTTGGAAGGCAGAATCAAAAGGTTCAAATCACTCCAAAATGCTTGAGAGTTGTTTAAAAACACAGTATTAGACAATCAACTGGAGTGTATATGGCAGATCAGGAAAGGTGCTATGAGGGTGAAGAGGACACCAACACGGTTAATGAGCAGAGTCAAAGAAGCTGTTATGATCCTCAAGGTCCCTTCCAACTCTACAGTTCTATGATTCTATGATTCTATTAGAGGTGAGAAGGCTTCCCTCCAAAAACTGAAGTCTTGTCCAAATGAACAGAACAAAAAAGAATGCGAAAACCTTGGCAAAGAGAAAGAAAGAAATTGTAGGCAGACAGTAAGGGGTGCTAAAAAAGAATGTGAGGAACACATTGCTGAAAACATTAAGACAATAAACAAGATGTTCTTTAAATATATTAGTAGCAGGAAACTGTCTAGGGAGGTGATTGGACTCTTGGATTGCAAGGGAGTCAAATGGGTGCTAAAGGAGGATAAGGAGATTGTGGAGAAACTGAATGAACTACCATATTTGCATCTCCCTTCACAATGGAAGATATTGGGCAGATCTCAGTGCCTTTTCAGAAGGTGAGTCTGGGGAAATAAGGCAACCAGTGGTGATGAGAGATGAAGTTCTAGGCTCAATAGAAAAATAAAAACTGACAAATCACCAGGCCCAGATGACATCCTCCCGAGAGTTCTCAGAGAACTCAAATGTGAAATGGCTGATCTTCTAACAAAAATATGTAACTTGTCCTTCAGATCAGCCTACATACCTAAGGACTTTAAAGTAGCCAATGTAACACCCATTTTATAACAACTTATGCAAGTTCAAATTGTTGCAAGACACCTGTAACAATAGGTTTCTACTCATCTTCAGTGAGCTATGCGCCAATGAGTTTGCCGCTCTCTCTTTAAAACTCTCCCCTTTCATTAACTCTTTATCTATTAAAAGTTAAAACATTTTTGACCCATGGATGTCTTAATCAGCTCCCTGCTGTGCTCATACTTTCAGGAACAACCATAGGGATTAGAAATTGGCTTTATCAGAAGTGAAGAAAATGAGGTTCTAAGAATTAGGATTGGGGGATAAATTCAATTCTGTTTGCATTTTATGCAAACCTATGTAATTTGCACTCCTGAACCAATACACAAACCGAAATACACAGCCATCCTTTGGAAACTGCACTTTGCCAGACTTTTTTTTTGCAATGCATTTCTTCAGATAAGTAATGTGCAGAAAGATGCATGTATACTATAGTAAAATGTGCATCGAAATGCATATATCAGCAAAAAATAGCATTAGTATTATAGAAGAGGAACATGCTTTACAAAAACCTGCATATTAGACAAAATTGCATACACAAATGTGTGTATTAGAAGAAATTCATGCTATTTTTATGAATTTTCATGAGGATTATTATTTATTTTAAAAATATGAACAAATGTAAAAATGTGGAGAACTATACTTTCAGAGTGGAAAAAATTAGAAACTGAGAGCAACTCAGACTGACAGATTCACCCCTCCCTACACAGGGTGCTGAATCCTACCTCTTCCCTCACATTCTTTGCTTTTTCTGGGCTCTGGTAGAATTGCTGAGGTCTAGTAGGTTATTCCCTTTGATATTTTAATCCATCAGATCCTCCTTAGACTCAGAGCAATTTATAACTGCAGTTCTTTTTGATTGATATTACATGTTATTTTTACATGCATAATTTTGAGTTAAAAATAATTCTTCCTGGAGTTGAATACCCAAGCAAAAAAAAAGCTGTGTGTGTGTGTGCCATTTGACCTGCCTTATCTCCTGTCTTCAGCCTTTTTAGTCATAAGAGAAATGGATGAAGTTGAAGCAGCCACTTAATTTGGTTGCAAACAGGCTGTGTTGATAAGGTTTCAAATTCCAATCCCAAGGACAAAGCAACAAAAAAAAAATTTACTCTCCCTCTAGAAAATATAGCCCTGGCTGTAAAGTGTAATCTGGCGTTCCCAGGGCTCTTAAGTGGCAGAGAACAAGAATCTAGAATTGTAGAATTGGAAGGGACCCATAGGGTCATCTAGTTTACCACTGCACTGCATGAATTATACCTATGATGCAGAACCGGGCTCCGGGAGTCACAGTGGCTAACGGTCAAAACACACCCCAAGAAGGCTATTCCAATGGAATTCTCTTGGGTTGTTTGCTTGCTGGGTTTTACACTAAAGTAATTATTTCCTCCACACCATTTCCGCGAATCAAATTGCCATAGGTGCCAACTCCTAGGGGCCTGGGTACCCGAGCGCCCACAAAATTCCCCATGAAGGGGTTGGGCACCCACAAAGTTTGGTGCCAGGACTGCATGGCACCCACAGTCATAGGGCCAAGCTGGCACTCCTGTTGCCACCTCACCTTAGCCCTGAAGTAGTGGCAGTGGTGGTTTGTGCCTCTTGGGACTGGTGGTAGGCAGAGAGCCCAAAGAGTTGATGGCACCAGAGCCAATGACAGAGGCAACAAACGATGGTTTTGTGCCCATCCACTTCCATGCTGAGTTCTTCAAGGGGCCACACTGAGGCAGAGGCAGTGCAGGAAATTGACAGGCAGTGCTACCTCTGGAATGGGTTGCCAGGTTTCAGAAGGTTCTTGAGCTTTTTTAAAGGAAGACCCCAAAACAGGGACAGACTGAGGCCCTATGAACCAGCCTCCTCTGAGTCACCATCTCCAAACAGACCCTTAAGCAGCTTACAGATTGAAACCAGGTGCCAAAGACTTCAGTATAAAACAAAACTTTAGAACTTCATTTAAAGTAGGGCGTGAGGGGGTGCTGTGGCCCTCCAGATGTCACTGAACTGCAACTCCCATCATCCACTGCCCATTGAACAAACTGGCTTTGGAGTCCAAAAACATCTGAAAAGCTGGAGGTTCAATGCCAGTGATTTAAAGCATCAGAGGAAATCAAAATATTTAGTAGCTTAAGAACTGAGATGAAAGCTAGCAGAAAAGCAGTCTGACTCACCAGCTTAGGAGAAAGCAAAACACATTCAGGATTTGTGTTTATTGATAATGATTCCATTAATTACCCGTCCTTCACTGTCAGGTCCCAGGATGGGTTATAATCTTTAAAACATTTTAAAGGTCTTAACAGATCTTCTGAGGAATAAAAGCAAGAAGGGGTCTCATTTGTTTCCCAGTGGAGGGAGTTCTGCCTGATGGGAGCCACCACAGAAAAAAATATTGTCATCATCACCGCCAACCTAATTTCACTGCAGATCCAGCCAATTCTTTCCGACTTTCAAATGCCTCTGTGGGGATTATTCAAGTTCTAGTCATCAATTCTATTGAATGAACACATGCATTTCTCTTGCAAACTACAGATACATATTTTAAAATGTGCTAAAAGCAGGTCCACTTTAAAAGAAACAGAAAGCAGCCTTCATCATTCCCTAAATTTTGTCTTTATGTCCACTTATTTCTCCATCAGAAGGAAAGTCGCCTCAAGGTATACAGGCAAGATCTTTTAATGAAACTTATTTAGCCCTTAATACTCTTCATCTGTCCCATCACAATCTCTGGTGGGGAAAGAATGGATCTTTCTCGCTGTTTCAATGCAGGCTCAGTTCACAGACGGGGAAATGGAATATTGCATTAATAATTCTGAATACTGGATGCTTATTCTGGTTTAATTAACATGATGTATGCATGCTTGTTCCACACTGCACAGAAAGGGGCCTCATTCACACATCTGAGTATATGGAAAGGCAGTCTAAAAGCATTTCATTTTGTTTTTAAAAATTGCATGTTCGGAACATAGGGAGCTGCCTTACACTGAGTCAGACCATTGGTCCATTGACGACATCATGCTGAATCTGGCTGATACTCCACCTAGTTCAGCACTGACTGCTTTATGCTAAGCCAGACTATTGGTCTATCTAGCTCAGCATTGTCTACACTGACTGGCAGTGGCTCTCCAGGGTTTTGGGCAGGAGACATTCTCAGCCCTTTCTGGAGTTGCTGGGGATTGAACTTGGGACCTTCTACATGCAAATCAGTTGTTTCAATCACTGAGCTACTACTGCCTTTTCCTATCACTCAGTGACAGAAACACCAAGAGGGTGGCTTGCAGTCCTGAGTGGGTCACTTGCAAGTCACAAACAAAATTTCATCTCTGGTGAGAAAAGCTGCCCAGCAAAATCAGTTCAAACGCTCAGTCACTAGATCCCAAATGTACATGAAATGACATGTAATATCTGTGTATGTGTAAGCCAGCTGATATGCACCCAGTGCTCATTGGACTGCTTCACACCTGCACTTCCACTGCTTTGAAGGTGACTGGTGACTGGGATCATGCACTGACCTGCATGTGTGAAATGCACCATCGCAGGCCAGCCTCCCCACCCCTGCCAGATCTTTTCTTCTTCTTCTTCTTCTTCTTCTTCTTCTTCTTCATCATCTTCTTCTTTATTGGATTTATACACTGCCCTATACCCAGCCAGTGGCGTAGCGTGGGTTGTCAGCACCCGGGGCAAGGCAAGTAATTTGCGCCCCCTAACCCATGGATTTGCACCCCCTAACCCGTGGATTTGCGCCCCCTAACCCATGGATTTGCCCTAACCCCAGATGTTGCGCCCGGTGCGGCCGGCCCCCCCTGCACCCCCCACGCTACGCCACTGTACCCAGCGGTTCTTCTGATCATGATCTTCCAGTCATAGAAACAGAGAATCATAACATTGGAAGGGACCCTGGGATCATCCAGGCCCACCCTTCAATGCAGGAATGTGCAGCTATCCCTTATGGGGGTCAATCCTGCAACCATAGCATTATCACCTTCATGTTCTAACCAACTGAGCTACCTAGCTTTGCATGACAGTCAAGTGTGGACCTTTTCACACATTCAGTTGCCAGTTAATGGGAGGGTTCAGGAATCAAGTGGTGGGCAGGCATGTGTGAACCAACCCAAGCCTTCCCTTTTCCCTACACAATGGTCATTTCAGTGTGACAAATGATGGGAAGTCCCTGCTTGCAACTTCCTTCTGCGTACACCACCACCACCACTAATAATAATAATGATCAATAATAATAAATAATAAACAAATATTTAATATCATTAATATTTAATGGCATTTAATACTATTAATAATATTATCAATAATACAAATGTATTTTATTAACTGGTGATGATAATGACATGTGGGTTGCCCACAAACACACAAAAAGTGACCTCCAATGCCAGAAAATTGATCCTCTTGAATTAAGCAGCCACGAATTGTTCAAAAACCTTGAGATTGTTCCAAGGATTGACTCATTCTGCACACCCCAGAAGAGTGTGTCCATTTTAATCTGCTCTCGCCAAAACCACAAGAGAGTCTGGTGGCGCCTCGGTGGTGGGGCTCTAGCCCAGTCCCCCAAAGTTTTTGCCACAATGCCTACCCGCTAGACTTGAAGTCTCTCGCTTCTACCCACCTCTCCGCCCTCCTTCCAACCATATGCTTGTTGCTTTACCTGGCTTGGCTTGGTCTCTCTCCGCCCCACTTCCAGGGACCGTCCTGCTCCAAGCTTGCCCTCCAGCTTTCCTCAAAATCCAGGTCCAGCCAGCCTCCCTCCTGCTGTCTCCTCCGCTCGGATTGTCCTGCTGATGGTCGCCAAACGCAGCTGCTTCTCTCTAGGAGGACAATTTCTTTCTGGGACAGGCGTCGTCTTCTCCTTGACCCCACCACCAGCAGCAAAGTTCTGTCTCTGAAGCCGGCAGGCTCCTGGCTCCGGAAAGTCAAACCCTCGCTCTCCCCGCTCAAGCGCCTCACTAAATAAATATCCAGCGCCAGGTCTCTAAGTAGCACAGTCGACGGCGGGGGAAGGAGGTGGGACGCGGGGGGAGGGCATTTGCCTGTTGCGCTTTATAGGCTGCGGCCAGCGGGTTGCAGTACCCCCTGCAGACAACGGACCTGCCTTGCAAGGAGGGCGGGGAAACATCTCGCCCGAGGGCTCCAGGGAGCTCCTTTGAAAAGAGGGGGGAAAGAAAGCAGACGCTTGGAAGTTGCGCGTGGGTTGGATTTGGGAAGGCTGCCGTTTCTTAGGATCCTCTGGCGCGCCGAAGTACGAAAGAGCTGCTGTCATGTCACGTTATGGATTGCACCATGAGCGCTAATAATAATAATAATAATAATAATAATAATAATAATAATAATAATAATTATTTATACCCCACCCATCTGGCTGAGTTTCCCCAGCCACTCTGGGCGGCTCCCAATCAAATGTTAAAAACAGTACAGCATTAAATATTAACAACTTCCCTAAACAGGGCTGCCTTCAGATGTCTTTTAAAGATAGGATAGCTGCTTATTTCCTTCACATCTGAAGGGAGGGTGTTCCACAGGGTGGGCGCCACTACCGAGAAGGCCCTGTGTCTGGCGCTGGGAGCTTTGCACGGTAACAACATCGCAGAAACCAAAAGGCAGGGCTCAGCCCCGAAAATGTTACAGGCGAAATGCTCTGCGACGGCTAGGATCCAAAACGCAGGACACAAGACGAGCCTGCTGGATCAGGCCAGTTGCCCATCATAGTCCAGCATCCTGTTCTCACAATGGCCAACCAAATATCCCCAAAGGAAATCCGCAAGCAGCACTCAAGCACAAGAGCACCCTCCCCTTCTGTGGTTTCCGGCAACTGGGGTACAGAAGTCTCCGACTGTACAGGAGGAGTAGTCATCGTGGCTAGTCGCCACTGGTAGCCCTCTCCTCCGTGAATTGGTCCAGTCCTCTTTTAGAGCCATCCAAGTTGTTGGGCATCCCTGCCTCCTGCGGGAGCGAGTTCCATGGTTAAACTATGCGGTGCGTCAAGGACGCAAGCTTTCGGGTTGCGCAGAGCTCCTTCACAGGAGCAAGGGAAGTGGGGGAAGCGAGGGATTTTAGCAGAGCTGAACAGCCAGAGGGTCGTGCCCATATTTCTTCCCTTCCTCGCTTCCCTCCTGCCCCCATCGCCTATATATATATATATAAATAAATAAACCAGCCGTAACATTAAAGCATCAATGAGAAGCGTCTCCAGGGCAGTCCGATAATAAGGGAGATGCGCAAAGTGGTGAACGCAACAATTGGAGAAGAAATGGCAACAGGCAAGAATGCACACAACACACACACACAGAGAGAGAGAGAGAGAGAGAGGGAGAGAGAGAGAGATTGAGATTGGCTTCCGTTTGACTCATTCAATCTCTTTTCCTTCGCTCCCATTTGGGAGTGAGGAGTCTTTTTCCAGCCTGCCCGGAATGCTAGTTTCAAGCGGAGACGCCTTACCTCGTCAGTTTCAAGTGGCGCCTCGTCTATTTCATCCATGCCCTTCATTTGCCAAGGCTACTTTGCATCAAGCCTCTGGCTGGGCGCCTGAAGGAATGGGGCTGGCGATGTGAGGTGGTGGTGGGGTGGGGAGTCTCCTGAGGGGTGGGGGATGCTGCCCCCCTCGCCCTGCAAAGCGGATTTCCCGAAGTGTCTGCTTTGCGCGCTAATTCATATTCTTTGCTCTAAAAAGAACTCCGATTTAGGGGCGCGTTTGCGCGGAATCCACCCCCCCCCCGCAAACTGCAAAAGGTTGCCCGCACCGCTTCTCCCCCCCCCACTTCTGCTTGGTAAACAGCCCGCTTCCTTTTTCTAAGCCCCGGGGAAAGAAACTTGCCCCGAAGAGCCTCTCCTCCTGTTCCCGGTGTGATCTTGGGCGCCGCGGTGGAAAGAGCCCAGAGCCAGAGGAACTCGGCTGGTGAAGCGGCAGGTGGGGGCGTCTGGGGCGTCTCTATCCAAAGCGCGGGCGGTGCTCGGTCGGGAAAGGTTGCAGACGCTTCCCAAAAGAGCTCGAGAGAGGGAAAGATCAACAGGAACCCGTCGCGCTCTGCAGCCGCGCGCCCGTATCATGGTGCGCGCAATTTCCGCATGTGGAGTCGGGGGAAGAATCCCATATTTGCTCTTTTGTCGAACGTCGCCAAAATATAACTGTCGGAGCGATGTTTTCGAATGTGTCAGCTTTGATTCCTGCGGGGAACAAGCGCAAGCTTTATGGTTACACAGCACCCTTCGTCGGGCAGCCCCCTCGCCTCCCCCGTCCTTAAGCTGCTGAAGTTACCAGAAAATTGGCTTTCACAGTGGATGATGGCCTTCTGCCGCTATTAGGGGTGGGGGTGGCTTTGTGTGTTTTCTATGAACTGCGTGTGACTTCGTGCGAATATGTTTGCATTATAATGTCTGCTGTTGTTTGCGGTTTGTTTTCCATATGCTGCAGGTCCTTTGGAGAATTTCTGCCTAAAAAAGCCACTGAAGCATAATAAGGATAAAAATAAGCAGATCAGATGTGATCCTGCTCTAATATTTGACTTCAATGGTTGTGGATAGTTGTGGTCCTTTAGGAAGGGAGCTGTCACAGCCCCACTCCATGTTTCTGTAAAATGGGCACATTCATTTCATAGGTAATCTCCCACAAAAATAGCAAGATTAATTTATTGCATTGAAGTCCCAGCTTTTCTCCAAGGAGCTTAAGGGGCTGTACATGGTTCTCTTCCCAGTTTATGATCAGAACAACCCTGTGTGGTGGGTTAAGCTGGCCCGAAGTCACCCAATGAGTTTCATAGCTGAATATGGATTTGAACCCTGGTCTCCGAGGTCCTAGTCCAACACTCTTAACTACTGCCCTACACTATAGTTTTATATAAACTGCCTGGTATACTTTTCTACCAGCATAGCTTGAGCTGGGGCGAAACCAGTCTTTCATCCTGGTCTCAAAGACCCAGTTTGGCACACACAGACCCATATGCATTTGTGTACACACACACACACAGGCTGGGAGCCTCATTGGTGCCCCTCTAGAGGCTTCACCTGGGGCAAAAAGCCTTGCTTGCCCCCCCCCCCCCCGTAGCTTGAGAGTTAACTTCAAGAGGTGCATTAAGTACATATGAGAGCACAAGAAGTGCCTGCTGGATGATGACAGTGGTCCATCTAGTCCAGCGTCCTGTCGTCACAGTGGCCAAACAGATGCTGGTGGGAAACCTGCAAGCAGGATCTGAACGCGACAGCCCTCTCCCCTCCTGCAGTTTCTAGCAACTGGTATTCAGAAGGATTATGGCAGAGTACAGTAATCATGGCTGGCAGCCATTGATAGCCTTGTACTCCATGAATCTGTCGAATCCTCTTTTGAAGCCAGCCAAGTGAAGAGTCAATAGGAGCTACAAGCCAAGCCAAGCCGATGAAAGCCAAATTGGCTATTATTGTCCAGGGGACAAAATGACAGGAAGGATTTGAAACCTGCGGGACCAGAGATTTACAGAAGATTGGAAGAAGTATAATTGAAAAGCAATTGTAACCAACAAATTACGCTAGTAGGACTACAAGAAGTTTTGTAAGGAGGAATATATGAAGTGCTACAAAGTAGACAAAGAATAGAGATATTGGTTATGAGTTTTAAATGTAACAGGGAAAATAAGAAATGTATACTACGAGATTAGATTGGAAAATTTTCACTGATGGAAGTCAAAAAAATTGAATAAGATGTAAAAATATGTTTAATTACTGTTGAAAATGGTATGTTGAAAAAACTAATATATATATAGATAGATAGACATAGATATATAGATATATAGATATATAGATATATAGATATATAGATATATATAGCTATTATTGTCCAGACACAGCCATATATCTATGCAAATCCCATTGCCATCTTGACTGTCCTGTTTGGTTTCTCTGTGACACACCTGGACCCCTGTTCCCAGTTCACCCCTCTCTCTGCCCAGCTGTGCTGAAGAATTCTTTCTTAGTTTCCTTGAATTCCCAATGGTTTCTTATCTAGGATGCTCAATGTACCACCACATACCAACCACAGCACATGATGCTTCTGTGATCCAATGGTGCTTTGGTGTACGGCCCCTTTGGCCTGAACCAGCAGGTTTTTCATGGGTCTTAAAACTCAGGGTCATGGGTTTGAGCTCTACGTTGAGCAAAAGAGTCCTGTATTGCAGGGGGTTGGACTAGATGACCCCCGTGGTCCCTTCCAGCTCTACAATTCCATGATTCCATGCTCTTAGGAGCAGGGTTGGTGGATCACTTAATAATTTTTGTGCCTATTATAGCAAGGCTAATGCAATGCTCTAGAAGCTGTGTGCTTTTTAATTATATTTTTACAGGCACCTGAATGAAGCTCGTGAACCACTGAAGATCACAGACTGCAGCTTGGGAATCCCTGGTTTGGATTATATTGAGCTAGATAAGGCAGCTTTCCATGCTCCCATCTGCACATCACTTCCTGGCTGCAAGGAATTCTGTTGTCTGATTCACCCCCCCCCCCTTATTTTGAAGGAGAGCTGAGAATTTTGCATGATGAGAGGAGGGGGAAATGGCTGTTCTGCACCTTGCGATGTTTTTCCTGCCCTGTGCTTTCATTCATTTATCAAGCTGCGCTGTGTGTTGTACTTGATAATGACTTAGATGAGGTTAATTTACTGCCACAGGTTTGCAATTAGAGGCCTATCACAGGGTCAGGGCATGTGTGTGTTTATGTGAGAGACGGCAAGGAAAACACGTGGAACAGTCTGCTTGCTGCTGGTCATCTTCAAGTGCAATTTGTGACTGTGTGTTCAAACTCAGGTTTTGCATGGTCTGGTCCATAGGAAGAAGTATCCAGAAAAATTAAGAAAGCAGCAGGTGATTGCATGCAGGACCATAGGAAGCTGTCTTATGCTAAGTCAGAAGGCTGGTCCATCTAGTTCAATGTTGCCTACTCGGACTGGCAATGGCCCTCCAGGGTTCCAAATAGAGGCGTCCCCCAGTTTTTTTTATGGGACCTTCAACATGCAAAGTAGATGCTTCTGAGTGATCACTCTTCCCCAATTGCCATCTTTGAACATAGGCTTGCCAGAGGACTGCATGTAGCTGCCATTCCACAGCCTCACTGGGAAGGTACAGAAAGTTGTACCAAGTGTAATTCAGCTTCCCAAGAACATCAGTGCTTCCTTTTTAAAAAAATAAAATAAATGAAGTTTCTAGTCCTTAAGGCAGTGGAGGTCTTATTGAAATCTCAGTAGTCAGTGGGGTGGCTGCACAAAATTCCCTGTGTGTGGGTGTACAGGAGAGTTCAGACTCCTGCATTGTATGTTTCCGCTTCCTTGTGGCTAGCAAAACTATAATAAATTATGCAAAATGGTAAAGCTTTCAGAGCAGATTGTGCAAGATAAGAGCATGCCAGTGGGCTCAATATGCATGATTTGTGTCAAAGAATCCAGCTTCTCCTGCAGCAGAATCAGTTCACATGGATAGATGATTTCAAACACACAGGGCCTCCCCTTGAGCAGAAGTGCACCTAGGCTCCCGTGAGCCCTTGGAAAGGAGATTTATTGTTGCCACCCAAGCTGGGAGAGACCACGTCCCAGAAACTCAAAAAGTTGGCTTTTTGTCACCTTCTGTGCTCTGTCAGTGACTGCCTCCATAGCCATCAGGGTTGGGTCTGCTCTGCCTCCCCTCCTCGTCTGCCTGCCTGCCTGCCTCCCTCCACTTGCTGCTTTCCTTTCTAACATTTCCCTCCTTTCCTTTCTCCTCCTTCTGCAACTCTTGCCCACTCTCTCTGTCTCCTTCTCTCTAAGCTGCACTGGGTGCTCCACTCAAAGTTCAAATAGTGTCACTGGCCAACCAGGGAGGTGGCTCTGCAGGGCTGCTGCCACAGCCCACATCAGAGACCGGATCTGTGCTCAGAGGAGCCTGCATGCCTTGCCCGGCCACTCAGAGCAGTGGAGCAGTTGCCCAGGGAGCAGGCGGATTGATGGCAGGCAGGCAGGCAGGCAGGCAGGCAGGCAGGCTCCTAGCCACTCCATACCAGAGTGGAAAGCCCCCATTTTTGCACCCCCTTGTCAGGGGCCAACCTAGCAAAGCCATAAGTACATACCTGCTTCTGAGTTTCTGAGATTTTCAGCAGGCATTTAGCATGCACTTCCAGGTATTCTGTCGCAGCCATTTGCTCACATCTGGGGAATCTTTGGCCCTCTAGATCTTTCTTAGCTGCAACACCCATTAGCCCCAGCAAACATGGCCAGTGCCCAGGGAGTTCAGCAACATATGGAAGGCCAAAAGTTTCCCACACCTGCCTTTGCTCACCTTTGCACCCATTCTGCAAGCCGCTCCCTCTGAGATTAGGTGAGTGATGCATTTACTGGAAAGGCTCTACATTTCCGTCTTGCAAGAGCTGCTCCCGGGTCAGCTGAAAAAAACCCATCAAACTGTTTGAGTTGGAAAAATACAATGCGGAGATAAATTTCTGGGCCACCACCAGTCTCTCTTTTGCCATTACTTCTTTTAAACAGAGAATTAGTGTCATAATATGAGCAATGAGCACTGCTCCTTTGCCACATGGACGTGATGGATGGCACTTACGACAATGGCGGTGGTTAACATGAAATATCAGCAGAAGGCCAGGCTGCTGCAGCAGCAGCAATAATCTTCAGCAAGGGAACAGTAAGAGCCGGCCGTGTGCGTGAGGCTTCACCGATGATTTAGCCACCAACCTGTCAAAGTTCTGGAGACAAATCTGATGTGTCTGGTGGATCACTCGAGAGATGCAATTTGCTGGAAACTTCTGCCAGGAGTTTTTTTACTGCTGAGTCAACTGGAGAAGTAATGGCTAGCTAAACGTCCATGAAATATGTCATCCAGTTCCATTGATCTCTCACACTGTTGACCACTCAGTTATTTGGAGCAGCCTCCCCCAACCTGGCACCCTCCAGATGTTTTGGACTATGACTCCCATCAGCCCCAGCAAGCATGTTGGAAATTGTACTGAAAAACATCTGGAGGGTACTAGGTTGGGGAAGGCTGGTTTAGTACCTTCTGTACATAGATGCCACACCCACACAGACCAAACTTAGTCCAGTCCAGTGCAAGGGATCAAGGGCTGTAGGATTTCAGGGTCATTTCCCCTTCTGCTGTGAGCGCTAGGCTTTTACCAGGAGACCAAATGATATATGTAATTGCATTAATAATAATAATAATAATAATAATAATAATAATAATAATAATTTATTTGTACCCCGCCCATCTGGCGGGGTTTCCCCAGCCACTCTGGGCAGCTTCCACAAAGACCAAAAATACATTAAGATGTCACACATTAAAAACTTCCCTGAATAGGGCTGCCTTAAGATGTATTCTGAACGTCAGGTAGTTGTTTATCTCTTTGACATATGATGGGAGGGCGTTCCACAGGGCGGGCTCCACTACCAAGAAGGCCCTCTGCCTGGTTTGCTGTAGCTTTGCTTCTCGCAATGAGGGAACCGCCAGAAGGCCCTCGGTGCTGGACCTCAGCGTCCAGGCAGAACGATGGGGGTGGAGACGCTCCTTCAGGTATACTGGACCGAGGCCATACATATAAGGGAATACATGGAGGGGCATGCAAGATCCTCAATGGCTTGGGTCCCAAATACCTAACAGAGCACCTTCCCCAGTATCAACCATCTCAGACCCTTCAATCTGCATCAGAGGCATTGGCAATGGTTGCTGGAGGCTGCCTGTTTGGCCTTGGCCCATGACAGGGCCTTTTCAGTGGTGGCTCCTTTCTGTGGAATGCTGGCTTCCCAGCACCATGAGTTGCTACCACTTACTGGGAGGGGGACAGGAGCTTCACACAGTGCACTGCATGGCAGTGGAACCAACCTGTTGCTCCTGCCACCACATGCCACACCAACTCCCCACGCTCTCCTTCCTTGCAGGCTTTTAAGCAGAAGTTGGATGGCCATCTGTCATGGATGCTTTAGCTAAGATCCCTGCATTGCAGGGGGTTGGACTAGATGATCCTTGGGATCCCTTCCAACTCTACAATTCTATTATTCCATGATTCCCCACTCTGCCCTTTCTATACACGTTGGCAGCCCCTAATGTGTGGAAACTGAGAGGACACAGAGCCCCACTCTTGCCACTCCACCAGCCGCTACCAGTGACATGCATCTGTCTCCCTCACAATAGCTTTCAGCAGGAATTTGAAAACATTCCTTCTCTGAATGGCTGAAAAACACTCTTCCTAGCAACCTGGAGCTTACTGGCTGTGAGAATGTTTTCAACTGTTTTTTTTTTAAAATGTCATTTAATTATGATTTAAATGTTTTTAAACTGTTTGTAGAATGCTTTAAAACTCAGAATGCTTTAGAATGCTTCCTGCCCTGCTCTCCATCCAGCCTTCAGACCACCATCCAATTAGCAAGGGAGCAGATTAAGAAAAAGTGGGTGGCGGGTTTGGTTGATGATGATTGATTTGTTTATGGAATCTGTTTGAAGTACGAGCTCTTCTTGTCAGGAGGAGATGGCCTTCATTGTATTTTTCCTAAGGTGGCAGCAAATGAAAGATGCTAGCACCGACCTGCGGTTGTTTTTGTGACCCAAGTGCAACACTTAACTCCATCACCAGCTAGCACACTCCCGCCCCCAATCTCATCCACACCACACACCTGAAGAACTCTTAGACCAGGCCTGCCTTCCCCCCAAGAACCCCCAAGGAATCATAGTTTGTTCATTATAGTTTGTCTAGGACACGGACCTAGAATTCCCAGTCGGCCCTCAACACACAAACAACAGTTCCCAGGATTTTTCACAATTGCAAATGTGGGAGAAGAGTGCTTCTGGTGTGGATGTGACTGGAAGCAAGCTCTTTCCCAAATCATGGTGTTTTTTTGTTGTGCACTAAGAGAGGGGACTAGCAGAGTGGGTAAGAGGAGCAGGAACTCATCAGACAGGTGAGAGTAAACCCTCTTGGTCACACTTGAAACACAACAGATGTAGATGAAGGAAAGGTGGCACACTGAGTTTATGGCAGTAACAATCAAAAGAACCTAAGATGAGCCCTGCTGGATCAGGCCAAGGGCCCATTTTGTCCAGCCAATTTCACAGTGGCCAACCAGATGCCCTACTGGGAAACCCTCAGGCAGGAACTGAGCACAAGAGCATTCTTCTCTCCTGCAGCTTCCATTAATTCAGAAGCATTACAGCCATTGTGGTTAGTACCCATGGATAGTTGTCTATGAATTTGTCCAATTCTCTTTTCAAGCCATCCAATTTGGTGGGCATCACTGCCTCCTGTGGAAGCAGGTCCCAACTATGGGCTTGTGAAAATGGACTTCCTTAGAGGAACCAACTTCTAGGGGCCGAGGACCCTTTGACCCACCCAATAAAATATCTGAGGAGGTTGGGACCCTGCAAGGCATTGCCATTCAAATTGTATGTGAATGTCACATCTAGTGATTGATTATGCAGGGTGGGGCTTACCTGCCCCCCCATATTTTATTCAGGTTGGCACCCCTGCTTTTATCTGTCCTGAATCTTCCAATACTCAGCGTCATTGGATGCCCACGAGTTCAAATGCTATTAGAGAGTGAGAAAAAACTTTCCTCTATCCAACGAAAAGAGAAAAACGTTACATTTTTTTTTAAAAAAATTGAATAATATTATGAACTTCTCTCATGGTGCCCCTTAACTGACTTTTCTCTAAACTGCAAAGTCCCAATTTTTGCAGTCTTTCCTTCCTCTGTGTGGAAGGATGCAAAACGCAGGGTCTTCATGAGATCTCACATCAAAGAGGAATGCATTAGTTTTAATATTTCATGTGAATTGAATCGATATCTGAGTAGAGGGCGCTCTGGATCACAGCTAATGCCTTTAGCATTGGGGGGCTTGAGAAGAATGGATTTGTGCTTAACAGATGGCCGACCTGTTTCCTGACCCTCCATGTACGCTGCAGGCGGAGCAACAAGCCCACAGACGGTTGCTTCCACATCAGAAATGAACGGGCTGCTCTTGATGGGGGTGCACCATGAGAGCTGCTATAAACATTGTAAAAAAAATATCGCTTAATGGTAGCAGCAGTGGTGGCAGCAGCAGGCGATGGAAAGGCAACAATTGGCATGCAAGAACACGGAAGATCATTTGCAAACCAAATTCCTGCAGCTGAAATTACAATCTGTAACAATCTCCATTATATTTTAATAGGCAGGAAAGTAGCTGAATGATTAGAATTTTTATTTGTAAGAAAGCTCCAGAAGAAAGTGCCTGATATCTATCTATCTGCCTATATCTATCTATCTATCATCTATCTATCTATCTATCATCTATCTATCTATCTATCTACCGATCTATCATCTATCTATCTATCTATCTATCATCTATCTATCTATCATTTAATCAGCAAAAGTGTAACACAATGCTGAAAGAGCAACAGAGTGCATTCCATCAGCCTCTGGCTTTCCTGTGTAAAGCTTTTATTTAATTTTCTAAAATCTTTTTTGCTACATCTGGACTCTGCAATAACGATTCAAACAAACCCTTCAGGAGACTTAAAAGTAAACGATATGCACCAAAGAGCAGGATAATAGGTACAAAGTGGGAGCTTGTTGCATCTGCCCGTTTGGTCCTGTGCAGCTGGGGATGCAGATCAGCCGGCGAAGGAAAGAGGAGGAATATGCTGAGTTATTCCTGTGCCAAAGCAACAGCCTCCTGGTCGGCTGATGCACTGACAGGTCCAATTTATCCCTCCAGTGGAATGAAGCAGAGAAAGATTTCATGCAGTGAGCCACTTCAAGATGCAGGTGCGAAGGTGCACATTCGAGAAAACAAGTACTTACTGAGCACATAATTTAAGTGTGGGAGGGCTGTAGCTCAGCTGTTGGGTGTCTCCTCTGAATGCAGAAAGTCCCTGGTTCGATCCCCAGCATCGTCTCCAGGTCATTCTAGGAAGGCCTCATTTCAGAAATTCTGGAGAATCAGTCAGTGTTGACAACACTGAACTAGATGGGCCAATAGTCTGAATCAGTGTAAGGCAACTTCCTATGTTCTGCTGCCCTAATAGCTGTGTGTAATTTTGTAGAGGTTTTTGGGGAGGTGATGGGAAGGATTGCATATTCTCCAAGAAATGTACTGTACAGGACACTGGATAATCTTCAGATCTCCAGCTTTCTTTAAAAAAGAAAAAGAAAAAAGAGTAAGTTTATAGCAGTTGTAGAACGAATGCTTATAGAATTTGTAGAGGGGAGTGGGACGGATAGACTGACTGAGGGTCAGCATATATAATCAGCAGAACTGAGCAGACCCAGAAATTCATTTTTGTGGTTTCTCCTTTCCCAGCCCTACCAGGAGTTGCCATTGTGGACTGAACCTGGGACCTTCTGCAAGCAAAGCAGATGCTCTACCTGACAACTGCTGCCTGACTTCTTGCAAGGGAGAAGTTCTCAGTGGGTCACAAAGGTGTATTTTTCTCCAAATAGATTTAATCTGCACTTCTGAGCAAGGTGGAACCACAAAACAAATGCTTTTTCACCCGAGGCAATGAATTATGCCTATTCCATTGTTTGGTACGGGGGAGGACGGAATATGCATATTTATGAAGCAGACAATTGTGTAAATATAGAACTGCGGTTCCAGGGTATTGTGTTTCACAGAAATTAGAGGGCGGTCATAAGAGCACAGCTCTTGCCGATGATTTATCACTGCCACGTAATCAATAAGAAAGATTGTTTCTTAATAACTCAAAAATAGGAGTAACTCCAATATTATATCTGTTGGCAGTTCATCTGTCATTGGGGGGAAATGCTGCTCTCTCTGGCCTCATCATAAATCAGCTGTCTTCACCCACCACAGACTTAACCTAACCTGCAACACTGGACTCAATTTTAGATTCCTGCATTGGACTGGATAACCCTTTGGGTCCCTTACAGCTCTGCAGTTCTATGAGTCTATTTGCCCAAGCAGGTAGAGGCGTAACACACAAGTTTTGGGAAAGAGGAGCTTTATTGGCTGTTCAGCTATAACTGACAGCATGTTTGGGGAGCATTTTCTGTCTCTCCACCCCTGGAGGGCCACTCACTTGTCTATCACCTGACATAAAAGTGACATCAAATGGCACTGCATTTTGAAGCCCGGAGGCTGGAATGTCAAGGTGTGGTGTAGAGCAGAAAGCCCTTTTGCAAAGAGCTGGTGCTGCTCTTTGAACCTGGTTTTTTCCTGGAGTTTCAGACTGCAGTGAGCCCTTTTATTCTTCAAACCTTCAAAAACTGGAGGTTTAAAGTGCATGTGGCTGTTGCCAGCAGGGGTTCGCTCAGCTGCTCATCTCTTAACTTGATATATGTCATCATCTGCCAAGCATGCCCTTCTAAATTCTACATAGGACACACACACAGAGAAATGCAAATCTAAAATCAGAAATGACAATTTCAGCCTCCAAGGACACTCAGTAACTGACCTTAAAAGGTGGAACATCAAAAGCAGACTGCAACACGAAACTGCTGAATTTAGAGGTTCACCTCTGTCTTCTGTGGCTTGAACTGCAGCAAAGCGTTGTGTTACTGGCTTCCCAATGCTAGGAAAATGTCCGTATCTGCTACTGTTTTGTGGACTGCTGTTGTCAGTACCAAAATTATCAGTCTTCCTACATTCCGTGTCCATCTGACTTCACTCTTTTTTACAAGCCCCAACTATCTATGTGCATATATATAATACACACATTCATATACAACACACCAGCAACTCAGGATAACATGTAAGAACATAAAAAGAGCTTGCTGGATCAAGCCAGTGGTCCATCTACCTCAGCATCTGTTCTCACAGTGGCCTAGATTCCCCCAAAGGAAGTCCACAAGCAGGAGCCAAGTACACCAGCATTCCTGTGCATCAAAGAAAGTAGACCGCAGCCCATAAAAAAATTA